>NC_087201.1:112474704-112523959 GCF_015104395.2 Macrobrachium nipponense
ATCACCAAACTTGACATTTCAAACAAAAATGTAACTCAAAATATCATCCAGAACACCCTAATATCATTTCAGTCATGTTGCAAAATGATATACCAGCTGACAACTGTTATTCTTAAGTATCCCTACCATTCAGACATACATCTTTGGTCTACATAACTTTGCTCATCGTTCTGTGCCTACATTTTATGTCCAGGCAATCTCCGGTTATTGGCAGGGGTTCCATTCCCGAGGGTGCCGATAAACAAAAACCGTCAATAACCAAAACTCAGTGATTTATGGTGCCATAATGAGGCTTATGGTGCTGATAACCTGTTAGCGGCACCATAAGCACCCTTATGGCCCCATAAAGTGCCTTATGGTGCTGATAACCAGAACTTAGCCCGTTATGGCCCCATAAAACCAGATCGCTGATAACCAAGTCTGCCGATAACTGGGGATTGCCTGAATGTTGATATTTTCCGGTGTAGTAAGATTATTTTAAAATTATATTTACAGTACAGGTATGTATTTTAGAATTTTACAATATTATAGGGGATATCCAAAACATGTGTAGTTAAGAACTACGTACTGGAATTGTATGTACCTCCAAACAGATAGCTAGGTATGTTACGTCTTGTTAGTACTTTACAAATACAGTTAACATAAAAAATTATTTATTACATTAAGGGGGCCGGCCGGCTAATGCCGTTTTTTAACGACAGGACTTTGACATTCATACCACTTTAATAAGGTGACTTGGGACATCTCCAAACCGCATATAATTTTCGCCTCTGACCTTCGGTTTGTGACGCCAGGGCGATTTTTCCCGAAAATAACCACTTTTCAAATTATATCTCCTCCCTTGATATTTATTATTAAGACCTGGGATTACTACCATATATAGACCTGATGTAGACCTCCAATCAAATGGAGAGTTTTTTTTCTAAAAGTCATTTTTTTGCTAGATATGAATTTTTCAATATGGTAAAAAAATAAACCCTATAAATCACGAGAAAAAAATGTATAAAAAAAGACGAAACAAAAATTGGAAAAAGGGCTCTATTTGATTGTTCTATAATGTCTCTTTCTGAGTTATTTACCAAATTCCAATGTTATAGCTTTAAAACTAAGTGAGAAGATAGATTTGAAGGGCAATAAGTATAGTTTTGAGATACGGGCGTTCAAAGTTTTCCTTCGTATTTCTATAAAGACAATGTTAATAAATAATGATTATTATGAATGTATATTTCTTTTTTGCTGTATTAATAAACCAAAACTATTTTATTTATCATAATTTAATCATAAATGATGATCCTTTGCTCATATATCGTAGCCTGGGGCACTGCTTTGAGGCAAGATGGGGCACTCCTTCCTACGTAACCCCCTCTCTCCCCTTCACTAACTCGGCTTATTACAGCGAATTTTCTTCTTCTGTATGTTAGCGAGATGTTTTCCTTGTATTTCCTCTTGGCATGATGACATTCTTGCCGAAACAAAGATAAACAAACATAAATGCAAGAGAATGTCACAGGTGAAACTTGAAGATGTACTTTCTTTTTACAAAGACAATTTAATAAATCATGATTATTATGAATTTCATAGTCCATTTTGGGTATTAAAAAACCAAAACTATGTTATTTATCATAAATGAAGATCTCTTTGCTCAAAGATCGTAGCCTTGGGCATAGTGTGACGTGTGCTGTCAGGCAAGAAGGGGGCGTTACTAAGCAAACCCTCCCCTCCCTCTTCACTAACTACGCGTATATTATGATATTCTGTAATAATGCTTGAGCGATTTTTCTTCGTCTGTATGTTAGCGAGATGTTTTCCTTGTCTTTTCCTCATTGGCATGATGAACTTCTTGCCAAAACATACATAAACATACGTGAAGCAAGCGAAAGTCACGAGGTGAAACTCGAACATGTAATCTACTTGAAGTCTATGGTCGCACTGATTCATGGTTGAACCAGATACTCGCTTCTGCGAGCCACGGAATCTCTACAGATGCCATTTCTCACAATTTCTTTGTCAATAATTATCAAATTTACGATAACAGAAGAAATATTGCATTTTCTTGTACGGATGAATGTTTTAGGCTTATTGAGTTATGTTTACTAATTACCTTGTAACTACGAAAGTAAGAGGAATTTTGACGAAATATTTCGTATACGTATTCTCAATTGCCATATGAAGCTCCATGAATTTTTTCATGACTTTGCATTTTTTGCCCTATACCACGGTATATAGTGGTTCCGGGCCGGCCCCCTTAAGTTCTTGGTTTACAACATAAAAAATAATTTATTACATAAAGTTCTTGGTTTATGTTGTATTGTGGCTAGTCCTTGCCATCTCCCTTAAGTGATTAAATATTCTTCTGCCATCTCTCTCTCTCTCTCTCTCTCTCTCTCTCTCTCTCTCTCTCTCTCTCTCTCTCTCTCTGTTTGTATACATATAGTGCTTTAAAGAGAAAACAGCAAAAATATCTATAAACATATTATTTTGCTTACAGAATCCATTTATGTGTACTGTATTGATGTAATCACCATGGAAATATTTAATATCTATCCAAATTTCTACATAGGCAGCTTAAAACCTCCAGGCTTCAGTATTGTAACAAATTTTCTGTGGTGGCATATGATCCTCTCTCTCTCTCTCTCTCTCTCTCTCTCTCTCTTGCAATGAAATTTAATTACTGTATCACATGTACAAAATTAAAAATAATTCCATTTATTTATTAGTTTCGTTTAGGAACTAAATTATTTTCCCAAATAATTCCTTTGATAATAAGTGTCATCAGCTGATTGATTCTCAAACGTAAACAAAAGACAAAAATACATTTTGATTACTGTATTTATACATTATTACTGTAGCACGGTACTGTAATTAGTACAGAAAATAATTTTTTATCATAAGTGTACTGTTCGTTCACAAAATATAGTACAGTGGAACCTCGACATACAAAAGTCCCAACTTACGAAAAATTCAAGTTACGAAGCAAATATGAAGATTTTATGCTCTGCATAGACAAAAATAATTCAGGTTACAAAAGGTTGTTGCTGTAAAGTCCCGAGATTCGCCCGGACCGCCGAGGACAATTTTAAAACGCGTGCCGCCAACTGAGTAGACTCGCCACCATCCTCCCGCTCTCCCATTGGTTCCTGATGCTAGTCGCCGCCATGAGATCCTGCTCTCCTATTGGTCAGCATCTCTCCCATTGTGCTCTACGTAAAGGCGTTCTTCGGCCACTTCGTCACACCAGTGTTATCGTACGCATGCGGAATTCGTTCGTTCACATATACGATTTTGTTTGTTAACGTAAATTTGTGTTAGTGATTTCGATTTGTACTTTATCGTGTTGTGTGAGAACTTAATTAGTATACATACTACATAACTTAATTACTTACAGTATAGTCATGGGTCCTAAGAAAGTTGCTGAAGTCCACGGAAAGAAAAGGATGCTTTCTATGGAGACAAAATTGGAGATTATCAAGAAGTATGAAGCTGGTATGTGGTTGAGTGTGATCGTTAAGGAATACGGCCGAAATCCGTCGACAATAGGCACCATCCTTAAGCAGAAGGAAGTCATCAAAGCAGCTACACCTTCCAAGGGCGTGACTATTTTGTCCAACAAGAGGAGCCACGTGCACGATGAGGTGGAGAGGCTGCTTCTTTGTATGGATAAAAGACAAAAAAATCACTGGCTGTACGATAACTGAGACGGCAATCTGCCACAAGGCCAGTGCTATTTTCACCAATTTGATTGCCCAGGCCGAAGACGACGGAAGAGAAGGGACATTGACGCCAACCCCAGACTTCAAGGCTTCTCATGGGTGGTTTGAAAAATTCCGGAAATGGACTGGCATCAATTTGGTGATTGCGGCATGGGGAGGCGGCCAGCTCGGACACGAAAGCGGCCAAAGCCTTTATTAAGACGTTCGACGAGATGACAATCAAGGAAGGCTACAGTTCTCAGCAAGTCTTCAACTGTGATGAGACTGGCCTTTTTTGGAAAATAATGCCTCGTCGGACGTACATCACAGAGGAAGAGAAGAAGCTACCCGGGCATAAGCCTCTGAAAGAAAGGCTTATGCTCGCACTTTGTTCGAATGCCAGTGAGGATTGTAAGGGGAAGCCCCTACTTGTCTATTATTCGGAGACTCCTAGAGCCTTCAAGGCCCACAAAGTGCTAAAGGAGAAGCTTCTAGTGAGTGATGTGGAGGGTTAATGCGAAAGCCTGGGTAACGAGACTTTTGTTCACTGAGTGGATAAATCTGTGTTTTGGCCCAACAGTGAAGAAATTCTTGGAAGAGAAGCACCTCCCTCTGAAATGTCTGCTGTTGTTGGACAATGCCTCTGCTCACCCTCCTGGCTCGAGGAAGATATCCTAGTGGAGTATTCTTTCATCAAGGTTCTTTATCTTCCGCCTAACACCACCCCTCTCATCCAGCCCATAGACCAGCAAGTGATAGCGAACTTCAAGAAGCTGTATACAAAACATCTTTTCAAGAGAGTTTCGACATCACCGATACCACAAACCTCACCTAGTGTGAATTTTGGAAGGAGCATTTCGACATCGTAATATACATCCGACTCATCGATCAAGCTTGGCAGGAGGTTTCAAGGCGAACCTTGAATTCTTCGCGGAGGAAAATCTGGCCTGATGCTGTATCCGCCCGAGACTTCGAGGGATTCGACGTGGGTGAAGCTGATGCAGATTCAGAAAACAGTTGATGATCCTGAAAACTGTTTCGCAACCAGATCTTGACAAGATCGTTGCACTTGGCAAGTCCATGGGGCTGGTCGTCGACGAGGACGACATCAACGGACCTTCTCAAGGAGCACCAAGAGGAGCTTATGATGGATGACCCGAAGGAGTTGGAGACCATGCAACATAATGTCATTCAAGAAGAGTTCTCTAGCAGCGGGAGGAGGAGGAGAATGACCCTATGACAACGGCAGAAATTAAGGATGCTCTAGCTGCTTTTCATAAGGTGCAATCATTCGTAGAAAAGAGACACCCCGAAAAGCCTTACACAGGCTGTATGCTTGTGCAGTTTGATGACGTTTGCCCGAGTCGTTTCAGGAACATTGTCAAAAGCAGGCAGAGGCAATCCCTTGGATAGTTATTTTTTAAAGAGGCCTTTTGTAGGAGTAAGCAAACAGGAAGAGCCAAGGGATACTACAAAAAAAACAAAGTTGAAAGTGGTGAAGAAATTAAAATGTTGAAAAAAAAAAAAAAAATGTAAAAAGTAAAAAGAAAAAAAAAAAATTAATTTTAAGTTTTTTGTAAGGCTAAGTGTTAACGTTTTCTGCCATTTGTTAATGTGTTTCGTAAAGTTTAGTGTTAATGTTTCCTGTCATTTTTTAATGTGTTTCGTAAAGTTAAGTGTTCAAGTTTTCTGCCATTTGTCCTCCTCCTCTGTCGCCACTTTCAGAGATCGCCTCACTCGAAAGGTAGGGTTCCACATTTTACTACATATATACGTATGTATGTACACAGTATTTATGTACCCTGTACACGAATACTACACTTATTACAGGTATGTAATAAATATTAGTAGTATATGTAGTTAAAGTTAGGTATGGAATGGTCCAAATTGGTTGTATTTCATTGTTTATTGGTCAAATTTAGCTATTATTAAATTACTGGGGTGTTTTTGTAGGGCTTGGAACGAATTAGGCAATTACATGTAAAATGTTGTTCAAGATACGAAAAAATCAGGTTACGAAGGCCGTCTCAGAACGGATTAATTTTGTATCCTGAGGTACTACTGTATATAGTTTTGTGCTATAGTCATAACAGGAAAGATCTCTCTCTCCTCTCTCTCTCTCTCTCTCTCTCTCTCTCTCTCTCTCTCTCTCTCTCTCTCTCTCTCTCTCATGTCAGTACTGTAGACTAAATATCCTTGTAATGAAAATATCAATTGTTGTACCTTAAACATAAGAACACAAACATAAACAAATCCAGCAAGTTCAAACAGATCATCACACATGTTATAATATTTTATAATTTTATCACTGTGCATGTTTCTCTGATCTCCGTAAATAATATTTAAAATCTGAATTTCATATACATGGCAATCATTAACATAATTGTCCCAGCCATAGTGCATTCTTCTCCCCAGGCAGTCACTGCCCCATGTCACTTCAGTTTTCTCTCTCTCTCTCTCTCTCTCTGTCATGATATATTATATATACTATATATATATATATATATATATATATATTATATATATATATTCTATATATATATATATATATATATATATATATATATAATATACTTCTAGGGCACAATTTTTTCACGGATACAACATTCATTGAATAGAATGGCGTTTCTCACTGTTAACCAGCTTTTTGAAATTGCTTCATATTTTCTAATTATTTTCTTTACTTCATTGTTCAGGTTACTAATGGACACATAATGGGTTCTTCCATTTACTCCAGTATTTTTACACGCGACAGCTGTTTCGTCAACCTTTACGTATTGACGTTTTCAAGCGTACTGATACAAATATGAGCCTACATGCGTTTTGTGACGTCATGAGGACGGAAAAGGTAGTACAATTGCCAGATACCTAGTTTTAAGTATTATTCAAAAGACTATAGTGAAACATAAAATAATAAGACAAATAAATAAAATATGTTAACAACAGAAATTATATATATAAAAACAAAAAAAAAAAAATTGGAAGTAAGTTATTATATACACATTATACATAAATATATATTAATTACATATATGTTTAATTCACTGAAAGTCAGTGTGCGCTCCTGTCCGCGTGTGGGGGTTTTGTTACAGCGGTTGAAGGTCTGCCTCCTACACGAGGGCAAGGAACGGTCTGCCCTCACGTTGGATGTTAAGGCTGGGACGTTGCATTGCGATGCTGACTGCTTCTGATATCAATAAACGATTGTAGTTGCCTTCCATGTGTATTATTTTGGTGTTTGTGAGAAGTTCTTGTAATGATGGTTTTTTATTGTGGGTATCACAAAGTGCTGATGAATGGCTCCTTGGTTTCTGTGGGCCTGCATGCGACGTTTGAGTGTGGTGGTTGTGTGTCCGATATAGCATTTTTGGGGGGACTGACATTGCTCGTCAGCACAGACAAACTTGTATAGTACTATATCAGATTTAACCTCTTTCTCCGTCGATGGGGCCGTACTATTTTTCATTACCAAAGAGGCCGTAAGGTTTGGTTTGCAGTAAAATCCTTGCTGTTATTTTGTTATATGGCGCTAGGGGGGTGTTCCTCTTCGCAGTATACAAGGATGGCTTTCCTTTCATCTTCGTGGTGTTTGTTGTATGGTATCTGATGGTATATCACTATTTCTTTGTCTTTGTCTTGTGTGTTCCTCCGGGGTCAGATTATGGAAAGCCTCTAATCTCTTTTTGACAACTTGCTGGATCATGTCATCTGGATATCGTTATTGTGAGCAGCTGTTGAACTCTGTTAATTTCTTCGTTAGTCGCTTCCACGTGGAACAGTGTGTTATGGCGCGTTTTATGTATGCATTTACACAGATCGTTTATATGCATCAGGGCATTCTCCTCTAGCATTTAAGCATCTTCCAGCGCCCCTGTCTTTTAGTGTATACGGTGGTATTGTATTTGTTGTTCTTTTGGGTCACAAGTACGTTCCAAGAAAGGGAGCATCTTCTCATCACTTCTTTTTTCTACCGTAATTAATTTAATGTAGAATTTGCTTGGAGTTTATTTACTAATTTCCTTCTAATTCATTGTCGCCCTTTGTTGTGATAAAGATATCATCAATATACTCCATAGATTCTGGGTTTTGGGTGTTCTTCAAATGTGACCTCTTCTGTGTGTGCCATGTATGCGTTTGCGAAAAGAACCCCGAGGGGGGAACCCATTGCCACGCCGTCCTTTTGTCGATATATTTCGCCCCTATGTGAGAGGAATGGGGCTTCCTTTGTACATGCTTCCAGCATCTCTTTTAAGATTTTTTCGGGGATCGGTAATGGTGGTTGCTCAGAGCGGTATATCTTGTCCATGATGATTTGTATTGTTTCATCCACTGGTACGTTAGTAAATAAACTTTCAACGTCCAGGGATGCTATGTCTTCGTCGGGTGCGGTGTCTTGCAGTAGGTCGATGAATTCCGTCGATGATTTTAGCGAGAACGTTGAGGGAATGTACGGCGTTATAATTTTCGTTCAATTTCTTAGCCACTTTATACATGGGGGATGTCATTTGGGATATAATGGCCGTAGCGGGTTTCCTGATTGTGAATCTTGACTGTGCCGTAGCAGTATCCGGGTGCAAAGTCTCCGATGATTTTTGGAAAGCTTATATATATATATATATAGATATAGATATATATAGATATATATGATAGATATGATATACTATATATATATATATATATATATATATATAATATATATATATATATATATATATACATATATATATCTATATACACATACAGTGGACCCCCGTATTCGCGTTTCTCCAGATTCGCGGACTCACACATTCGCGGATTTCTCTCGGGGAACATTTCCTGGATTATTCGCGGACAAAATTTTTTTTTTCGGGCACATTCGCGGTATCTTTTTCTATGATAAATATCCACAAATTCCTGTTTTTTTTTATGAATTTCATCATAAAATGCACTTTTTGTGATAAAACTATTAAAAAAACCTTGTAGGAAAATTTTTAGTGGGTTTTTCTTGAGTTTTAACTAACAAAAATAGGCTGTTTTTAGCATTTTTATAAGGGTTCCAAACATTCGCGGGTTCTAACTATTCACGGAGGGGTCTGGTACGCATCCCCCACGAATACGGGGGGACCACTGTATATATAATATATATATATATAATATATATATATCTATATATATTATTATATATATATATAGATATATATATATATATATATATATATATATACTATATATATAGATTATATTAATATATATATAAATATAATTATAGAATATTATTATATATATTAATATATATATATATATCTGGGCTCAGTTCAAAATCCTCTCCCTGCGAGAGCCAATCCATAGGCGGAGACGGCCACTACTACTACTACTATACCCCACGCCACACTGACTGCCGCGCCTCTGGTGGTCATCCTTTTTCGTTAGCTCGATCAGGTAACACGTGTCTTCTTTTTGCTCTGTTGTGCCCTCTTTCTTGGATTTAATATCACCATGGAACGTGCAGCTATCGCCGCAGCTAAGTTAAGTACCCGCAAGGTTTGGATTTAGTTTTTGTCAGCCAGGGACCTGTATTTTCCGTTTTTTAGGTCCTAAGGTCCTTAATACGTTCGCCCGGTCTGATGCATGGCGGCCATCGGCTCGCCTCATGCTTGGTTAGATTTCCCAGTCCTCTGGGACATCTTCCATAGTTTTTAGCCTCTCATGGGTTCTAGGTCACGTGTTACAATAGTTCGTTTTAGTTTTTACATCGTATTTACGGTTTTTAAGGAATTCACAGCCCATGCCTTAGATATAGTTCATGCATGCATGTCTCTTTGTCTAGGTGTTTAGGCGCTAGAGTGTTTGATTTTCCTAGTCCTGCATCCTAGCCTTTGCTCTCCATTATCGGCTATGGCTAGCTTTTGAGTAGTTAGCAGGTTCCTCGGAACCGGCCTTCTCCTCCTGGACTTCTTTTTCTCTCACTCGTGTTTTCCTTCTCTCTCTCTTGTTACGATGTGGAAAATTTTATTGTGTTATTTTGGGTTAGCTGTTAGGGCGACCAGTGCCTAGGCGGTTTTGTTGCATTATCTATATATATATACAGTTTGTTTGCATTTTCCGTCCCTGGTACTTTGGGTTCTCGTGGTCTTGCCTAGTTGGTTTTGTTTGCCTCATCACCTGTTGGTCCATCTCCGATCGCGTGTTACCTCTGGTCGCCCTAGCCCTAGTTCCCTTCCTCCCCTCCTTTGCGGAAGGGGGGGGGTTTGCCCGGGCTCGCTTGGTCGCTATGGCAACCTTTCGAGCTCTTCCCATCTCCTCTCCCTGTATGGGGGGGGGGGGGGGGGTTTTACCGGGAGGTTGGGACAGCTGGGATACTGGCGGACCACGTTTTTGCCTCGGGCCCTGGGGGAGCTCCGGCGTGGTCGGGGTTGGCCACCCCTCCCTCTGGCCGCTTGTTTTCTCTCCCTCCCCATTCTTTGTTTTCTCCCATCTTCAGCGGTCGGAACACCTGCTCGTAATCCATGTGTTCCTTCAGTTGTTGTGGGGGATGACTGGCTCCGCCAGCCACCGGAGTGGAGATGAATTCAGTTGATCCTAGATGCTTACCCAGTTTTTCCGTTCCGCTATCGGCAGAGCGCCTGCTTGCTAATCCGGGCTCTCCTCTAGTAGTCGGTCTGGAGAATATTTTTATGGCGGAGCTGTTCACTCCCTTTTTTATATAAACTTTTCTAATTTAAGTTTGTGACATCCTCCTCTGTTCTCCGGCGTGGTATACTACTCCTCGGACTCTATATGGGTATATATAAAAACATTTGGGTGGTCATTCCCTCTCTCCGGTGTACACTGGAGATCCCAACCAGATATGAAGGTCTCAGACTTTCTCCCACACGTGGTTCAGGGGAGGATGATGTCCAACCTTTTAACGTACTCCGGCATGCAACGGAGTACTACAGTAGTACTGTAAGTGTTTAACGTTGATACTTACGTATCTTTTCACTTACAAGGCTATAACTGTCAGGAAGCGGGTGTAACGCCGTACTTCAAGACCCCTGCGGCCATGAAGTTGTAGACCCACGCACCGTGCGCTACCCGCCACGAGGACCTGACTGTTTGGCATCACGAGGCTTGCACCATCTGCTACGACCTAGTGAGCCAATTTTTGGACGGAGTAAGTATATATCGGTATAGGTTTATTCCTTGTCCATCATGTATGTTGCTACATATCCTAATTTTAAGTTTGTTGGATCATAATCTATTTTGTTAATGATTCGTCCTCGGGGCTTCGTTGTAAGGAGACTACACAATGACCCTCTCTTTTTCAGGCGTGCCACCATCCACAAGAAGTCGCGTTGGCTACCCTGAAGGCCTGGGTAGGCGGCTTCGGGAAGAAACGCCCCCAAAGGACAGCCCTACATCCTAGACAAGAAGCTGCTGTCCAGATCTTCCCCGGCGGCAAAACAACTGGATACGTGGATCCCGCCTCGGCAGCTCCGACGATTGCCTCCATCCAGCAGCAGGTGGAGCAAGCCTTGGTTGGCGTAGGTAGCCAAGACATCGTGGCGGACGTAGCCACACTGGACCTTAACCTAGAGCCTATGACGGTAGGTGCGAGGATCTATTAATTGAGGTAGGTTTGTTGGGCGCCCAAGGGCTTCCCTTGGGTGCTCTGGATCTTCTTCTCCTGTCCCTTCTTCCTCATCCTTTCCAAGGCTTTACGGGTCAGAGATCCCCGCTAGTACGCCTACGCATCTGTGCCCCCCAAGGTGAAGGGGACACAGAGAGCAGAAGACCCTGCAGAAGACGTCGTCCAAAAAGACATCGTCTTCTTCTCGTAAGTCTTCGCTTCTATCCCGGAGCAGCGAAAGTGAAGCTCGAACCGTCTCATTCCAAAGGGTCACGAGGCAAGTCCTCTAAGGAGGAAGATCCCGCGCTCCACCGAGCCTATACCATTCTACCTGCTGCTGCCGGAAAACCTCCTCCAGTGACTCCTGCCGGGGTTATGGCACCTAGTGCTTTCGATCCCGCTGCCTTTTCGGCAGGCGTCTTACAGCAGGTAGGCGATCTGGTTGGATCGTTCGGTACGAGGTTTGAGCAAATGTTTGCTCAAATCTCTACAATGCTGAATCAGTCAGGTCAGTCCATTCAGAACCTGACTGAACGTGTGTCGGACCATGACAATCACCTGGCTGGCCTGAACCAGACTCCTCAGGCCGACCACCCCCGGTAGTAGGAACTGGTGTTTGCCCAGTTACCAGCGTACAACACCCTCCCGCCTTTTCTATGAGTAATCCTTGGAGGGTAGCAGCCTATGCTCCTTCAAGGATGGCATGATTTCAATTCCGGAGTGTGGAACGAGAAGGATCGAGGACTTCGAGTTCTACCCTGCCGGATTGGCGCCGCCTTTCATGGGATACGCAAGGCTAACAGAGACAGCTCTTAATAGGGAGGACAAAATCCCTAGAGAAACTGTCCTGTACAGTCGGGATCAGGCTCAAAGGGAATGGGTGTATTGCTTGGAGGACTGGGACTGCTCCAACACCAGACTCCAAGCTTTCAAAAGCCCGTTTACCATCTTTGCCACAGAGGAGGAGGCAACACCACTCCCTTTACGACAAAAGCTAATGGAAGTGAGACTATGCAACGCGGGTATGAAGTACGAACCCCTCCCACAACTCAAGGAAGCAGATCCTACATCTCCTCTCTTCTCAGCGTTCGGGGACCTGTGGGAGAACCTGCCAGCTACCTTCACGGTATGTAAACTGAAACCGGACTGTGCTATGGAACAGTTTAGTGAGAAGTTGCCCAGGCTGCCTGATAACCTCATTCAGGCAGAGTTTGAGGCAAGGACCAGGCTTGGGAGGACACTCAATTCCCTGGTCATAACTGAAGTGGCTGCTCTAACCTACGGCTCGGAACCTCTCTTCAAAATTCTGGCCAAGTCTCAGATGCAAACCGTGCAAGCTGACGCGTATGACTTTATAATCGCAAGGAGGAATTGCCGAAAGCACGTCCTCCAAGAGGCTACTATCCGGCATTGAGCCGAATAAGTGCTCGCCTCCAACATCTGGGGAGCAGACTCTTTCCGGATGTGAGCGGTCAACGAGGTACACCACGAAGCGTCGAGGCTTAACCAAAGCCTCAGAGCTCGTTGGGGTATCTCGGCTAAGAGGAAGTCTGAGAACTCTTCCTCCTCTGGCAAGAAATTAAAGAAGACAAAGAGGTTCCAGCCGTACCAAAAACATCAGCAGCAGCAGCCCTTTGTACAGGCTGTTCCGGTCACTCAACCAGGTCAGCCGTCAACATCTAAAGGCCAGAACCAGTTAATTCTCCTGCTGTCCCCACAAGGTCAACCCTCAACCTCATATGCTGTTTCTCCGGCTTTCAACCCTGTGTTCGAAAGCCAAACCTTTCAAATCTTTAATAGGTTTGCAAGGGGAAGCAGGGCCAGAGGTAACTTTCGGCAACGAGGCGCAGGAAGAGCTACCAACAGGGGTAAGCACTTCCGTGGAGGACGCAGAGGCCATCCCGCACAACAGCAATGAGATCCCCCAGGTAGGAGGGAGGCTGTTCCTCTTCCGCCACAGGTGGGGGTTCAGCAAATGGGCACAGAGCATTGTGTCCAAAGGGCTAGGTTGGGAGTTGGATCAAAAGGTCCCCCTCCAACCAAAATCATTCCTTCAACTACCATCAAAGGAAGTGGCAGATTACGCAGAGGAGTCCCAGCTAAACTTATTCATTCGCTGCGACAAGTTCAAAATGCTGACCATCTCACAGGTACGGACCTTACTTCCCCGTGGGGCCGTCACCACCTCTATCGATCTTACAGACGCATACTATCATATCCCAATCGCGAGACACTTTCGCCCATACCTAGGCTTCAAGCTGGGAGACCAGGCATTCTCTTTCAAAGTGATGCCCTTCGGGCTGAATGTAGCCCCCAGGGTATTCACGAAAATAGCGGAAGTAGTAGTTCAACAACTGAGATCACAAGGGATAGTGGTAGTAGCGTACCTCGACGATTGGCTGATTTGGGCATCAACCGTCGAGGAATGCCTCAAAGCCACAAACAAGGTAATTCAATTTCTGGAACATCTGGGGTTCCAAATAAACAAAACGAAGTCCAGATTCACTCCGGAGACTCGTTTTCAGTGGCTAGGCATCCAATGGGACTTATCCTCCCACAATCTGTCAATTATGGTGGGAAAAAGGAAAGAAATAGCCAAGTCAGTAAGGCAATTCCTAAAGAACAATCAGGCTTCAAGGAGAAACCAGGAAAGAATCCTAGGTTCCCTTCAGTTTGCTTCAGTGACGGACGTCCTACTGAAAGCAAGGTTGAAAGACATAAATCGAGTTTGGCTCTCAAGAGCAAATGTCAAATCTCGAGACAAGTTGTCAGTAATCCCGCAAATCCCCTTCGCAACCAACTTCGTCCATGGGCGGAACTAAGGAAATCTGCCAAATCAGTTCCTCTTCAATATCCTCCTCCGGCGTTAACTATCCACACAGACGCCTCACTGAGCGGTTGGGGAGGATACTCTCAGTTCAAAAAACGTTCAAGGAACTTGGTCACCTCAGTTCCGCCAGCTCCACATAAACGTATTGGAGGCTATGGCAGTATTTCTCACTCTGAAGAGGCTCCTTCCACCAAAGAATTCTCATATAAAACTGGTATTGGACAGCGCAGTAGTAGTGCACTGCATCAACAGAGGGGGATCCAAATCAAAACATGTGAACCATGTCATAATAGCCATTTTCTCTCTAGCGAACAAGTACAAATGACACCTATCCTCCACCCACTTGGCGGGAGTAAGGAACGTGATAGCAGACGCCTTGTCTCGATCAGTTCCTGTAGAATCAGAGTGGTCCCTGGACAACAAGTCGTTCCAGTGGATACGCCGGAGTGTCCCAGGTCTCCAAGTAGATCTTTTCGCCTCACAAGCGAACCACAAGCTCCCTTGCTATGTGGCCCCCAACCTGGACCCTCTGGCTTATGCCACAGACGCTTTTTCCATAGACTGGAATCAGTGGAGGAGGATATACATCTTCCCTCCAGTGAATCTTCTATTGAAAGTTCTGAACAAACTCAGGACTTTCAAGGGACAAGTAGCTCTAGTAGCCCCGAACTGGCCAAAGAGCAACTGGTACCCTCTGCTTCTGGAATTGTGTCTTCGACCTCAGCGGATTCCCAATCCCAAACTATCTCAGTCAGTACAAATGAGTACTGTGTTCGCTTCCTCAGGAATTCTCAAAACCCTAACTTTATGGACTTCATGAAGTTCGCGGCTAAAAAAGATGCAGGTATTGATCCCCAGAATATCCTCTTTTTGGAATCAGATAAAAGGGAATCAACTTTGAGACAGTACGATGCTGCTGTTAAAAAGTTAGCATCTTTCCGGAACGAGACAAACACCACAACCATGACAGTGAATTTAGCTATATCCTTCTTCAGGTCCTTATTTGAAAAAGGCTTAGCAGCTAGCACCATTACCACTAATAAATCAGCTTTGAAGAAAATCTTTCAGTTGGGTATTCAAATAGACTTGACAGACTCTTATTTTACGTCTATTCCCAAAGCTTGTGCTAGACTTAGGCCTTCCGAAAGACCGACTTCAGTATCACGGTTCTTAAATGACGTCCTCAAACTGGCTTCAGACACTGACAACTCTTCTTGCACATTCATAATGTTACTAAGAAAGACGCTATTTTTGCTAAGCTTGGCCTCAGGGGCCAGAATTTCAGAACTGTCGGCTCTATCCAGAGATGCGGGGCACGTAGAATTTCTCCCTACAGAAGTTTTACTTTCCCCAGATCGTAGTTTTTTAGCAAAAAATGAGGATCCCTTAGCGAGGTGGGCCCCTTGGAAGGTCATCCCTCTTCCCCAAGACCCTTCTCTTTGTCCAGTAATGACCTTACGAGCCTTTCTGTCTAGGACATCCTCTAGATCCTCAGGTCCTCTTTTTATGAGAGAAAAAGGTGGTACTTTATCAGTAAAAGGTATCAGGCAGCAGATCCTTTACTTCATTAAACAAGCTAATCCTGAATCATTCCCAAAAGCACATGATATCAGGGCAGTAGCCACCTCTATTAATTATTTTCAACATATGAACTTTGATGAACTAAAGAAATATACTGGATGGAAATCGCCGACAGTCTTCAAGCGTCACTATCTAAAGTCCTTGGAATCCTTAAAATTTTCAGCAGTGGCAGCGGGAAACGTAGTTTCCCCTGACACTGCACAGATCTCCTTTCTACCTGCCCCAACTAATATATCACTTAGCCTACCGTTAAGCTCTATGGTTCTCTAGCCTTAGCTGCTATGATTATAATCAAGGTGGAGTGTCCCTTATTTTTATGCTAGGGACACCCACACCATATTTGTATATATTATGAAATGTCTTTGGGTGTTGCCCCCCTTATTTTTATGCTAGGGTAGCACACCTTTATTGTTTGTTATAAATTTGTATTTTGTTTTAGTATTAGTGAGTCTTTAACCTGTATTATCTTAACTCACTATACTAGATAAGTTATCATTGTATAATGAGATTTAATTTCAAGTTAGCCATAAGTCTCTCTTATTTTGTCAAGCTAATTTTATATGATAGCTTATGAGTCAGTTACATTATACTTTTAATTTTATTTTATAGTTTCATTGGGACCCTTTTTATATGTTCATCTTGAGCTGTTTCTCTGGTACTATTTCACACAGCGACACGAACTGAGCCAGAAAAAGGATTTTGACGAAGGAAAAATCTATTTTCTGGGCGAGGGGTTCGTGTCGCCCTGTGAAATCCCCCCTGTCTCCCGCCCTGCAGCCCAAGATTGGCATCTAACGACAAGGATGACCACCAGAGGCGTGGCAGTCAGCGTGGCGTGGGGTTATAGTAGTAGTAGTGGCCGTCTCCACTTATGGATCGGCTCTCGCAGGGAGAGGATTTTGATGTGGGAGAGTTCTAAATGGCAAGAGGTTCGTGGTAGTGGTCTCACTCGCCCCAGTTACCATACTGACACTCTCTTAGAGTGAGCGAGTCAGTTATACTGACATCCTTCTGAATTTGTTTTTTCTCTGGGATATGTTAGATCAATTACCTTAGAAATAATGAACTTAAGGATTATTTCACAGGGCGACACGAACCCCTCGCCCAGAAATAGATTTTTCCCTTGTCAAAATCCTTTAGTATCTATATATGACCTGATCTCGGTCATTTGTGGGTTTGGGATGTGAAGGAAAAAACAGGAGAGAGAAGTTCACGTGCATGCAATGTAGGACATGCAAAAATAATAATCGAAGAAACATATAACACAGGTGTATTCTTCTTAGCTACACAGGTGGACTTTACTTGTAATTATTATGTTAACTGTGCTAGTGCACAACCGGACGGCAGGTTAGACTGTTATTGACACTACATGATGACACACGTCTTTGTGTGGCGGCTGACGGGAATGTGGGGCACTGGGCACTCGTCTCGACTCTCGTCTGTGCTGTATGGGATCTGCTACGAACTGATCTGACCTGCGGTGGCGGCCTGTTTCAATGCCTCCTTTCAGATGGCATCATTATGCAAGAAAAAAAAAAGCTGATTGGTTATTCTGGCTCCTAAGACACAAGGGCCAATCAAGAAGGGATATAGAGATGCGTGGCACTCTTTTGAACTGCTCAAGCCACGCCAACTTGTAACGTCTTTGGCGGTTGACTTGTTTTGTTACACATACACACAGCATCACTTATAACAGTTTCACGGGACTTCTGAATATCACAGAAAAGGCATATTCAAAACTGTATCGAATCAGCTGATATATATATATATATATATATATATCTATATATATATATATATATATATATATATATATATATATATATATATATATATATATACACATATAAATATAAAATATATATATATATATATTATATATAATATATATATATATATATATATATATATATATATATATAATATATTATATAATATAATGTATATGCTTCAATGAGAAAAATAAAATATTAATGAAACATTCATTTCACTTACAGAATCCATTTATACTCTGCTTAGACTTGATGCAAAACCTACAATTTCTCTCTCTCAAACAGTTTACATATCTCTTGATAAAAAAAAAAAAAAACAGCAGCAAAATATATCAGTGAAACAGTATTTTACTTACAGAATCCATTTACGTATACTGTTCTTTGACTTAGATGTAAAAACCAGTTCTCTCTCTCTCTCTCTCTCTATCTATCAGTGTAACAACCTAACCGAGGTAATATCTCTCTCTCTCTCTCTCTCTCTCTCTCTCTCTCTCTCTCTCTCTCTCTCCTCTCTCTCTCTCTCTCTCTCTCTCTCTCTCTCTCTGACTAATACTAATGATACTCCTCCATCCTCTGGTAAAAAAATTCCAGTTTTTAGAATTCTGGTTGAAACAATTGTAAACCTGTATTAACATAAACAACCAAATTGAGAAACAGCTGATTGCTGATGTCATTTATCATAACTATCAAGCGTTTATTAAGAGTTCCGTTAAAATTGTCAAGTTGTTAAACCCTGCTGATTCTCAATGGTGGCTTCCATAAGTAAAAAAATAAAATAAATGTTTGTTCATCCCACATGCAATGGATTCAAGAAACAATACTAGTAAATTAAAGCTTCAGGTTATTGCCGAGGCTGAATAAAACAAATAATGGCCATGCGAAAGTGATGTTCGAAACTGGAGTAATATGGGCAGGTTTTCAACCAAACTTCTTTAATTTATTAGAAAAGATATCTCCGAATTATATCTCCTCCAAGAACTGATGGACTGAAGATATCAATAATACTCAATCAACCGCAATTTTGAGATTGTAAACAATATCAATAAGTTAATAGTAATACTGTTTGTGATTGGGTATAACAAGCAAAAGAGTCTTTATTCAAGTCATCAGTAGTATAAATATAGTTTAATGTTTAATTTTTGCAAATAATCACTTTTCTCCAAGAAACATTTCGGTTTTGTAATTTAGAAGTCGTCTTATACTACAGATATGAGATAAATCCATGAAAATTTCCCATGATTTTTGACCTCGTCTTATCTAAAGGTCGTTTTATACACAGAAATATACGGTATATATGGCTGTCAAAATTAACTTAAACTTCAAAGGACTTAAGTTAACATAGATTTCTAATAAAATCTGTTACAAATATGGAAACTGACTAAGTTCTGATAACAACTTGCTTTATATCACTACCGGGATGCCATTATGCATTACCCTCAGCTCAAGTGTTCCTTATCAAGTTGCTTGCCAGTGGGTATGTCTCATACCACCTGCCATGGGTATAGTCTAGTAAAAAACAATGAAAATTTGCTTGGTCAACAGATATGTACCTAACTTGTAGTATGCAATTGGCAGCAAGTTTAAAGGTGAAACTGCTCATTTCAAGCTGTCCCATGATTCCAGTAGGACTAAGGAAAGGGGAAATTATATCTTTCCGGCAAAACACTAACTGCAGGTATGTAACCCTTTTTTCTCAGATCAAGATTAATATTTGGGTCAAAACCCAGTAACATCAGTCCCCACTACCTCCAAGGTTAACCCCACAGAGGAAGTAGAGGAATTTTTAAATGGAGACATTCTTACTATAGAATGTTAAGTGGCTGTTGCCACTGAAATGACCTTGCTGAACCCAGATGGATCAGGGCCACAAGTTTCACGTATCCATGGGTGAAATGTTCTAGAAGGAGTTCTGTCCCCTTTTACAGCTATCTATGCTGAAGAGGATCTTTCCCCCAAAAAGGGATACTAGGATCCTTCTAACTCTGACTGTAATTACTACACTTTTGGTGGGGTATTGTAACTTACTCAGGATTTGTGCCTCTTTGGTAACAGGCAGTTACAGTTCAGTTGTTGAAAATCAGTCAAAATGTGCATGCTTCCCCAAACAGGATTCAAATTTTGCTGCATTTGATCAATTTCATAAGGAAATTATGGATAACATCAGAAAATGTCTTTACCGCAGAACAGCAATTTACGAGGGACATGATGTATGATTCTGAAAAGGAATGTAAGTTAGTCCAGTACACTCCAAAATGTAAAAATACTGCATCCTGCAACCCAAAAGTGAAAGGGGATGCAAATGCTGCCCAAATGAGGTCTAGTGTTGGAATTCTGATTGGAAACTGCTAATTGGTTTGTTTTTAATACGAAACTTCAAATCAAAACACAACAGCGGCTCCAATACCCATCCCTGATGATACTGATAATCCTTGATTAGACGCATCAGTGCACATTTTCTCTCGCTATAGTAAGTATCTAAATAATGAGAGAAAAATTATGATTGAAGCTGTATGTCTGAAAGACCACTAACAGAAACTGTTTTACCTGGGTCTATAACATTACAAGCTATAGAGAACACCCTTTACCAAAGTTGCTCACCAAGGAGTCCCAGCCTTCTGTCCTTCATTTTTAAATTATTAATCTTGTAAAGACAGATATTCAGAATTTTGTAGTGATTAAAAGACCAGAGATGAGGCAATAGCAGAATTAAATCCATTTGCCTCTGTCATTCCAGTTTCAGAAAACTTGAGGAATGGGCAACAGTACAGCGCCCTTCTGAAGGGGAAAAGCCTCATTTATTTATAGCTACACAGCAGTTTAGGATCCCTACGAAAAGAATCTCAGAGGCAACAGCCTCTTAAGAATTTCATACTAGGATACACCTCTTTAATATTATAACCTCTACCACCTTGCTGGAAGTTGCCATCAAAAGGCTTCCAAATTGTTCCAGAACAATTGTTGCTGTTGTGGTCAAAAGTCTTATGAGAACCTGTGGCAAACATTCCATGACTTTTTAGAGTGGTACATAAAAGTGTTAATTGAAACATTAGAGGGCTCCAACTAGTCACTTCCCAATGTAACTTCATTGTTACATAATAAACCTTTTGTAAGGACCTGGTTGAGGAGTCTGCTGTGGTTAAAAACTAACTATCAAGCCCACCAACAGAATTGTACAAGAGTACAGGCAGTCCCCGGTTTACAACGGTCTCGGCTTACGATGTTCCGAGGTTACGACGCTTTTCAATTATATTCATCAGAAATTATTTCCAGGGTTACGACGCATGTTCCAGGGTTACGATGCATGTTCCAGAGTTACGACGCCTACAAACGCTGATCTGGCAGATGAAATATGACACTTAAAATGCAAAATAATCAATATTTTAAGGTTTTTTTGATGAAAAATGCAATAAGAATGCAGTTTACATAGTTTTGAATGCACCTAAAACATTAAAAGTAAGGTTTTCTTAGGATTTTTGACAATGTTCCGGCTTACGACGATTTTCGGCTTACGACGCGTCTCAAGAACGGAACCCCAGTCGTAACCTGGGGACTGCCTGTACTCTCTTTTGGGAAAAAGGTGAATTTAGGAAACAAAAATCCAAAACTTCCCCTCACCCAACAAAAAAAGGCTCACTTAAAAAGGTAAGCCTGTAGTCACCCCATAAGTCTTTTTCCTCAAAGAACAGATAGGTGTTCAAAGGAGATGATGCCTCACAAAAGGACGACAACAACAGCAAGATAATCTTTTTTACAAGGTCCAAAGACCCTCTTATAGTAAAAAGAAAAGCAGCAAATGGAATGCCTATCCAGGGCAGAGGCAGAGAAAAAGGCAGATACCAATAAGAATAGTAAGGTTGGGACTTCAATGACACCATGTTATTGGGAGCCTTAGAGAAACATGCCAATATAGGCTACCATGCACATCTCTTAAGTATCCTCAAAAAGGATTCCTCCAAACGAAGAGTGATCCTAGATCTATCAACATTGAACAGGCACATTGTTTGCCAAATTTTCTTAATAACTACTGTTGCCCTAGTGTGTTCAATTGTTCTGAAAGGTACTTAAGACAACTATAGATCTGGAAGATGCATACTGACACATCTTTGTCAAAATGTTTTATGATATATTGGCAAAATCCCACCTCACACCCAGCAGATGCTTTCAGTTGCTGGGACTGTGTTGGGATACTTTTTACGGTTTGTTGTCTCTCCCCATCATACTCAAAACAGAATAAAGCATGTCCTCAAAACATGCCTTGCAGCTCAATGTCCAAATGATAATTAGAACGTGATGTGCTTTTTGCAATTTGCATCAATAATATTCTAATACTCAGATTACAACAAATGAATGTCATCAAATTGTAGTTATTACATGCAACAAACAAAATGCAAGACTGAACTTATCAAAAGATTAAAAAAGTTACAGAAATACTTCAGCCTTGATCCAGGAAGGAATCTTTGGGAATACAGGTCACCCTGACTCCTCAGTCTGTATGAATGACAATACACACAGATGCCTCATTGACATGTTGGGAGGACTTTTGAGAAGATCGTCAGGTTGTAGGGAGGTGTTCAGCTACTGTGAAGAATTATAGTACCAATTTCCTGGAGCTGATGACTGTCCTTTTGGCTCTCAAAAAACTCAAACCTCCGGAAGAGACATTTGGTTGGTTCTAGACAACATAACTGCAATGTCCTACCTTGAGAGGTTGGGATGATACTCGCCTCCTCCTCAATATAGTAATGCTAGCCATCCTTCAATGGGGCAAGCAAGGAATTGGTACTTGTCAGCAACTCACCTTACAGTCTCTCAATGTAAAAGTAGACTCCCTATCAAGGAAAACTACAGCCTCAACAGAGTGGAGTTAGACAACCACTCCTTTTCAGAAAATAGCCAACATGCTTCCACAAATGGAAGTGGGCCTGTTCACCCCATTTGTGAATCACAAACTGACAAGCAGGCAACAGCGAGAGATGCCTTCCTACAAGACTGTAACAAATGGAGAATGATGTACCCTTTTCCTCCATTGTTCCATATTTTGAAGATGTGGAGCAAACTCCTAACCTATTAAGGAACAGCTTACTTAATAGCCCCAATTGACCTAACAGGCATTGGTTCCTATTAATTTAACAGATGAAGAGATAAATTCCAAAATTGTCTGCTGTATTTAATCCCAGTCAGTAGGAAGAAAATTGTTTAGGGATCCTAGTTCTGAGCCAAGACCTTCACGGGTGGATTTTCTTAAATATCTATACAGTGGTGCCTCGACATATGAAATTGATCCGTTCTGAGGTGGCCTTCGTAACCTGAGCTTTTTGTATCTTGAACCGCATTTTACATGTAAATTGCCTAATTCGTTACAGTCTTTACAAAAACACCCCAGTAAATTTTATAATAAAGCTAAATTGGCCAATAAACAATGAAATACAACAATTTGGACCATTAAATAGTACCTAACTTAATATGTACTACTAATATGTACTACATAGTATCTGTAAATAAAGTGTATTAGTGTACATGGTATACAAGAAATACTGTACGTACATACGTATGTATGTAGTAAAATGTGGAATCTTACCTTTCGAGGGAGGCTATCTCCGAAAGTGGCGACAGAGGAGGAGGACAAACGGCAGAAAACTTGTTAGCGTTTTTTCTTTCTTTTTTTTGTTTTTTACATTTTTTTACTTTTTTATATTTTACGTTTTTTTACAAAATTTCAATTTCTTCACCACCGAATGGATGCCAGTCCGTTTAAGGAATTTATCAAACCACCCACGAGAAGCCTTGAAGTCTAGGGTTGCCGTCGATGTCCCTTCTCCTCCATCGTCTTCGGCCTGGGCAATCAGATCAGCGAAAATAGCGCTGGCCTTCTAGCAGATTGCTGTCTCGGTTATCGTATTGCCAGCGATTTTTTTGTCTTTTATCCAGACAGGAAGCAGCCTCTCCATCTCATCATGCACATGGCTCCTCTTGTTGGACAAAATAGTCACACCCTTGGAAGGTGTAGCTGCTTTGATGGCTTCCTTCTGCTTAAGGATGGTGCCTATCATCAACAGATTTCGGCCATATTCCTTAGCGATCACACTCAACCTCATGCCAGCTTCATATTTTTTAATGATCTCCATCTTCGTCTGCATAGAAAGCATCCTCTTCTTTCCGTGAACTTCAGCAACTTTCTTGGGACCCATGACTACGTATATACTATACGAAATTAAGTTACGTAGTATACATATGTACTAAAGTTCTCACACAACACGATAAAGTAGTACTACAACGAAATCACTAACGAATTTACGTTAATAAACAAAATCGTATAGAATGAACGAATTTCGCGTGCATACACAAACAATGCTGCTTTGGAGTGACCAAAGAATGCCGCTACGTAGATGTACGATGGGAGATATGCTGACCAATAGGAGGGCAGGATCTTAAGGTGGTGACTAGCATCAGGAACCAATGGGAGAGCGGGAGGATGGTGGCAAGTCTACTCAGTTGGTGGCGCGCGAGTTTTAAAATTGTTATTGGTGGTCCGGGCGAATCTCGGGACTTTACAGCAACAACCTTTCGTAACCTGAACTATTTTTGTATGTAGAGCCAAAAAAATCTTCATATTTGCTATCGTAACTTGAATTTTTCATAAGTTGAGACTTTCATATGTCGAGGTGCCACAATACCTTGAAAATTACTCGCCCAACATTACAAGGTAACTAGTGCAAAAATTGCAGACTTCATATGTCTGGTAATACCAGTATGTGTGGACGATATAGTTACATTATATCCATACCGAGAGCCCAGTCAGAAATTCTTGGGAAACTATTTTAAAATTTCTCATCCCTTTTTGAAGACAAACGCCTTGCAGTTACAACAATCATGGACTTCAAGGCAGCATTATCGGAACCATTGTTTATGATTTTGTGCTTTGACACTAGTATATAAGTTGTCATCTTCCCTACATCCCTTCTGCAGTCTTTTGCACTACAAACTGGGCTCTCTTAGATGGGGGACAATACACTGTGCAAATGGCCGAGAATCAACATTATTACTTTTCCTTTGGCCTGTTCATTGTTCCCCAGGCCAAGGCCAAAATGGGATTCCTTTCAGAAGGAAAATCTCTACAAATAAACTAGAAATTAGCAGACAAAGCAGCATTCCCAGTTCAAGCACTTAAGGCTTACCTAGAGGTCACGGCAGACATCTTGAATGAAAAGGTCCATTTTTCCTACACTCTAGCAACACTTGCCACAAACTCAAACAAATTCGACTACACTGTGTTTCGGTAGGTGGCATGGATACTCTTGACCCATAGGCGCTACAGCGGCAAACCACTGGCCTGCCTTTGCTACGAAACCTAAAGGTATTTTATTTTGAATAAAGATTGGAGCCTTGAACCTAATGGCTTGACCCTGGACCAAAAATTTTGGGTTGGGGTTAAAATTCAAGAGCTTTTCATCACCTGTCAGTTTCTTTGTAAAGCTCCTTGAGGATGAGACAGCGACTACACTATAAAAAACAACAGGTTTTGACATAGGAAAAACCTATCTTTGGTAGTTGCTGTTGAATCCTTAAAACCCTCCCAGTTCCCTGATGAAAAGACATGTGATTTGGGTAAGGGATTATCCTGCATTAGTCGGATTTTGGTTGTATGTAAACAATATGACGGTGGGTATGCACATAACGACTTTTTGCAGTTTTGATGTAGGTAAACTGGGTATGTATTAGCATTGGCTGAGGATAATACAAAATGCCCTTGTATCTTGAGCCCATTTATGCTCTACCATGTGTTATAATGTTTATCATAATGTTTTATGATGTTTATCATTATGACACAATGCTACCCAGCCACAAGACCAGTTAGGGGAATTCTTTGACATAGTCTCGTCACCATGGAGCGCTGGATAGACCATGGAAAGGGTAATCCTTGAGGACTCAATGACCACTACCAAAAATAAGTTTTGAAATATTAGATCTAGAAAACTAGATTCACCCTAACACCAAATATATTTCTTAACTAATTGTAACTCATTTAGAGTTTGTGTTATTCCTGACTGATGCTTAATAATTTTTGCAGGAAATATCTAGTCTACCTCTTCTTCAGTTGCTTTAAAAATTGTTTTTAAGACACATGTACTTGTGCATTATAGGAAAATGTTTTAATTCTATTATTCTTCACTATTCTGAATATTGCCTTTCCTTTTGCATAAGTTGTTGGATGTTTTAAATCATTTTTCCCCCTCATCCTTAAAATTTTCTTGAACTTTACTGTGCACCATTGAGTAGTACTGTTGTCTATGCAATTAATTCCTATAGCCTTGCATTCTCTTCTGTAAGGTTCAGTACCACACAGTTATTTAGAAATTTTGTTCCAGTCATGATCAATTATAGAATGGAACTACAGAATTCCAGATACCTTAGTTTATTAGAAACCCAGGTCCTTTTTTCTAATTCCATTAGAATTTTATTGTTCAAATAAATAACCTATGAAAACTATTTTATGATAAAACAGTAGAAAATATTAATAAAGCCCCTGCCAAGTAAGTAAATCTCTTTAAAAAAAATTATGTGAAACTACTTTTTGTAAAAGTTGATGTTTAACTTTCATCTGGTATTATTTATGAATTTCTATGTTAGTTCCTAATTTGCATTTTCTTGTTTATGATGATTTTTACAGCCCTTGAAGATTCTTAGCAAAGAGAGGCCACTTCCCAACATTTTCAACGTTTATACAATCATGACAGTATTGCTGCAGTTTGCAGTGCACTTCACATGCCTAGTATTCCTTGTCAAAAATGCTAACGAATGGTCGCCGCCAAAGTAAGTTACAGGGAAATATCCTTTTGACTTTACATTTTTTGTAACAGTAGTATTACTTTTTGAGTTACAAAGTGTAATCTAAAAGTTTTTAGTTAAAGTGTTCTTAATTTATAAATTCTCTCTTATTACCTACCTGAGATAAGTAAAGGTGGAGTGACTGTTAAGGGAGGTCAACTCCGTGGTTATGGGTAAAAAAGTCAATGAAATAAAGGTAATATAATTAGAAATTTATATCTTGAACCCTTTTGGACCGCAACATTTCTGAAACATCCACAAACTGTCAGTAAGGTATTTGGTGATGTTTCTCAAACATATTTTAGCTATAACTCAAGTGCTGAAACATCAGTTAGCTCCTCCTGTACTGAATGGCCAGCCAGTTGGCAACTTCAGAGGAGGA
Organism: Macrobrachium nipponense; assembly: GCF_015104395.2. NCBI lineage: Eukaryota > Metazoa > Arthropoda > Malacostraca > Decapoda > Palaemonidae > Macrobrachium > Macrobrachium nipponense. Next base: position 112,501,373 of record NC_087201.1, read on the forward strand.
GAATGTGGCCTGGCACATGTTATTTTGGAGCATCACTGTTTTATTGTTATTTTTGAGTGGTAGTTAGTGAGTCACACCCAATGATGAATAGTGCACCTTATTATGAGAGTGATATATCATCTGACAATGACTTTAATGAGGTTAATTATAGAGAAATCAAAGAGAGAGAGATAGAGTGACATTAGGAAATAGTACCCAATTGTGAGCCTTGTTTTGACATTGACTTTTCAGAGCTGATTCCTACTTTGGATGGAACACTTTTGATGTCAGTGGATGTATGTTACTTTTGGATTGTTAGATAATAACTTTTTATGTGCCCATTGACATTATAACCAAGTTGGGGTATGTTATTGTTTACTGTTGTTTTTACTAATTATTATTATTAGTATGTAGTAGAAGTAGTAGCAGTAGTAGTTGTAATAGTTAGTATTTAATCGTAATCATGTTTTAAAAACATATCAATAACAAACTTCATTTACATGAAAGAAAGTGGCCTTGGAAAATTTTTTTTTATGTAAATGGGATACTAGTGACAAAGAATTACCCTAAATCTTGTTAAAACAGCTGCCAGCTACCCTATATAGTCAGAACAGAGTATGGAATTCTAATCATTAAGGCCTTTGAACACCTGTGGTTTTTCAAGAGGCTAGGATGAAAAACTCCTGTGCAATGGAGATTCAAGAATGGACCTTTGCTTTCATGTCCTATTAAGCATGTCTCTTGATTTGGGGTCAACTTCTGTTGGGTGACAGATCTTTTTTGCTGTGGTGGAGCCTTGTCTAGCTGAAACCCCCTGCTGCTGTGTATGGGGTTAAACTGGAGTACTGCTATCCAGAAACCATAAGTCCAGCTGCCCAGGGGACTTACGATTTGTTTAGTAAAACTGTTTTCCCTGCTGAGAATGCAAGGTGGTAAATGAGCTCATTATTAAGCTTGTGCTGCTCAGTTGGGAGCTGTGGCAATTTAGGGGCTGTCTAACTTAGGGGAGGCCTTCTTGGTTTATGAGTACAAAAAGATACAGCCTGAAAACATTCCAGAAATCTGCCAGGTTAGGCAGATGTAGTGGCATTTGGTGGCAGCATCATCCATCCCCTCTTTTCACTTAGTGGTAACTTAGCTCAGAAGACTTGTTCTTTATGCAGAAATTTCAACTTCATTATACAACCATTACAGTAATCATGCTAGGAGCAGAGAAATTGAGAATAGTGTGCTTTAAGTGGGAGTTTAGTCTCTCTTGTGTGTACACCAAAAAATGCAGAGAGGAAAAAGAAAGAAAACCCGAAATGAGATGAGGAATATTAAGGCTCTTATAAGTAAATTAGAGAAGCCAGAGGATAGAAGTAAAATAGAGAAGAAAAGTGGTTTGAGGAAAATCAAGGATTATAAATGAAGCTAGTTGCAGTGAAGATGATTCTAATACATGAGTAGTGAAGCTTTGAAAGAGGGCAGTGGTGTGAAGGATACATTACTTTGGGCAATGCCAGAAGCTAGAGGAAAATGTTTAATGAAGTAGTATAATCAGATAAATGAGAAAATTGCTAAATTGGAGTAAATCAGTTCCCGATAGCTAAAGTGAGAAGAGCTGCTAATGGTTAGAAAAGGGAAAAGAAAGAAATTAACATCTAAGTAACTGTTTTGCAATGCCATCACAGGAGACATAGCTTGGTGGATTATTAGGAAAGTTCCTTCATCTTTACATAGTGTATTCCTACTGAACATTTCATTTCTAAATCCATCTTGACTGTTGTTCCCCCAGTTGTTGTGGCAAACTTGACAGTTTTAAACTGCCTTACAAGGTGTGCTGGCCCCACCTTGTCGACCAGTTGCTTGTGGTGCTTTTTTCAATGACATGGACATGTGTATTTATACTTTCAATGGAATGTTATAAATAATGTGAATGTGTCTGCTGTTGATGGCATTGTTGTTTGTTGTGGTTAAGAAAAAGCTTATATTCTGGAGGGATGCCTTTTGGATTTTGTTTTTTGAAATAATGAAATTTGAAAGTTTTAAGTAGGCGTATACCATTCAGAATAGTCATCAAAATTCAAATTTGTTCATGTATGAAACAAACCTTCGGTCTTAACACTATGATTAACTAGCGCCAAGCTGGAAACCGGTAGAATTAAAATTAAACTTGTGCGATCCAGGGACTCTTGGCATCTATACCAGGTCACGGGACATGTATACCCAGAATGCCCTCGGCGCCGTGTGACTGACCCGCCAGTTATCTTTCTACCGCCTTTAAGATAGGACGTGTTCTCTGTATATCTGTTTAAAGCTGGTTTTAGTTTGCCCGTTTTTATCCATTTCAATTTAATTTTTCATATTAATTCTCTTTTTCTGAGTGTGCTCAGTGTGGGTGTGAGCTGTAAGAGAGAGTAAGTGGTGAGATGGAGTGTTTTGTATCGCCGTCAGGATCTTCTTCCGTTTCGAAGACGAGACAAAGGAAATGCCCTGGAGTCAGTGGCTATCCTTGTTCAAGATTCCTAACTTCGGTGTCGACGGATCCTCATCCAATGTGTAGTAGGTGCAGGGAAAATGTATATACAATCACTAATCCTTGTTCTGTTTGTCGTGGTTGGTCGGTGGAACAGTGGAGGAAGTTTTATGAGAAAGGCCAGTACAAAAGAAAGGAGTCGACGATATCTTTGGATGACCAAGTGTCGCTGGCTTCTTTTGTATCGGCAATACACCAGACTGCTCCATATGTCTCGCCACCTGCCTTTGATTTGTCCCATACCCATTCGGTTTCTCCTAGTGGTTCATTATCGGAAACTCCAGGAGGAGTTTTGGGTAATTTGATGCATAATATTTACGCTCCTTTGTTCCCAGCATTGGGGGGGGGGCATCGCCATCTTTGTTCCAGGTGCCGGCTCCCGATTCGAACAGGATGGAAGGTACGTGGGCGGCGCTAGGCCTTCCAGGCGTACCAACCTTGGAAGGTTTGCTGTTGCATTATATGGCGTCACGGTTCCAGCAGAATCCGGCAGCACTGAATATTCCTCATCCCCCCGGGCTTGCACTTTATTGGAAATAATGTCGCGGCTACGCCAACAACTTCATTGGTTACGGCGATATGGAATGTTGGCGGTAGTTTTGCTGCAAATGCCAGGATACCAGCAGCAGCAGCAGCCCAGTCTCTCCCTACAAGATTGGTGACGTCACAACCGACGCCACACACCGACATGGCAGACGCGATGACGTCACAGCCTACTGCTTCTCAGTCTTCTTCGCGGCCTCCGGACTCAAATACGCTTTCTCACTCAGTTGTACACATTGTCATGAAGAAATTACAGGATCTAGAGAAGAAAACTAATAAGAAAGACAAAAAGAAACGGCATGATTCGTCGTCTTCTTTGTCTTCTTCCTCTAGCTCGACATCCTCGCTATGTTTGATGACGTCACAGCGTGTACCAGTCAAGCGTTGGAGGATACTGGATTTCGCGACTGTTTCTTGGGCCAAGAGGAGAAGAGTGAATTCTTCTTCATTTTCGGGGCAGGACGGTCACATCCCAGTCAGCAAGAAAGGCAAGAAGTCCGTGGCTGGTAAGCTCAACGCTAGTGGGCGCAGCCGTTTACAAGAGTCTGAACGAGCGAGTGAGTCGACGGCCGATGGGATAACGGCCGACGCGGAGTTGCCAGTAGAGACTATAAAGAATCAAAGAAAATCTACAGTGTCGTTGGTGAAATTGGCGTTGGGGGGGGAAAGTGCAGCAAAGGATAGAGCACAGATATCGGTTTTGCCTGTAAGACCGTTTAAAATATGGAGAAAAGATGATAAGGCTCCTATTAAAAGGTCAAAAAATAGCGAGTTGGCAACCTCGTCTGATACGTTGGTGGAAGGCGTTGTCCGCCTAAATGAAGGATCAAGGCCGAATTCTCCAACGGTCGCTGGAGATGATATTAATTGTCATGTTGAGGAAGTGAGCTCAGTTTTGAGAGAGCCTTCATCTTGGAGATATAGGCGAGATTCTCGCTCTATATCCGCAAGCAGAGAAGGAGTGAGGCGGTCTCGTTCTCCTGCTGACTGTTCGGGATCGAGCCATCGGTGGTCAGCGGAGATCAGTGGCTGAGCACAGTATGCTAGAACCGGAGGAAGGAGAGAACCAAGAGTTTCTGGCTTCGTATGCTGAGGTGATTGATTTGATTTGTCTATTCAATAACCTTTCGGAGAGAACGGAAACACCTGCCAGCATGCATCCTCTGGGGATTGACATGGCGTTTGGTGCGAAAAAGGATACTAAGGTGTCGTATGAATTGCCTTGTTCTAATCATGCAGACTCCATTTTACAACACGTAAACGCACAGATTGCGGGAAGGGATAATTCCTTAAGATAGAACAGATCATTTAAGTTTATCCCTCCTCCAATGATGAAACATAGAAAATATTATACGACACCGACGGTTCCTTTACTGTCTAGACAAATTAACCCAAATGTGGTAAGGTTAAGGCCTGGATTAACCTTCGATCAAGTGAAAATGGAATGCCCTTCGATGACTTGCCAAGAGACTGCTACGTTAGAAGCAACAGCTTTTTCTGTCTTTCAGACTGCTTCTTGGTTGGATCTTTGGTCGACAGCAGTTGCAAAGATTGCATCCTCAGAAGTGACGAAGAAGGCAGTGGACGAATCAATGTTCATTAGATTACTACAATCAGGTGCCAAAGCAATTGCGTACTTGACAAATCTAAGTGCCAATGCTTGGGCAAATATCCTGTTAATGAGAAGGGCTGCAGCTTTGGCTAGACTAAGTCGCACTGTTGATTTGGATTCCCTGCTAGCAATGAGGAATGGGAATATCTTAGAGTCGGAATTTCTGTTGCCAGAGGCCATACTAGAAGAAGCTATAGATAGTTGAAGGATGGACACTAACGATAGGTTGGTACAGCATGCAGTCAGGAAAACATCTAGCAGTCAGGCTAATCCTATGGAGGTAAGGCAAAAGCAAATACTTGGAAGAAGCCAGTGAGGCATAACATCCCTAATAGAGCAACAAGACCTTCTTCCCCAAAGAAATGAACTCATCAGCCCTTTCACAATAGAAATAACAGAGGAAGGGGGATTAGGGAAGAGAAGGGGCTCAAGATGATAGGATGGTGCCTTTCATCACTCAGCCACACCAGTGGGGGGTTGCCTGGCAAATCACTGGAAGGTGTGGCAGGAACTGGGAGCAGAGCAGTGGGTGGTGGAGGTTCTCAGAGTTGAGTATTTGATTCCCTTTGAAGTATCCCCACCCCTAACAGAACAGCCATTGCCTCACCTCGCTTATGCTCAAGAACCTCAGTAGGCTTTTATTCTGCAAGAGGAAGTGAAGATGATGGATGGAAAAAGGGCTGTGGAACAAGTACCCATTCCGTCAAAGGGGTTTTACAGCAGGATTTTCCTTGTTTTACCCAAAGCCAGTGGGGACTGGAGGACAGTAATAGACCTGTCAACTTTGAATCTGTTTATAAGAAAAACCAGATTCAAAATGGAAACTCTAAAGACGGTTCTACAAGCAGTCAGGATCAAGGACTTTATGCTGACAATCGACTTGAAATACGTATACTTTCAGATCCCAGTCCATCAGTCTTCCAGGAAATTTCTCCGCTTCAGTCTTGCAGAGAAAGCTTTCAAGTTCAAAGTTCTGTGCTCCAGATTGACAACATTTCAAGTTTTTACAAGAGTGTTCACTCTCGCGTCGACATGGGCACATGCTCAGGGGATCAGGCTAATAAGATATCTAGACGATTGGCTGGTGATAGCAAAGTCCAGAGAGAAATTACTCAGGGACAGGGCGAACCTTCTACGGTTTTGTCAACAGCTTAGGCATTGTGATAAATCAGGAGAAGTCGCAGTTGGATCCAAGTCACGGCTGGGTGCATCTGGGAATGGTTATAGACACAATAAAAGCCAAAGTATTCCCGACAGACCAGAGAGTAGAGAAATGCAAACAAGTGGTGAATGCATTTCTGGAAGAACAAACACAGCCAGCAAAACAGTGGCAGGTAGTACTGGGAGTTCTAACTTCCTTGGAGAAGCTAGTACCACAAGGGAGGTTACACCTTCGATCTCTACAATGGAGGATGAAGGAGTTCTGGTCTCCAATAGTAAATCACCCTTACGAGCAGATTCCCTTGTCGGCAGAAGTGAGGAAAAGACTTGCTGTGGTGGGTGAAGGACAGCAATCTGACAGTTGTGTTCCCCTTCAGCAACCCTCCCCGGATCTCCTGCTCTCTTCTCTGATGCGTCACTAGAAGGTTGGGGAGCGCATATGGAGGAGCTGATGGTTTCAGCAAAATGGAACAGCAAGGACAGAAAACTCCATATAAACGTGCTGGAGCTAAAAGCAGCATTTCTAGCACTACAGGAATTCTGGGAGAGGGTGCAGGGATCTTCAGTGGTTTTGATGTCAGACAACACCACAGTAGTAGCTTACATAAACAAACAAGGAGGTCTAGTGTCTCAACAGTTACATGTGATGACAGTTCAACTTCATCAGTGGGCTGTAGAGAACGTAGTAGACATCAAGGCCAGATATATTCCGGGAAAAAGAAACGTAGTGGGCAACAAGTTGAGCCACAGGGATCAGATCCTGGGAATGGAGTGGTCCTTGCACCAACAAGTAGTGGACAGAATGCTCAGGTTGTGGGAAAGGCCTATCATAGATCTATTCGCAACCAGGTACAACAAAAAGTTTGGAGTGTATTGTTCGGTAGTCCCAGACGTAGAGGCAGTAGCAGAAGATGCTCTACAACACCCATGGGACAATCTGGACGTCTACGCATTTCCTCCATTTTGTCTAATCTGTCAGGTTCTGAACAGGGTAATGCAGTCTCAGAACCTCAGAATGACTCTGGTAGCTCTGTTATGGCCAAAGGCGGAATGGTTTCCGGATCTCTTGGAACTCCTGATAGACATGCCGAGAGAGTTACCCCAATGGAACAACCTGCTATGTCAGCGGCACATGGAGAGGTACCACCAGTCGGTGAAGTCCCTATCACTTCACGGGTGGAGACTGTCGAGTATCTCTTGCGAGCGAGAGGGTTTTTGCAAAAAGCAGCAGCGCACATGGCAGGAAATATCAGAAAGTCATCGGCAGCAGCAGGAAATATCAGAAAGTCATCGGCAGCAGTATACCAAGGAAAATGGTCAGCATACTGTGTTGTAGAGGGAACTTGTCTCCACTCAGTACCACTATTCAGCAATTAGCAGACTTTCTGATATATCTCAGGACAGAAAGGCATATGTCTGTGTCTGCAGTGAAGGGATACAGGGCGGCTCTAGCCTCGGTCTTACGCATGAAAGGCGTGTACATTTCATCTTCATGGGAGTTGGCCATGTTGATGAAGAGCTTTGAGCAGTCATGTTCACCAAAGGAACTGAAAGCCCCAGATTGGGATTTGACCATGGTACTGAGTAGTCTGACAAAACCCCCCTACGAACCACTAAGGCAGTCCACAGATAGGAGCCTGACCCTGAAGACAGTCTTCTTATTGGCCCTAGCTTCAACCAAAAGGGTGGGGGAACTACATGGGCTGTCATCTATTGTAAAGCACTCGAGAGGTTGGAAGTCAATGGCATTCGAGTTTGTGCCAGAATTCTTGGCCAAGACTCAAAGCCCATCAATAGTGGACGGCAGATTTGACTCTTTCCATACCTTCTCTGGCAGATTTTGTAGATAATGACAAAGATGAGGTGCTTCTGTGTCTCGTGAGGGTAACAAGAGAGTACTTAAGGAGGACAAGGTACCTCAGGCCAGGGTGCAGGAGGTTGTTCGTAAGTACAGGACGTAACAAAAAGGAAGTGTCCAGATATACAATATCGTTTTTGCTAAGAGAAACGATCAGGAATGCCTACATGACAGAAGAAAGGGGTCAGATAGCCAGGAGAGGGCTAGGGCTCATGACATTAGAGGCTTGAGTGCTTCTTTGGCATTCAAGAAGAATATATCTGTGGAGAGAATTCTGAAAGCTGGTGTTTGGAAACGCCAAACGACTTTCACTTCCTTTTATTTAAAAGATGTTGCCCATAGATCCTTGGATACCTTTTCCTTGGGTTCAGTGGTGGCAGCCCAGCAAGTGGTATAGCTCATCCAGTACCCCTGGCGGGTCAGTTTGTGTCTAGTCTAAGATGAAGGTATGAAAGTAGAATAAATGGGATGACTGGCCTTTTTTTTTTTTTTTTACTACTTTCTTTCTACTCCTTTACCTACGGGCAGTATGAAGGAGAGTACCATCATGAGCTGGAACAGACTAGATGCAGGTGAGGTGGTCAGCCATACTGTAAAGTTATGTTAGAGTATAGTATACTTTTCAGTAGCAACACACCCCTCTCAGTAATAAGGAAGGGAGGGGTGATGGTAGATCCCAGATACAAGGGACAAGAGTGGTTTATGAGAATGGAGGGTCCTCTATTTCCCCATAGTTTGTAAACCATGGCATGATACCAGCACCTAGTGAGGGAAACCAATAGATTTCCTTATATCTTTGGTTCAAGGGTCTATAGTCCATTCTCTTAGAATGCTCCTAATATTCGGAAATGGATTTAGGTGGCAAACTCTCAGTCAGTTAGAGACTTACCTCCCTTCAATAAGTAAGTCTATCCTAATGTTAAGGCCGAAGGTTTGTTTCGTATATGAACAAATGACAAATATGTAACTAATTTGTATTTTTCATAACTAACAAACCTGAGGTCTAAACAGTTAAAGGCCCACCTCGAACCACCCCTCTAGCAGTCTAACTGGGTTAGAAGTATAACTGGCGGGTCGGTCACACGATGCCGAGGGCATTCTAGGTATACATGCCCCATGACCTGGTATAGATGCCAATAGTCCCTGGATCGCACAAGTTTAATTTTAATTCTACCGGTTTCCAGCTTGACGCTAGTTAATCCTAATGTTAAGACCTCAGGTTTGTTAGCTATGAAAAATACAAATTAGTTACAAATTTGTCATTTTTCTGATGCTCAGGTGCAGACTGCTCGCAACATTGGAAGAGATACCATTTTGCTTGTGTGTGAATTCATCCATTATCTTAATTATTTTTTATATATATATATAGAATGAGAATCTAATGTCTCATTTTTCCTTTACTTGTATACAATTAACAAGCCACTTTTTAAAAGTTTTTTTGTATTTGTGGATGTCATTTTAATCTTGAGCTGGGTCATAAATGATCATCAATCTTGTGAGGTTTGCAGTAGCGAGCGGATGGGAGAATGACAACGCACACTGTTTTTGACAAATGTCAAGCTATCCTCTTTATTAGCATGAACCAAAGGTTTGGTTTGTTAAATCAAGTTTTAAGCAGTGGCTGCACGTGGCTATCATTCATAGCTGTTACATAATTTTTAAAAAATTCTTTGATGTTAACTGCATAAACACATATATTATAAATTAATTGCATCTTTTTCGCAAAGCGACAATGACGAAAACTTCACTTCTTTCAAGTTTACTAATTGTCTGTTTTTCTTGGGCCATGACTGATTACTAATGGAGGATTGCCCTAATCAAATTTGAAATTGTGAACAAAACTGAAAAAGTAAATATATATGTTGCAAATAATGTTAATTAAGTAGATTAGGATTTAAATATTTTTGCATTATACCTTTATTTTGTATGGAGAAAATATTGGCAAGGAAATATAGTACAGACACTCCCCGGGTTATGACGGGGTTCCGTTCTTGAGATGCATCGTAAGTCGAAAGTTGTTGTAAGCTGGAACAGCGTAAAAAATCCTAAGAAAACCTTATTTTTAATGTTTTGGGTGCATTGAAAACTATGTAAACTGCATTCTTATTGCATTTTTCATCCAAAAAAACTTCAAATATTGATTATTTTGCATTTTTGGTGTCATATTTCTTCTACCAAATCAGCATTCTAGGCGCCGTAAACCTGGAACATGCATCGTAACCCTGGAAATAATTTCTGGTGAATATAATTGAAAAGCACCTAAACCTCGGAATGTCGTAAGCCAAACCTGTCGTAACCCGGGGACTGCCTTACTACTAAATTTAAGCTGCAGTTGTAGCTGAAGCTGGGAAAACAAAATGTTCACATTGCTAATGACTATAAATTATTATGCTTCAGCAACTTGGATGCAACTCTACCACAAATAATAGTGGAGAAAAAAGTATTTTAATAAAAAATACTGGCCATGAAAGAACACATTTTACTGTTGTTTTCATGCCGATAACAGATAAATATGTAAATCTTGTATTATCAAATAGGGGAAATAACAAACTTAATCAGTTTTTTACACCAAATAACATGCTCCCGACACCACCCATTAAAAAAGAAAAAACAATGGAGTTCACAACAAGTACATATTTAATTCATATTTCAATTTAAAAGCATTTCATATAACGAAAAATAACCTATTTACACTAAATAGAAGCAGGAAAATCACTCCGAATCATGTTAAGTAGGGCCTCTACCCTCAGCTGATTTTTCCAAACCAAAACATAGATAACTGTTTGTATTTTATAATATTATACGTAATAATGTGAGACTACATAACTTTTTAAAAGAGCCAAGGAAAAGATGCATATTCATTATGTTTGTATTTTATGAAGGCCTCTCGGTGCTTTGGCGTTTCGGCAAGTTCGGAAATATGTACTGATAACCAGAAAAAAACGCCATCGATTAATGAAAAAATTAACTAAGGCTAGTTCATGTATTTAAGTAAATTTTCAACTTAAAAACACTTCATATAAAGAAAAATAGTGTTGTTACATATCAGTAGTTTCTAAAGATTAATATACGCTAAATAGAAGCAAGAAAATTGCTCTGAATTGAGTTAAATACGGCAAAATACTTGAAGCAATCTCCAAAACAAAAATACCTGGGCGCAGCAGGTATTTGAGCTGGGAGGCGGCATGAACTTATATGTCTTGCGGTAGCGAGGTTGGCTCAGGTTTCACTGCCAGTCCTGGAATTGAGAGGTCGATGGTTCGCGCCTGTCGGTCAGCAATTCTATTATCGCTTAATAAATTCCCCCTTGGTTAAACATATATGAATATTATATTAATTCCGGGGTAGAGCGAATTAGATATTAAAGGACATCTGTAGTTCGATATATGTATATGAATCACAGTAATGTGATATGACGTATAATATGACTACGTGCGGGCAAAAGCACTACCACGCTACCGAGAACGAGATGGGCTTGATGCAGTCTCCAAAACAAAAATACCTGGGCGCGGCAAGTATTTGAGGTGGGAGGCGGCATGATCTTATATCTCTTACGGTGGCGAGGTTGGCTCAGGCTTCACTGCCAGTCCTGGAATTGAGAGGTCGATGGTTCGCGCCTGTCGGTCAGCAATTCTATTATCGCTTAATAAATTCTCCCTCGGTTAAACATATATGAAAATATATTAATTCCGGGGTAGAGCAAATTAGATATTAAAGGACATTTGTAGTTTGATATATGTATATGAATCACGGTAATGTGATATGACGTATAAGATGGACTATGTGGGGCGGGAAAAGCACTACCACGCTACCGAGAACGAGATGGGCTTGATGCAGTCTCCAAAACAAAAATACCTGGGCGCGGCAAGTATTTGAGGTGGGAGGCGGCATGATCTTATATCTCATGCGGTGGCGAGGTTGGCTCAGGCTTCACTGCCAGTCCTGGAATTGAGAGGTCGATGGTTCCCGCCTGTGGGTCGGCAATTCTATTATCGCTTAATAAATTCTCCCTCGGTTAAACATATATGAAAATATATTCCGGGGTAGAGCGAATTAGATATTAAAGGACATTTGTAGTTTGATATATGTATATGAATCACGTATGTGATATGACGTACGTAATATGGTATATATATATATATATATATATATACACACACATACATATATATACACTGGGCCCCCGTATTAGTGTTCTCCAGGCTCGCGGACTCACAGATTCGCAGATTTCTCTCTGGACCATATCTACCCATTATTTGCGGAAAATTTACCTATTGGGGTGGGTTTTCTGACAAAAATAATAATTAATTAGTGTATTTTGATGTTATTTTCATCAGTAAATGCATATTTATGATAGAAAAATTATATACTAATTTTTGAATATTAATATTTTGACGTTAATACTGTATTAGTGAATTTAATAAGATTAAATATCACAAAATAAAAAAATATTAATCCTCTCTCTCCCTCTCTTACAGAGATGTATGTTTTTTGTATGATAAATAAATTATTTACTATTTTCAAATCTTAGTATTAATGTAAACAGCGATAATATCAATTAACTCAAGAAAGTATTATAGTGAATTAGTAAGACTTAATTTTATAAATTTAAAAAATTATTACACAAATAGTAAAACAAGACCACATACAGGACAGACTTGTCAGAGCGAGAGGGTTTTCTCGCAAGGCGGCAAGCGTAATCGCTAGAGCCCGCAGATCATCTACTATGCGAGTATACCAATCGAAGTGGGAGGTGTTCAGAAGTTGGTGTAGGTCGAAGAAGCTGTTCCTCCTCCAATACCTCTGTGACTGAGATTGCAGATTTCCTTCTTTTCTTGAAGGAGAAATCACATCTTTCTGTACCAACCATTAAGGGATACAGGAGTATGCTCTCGGCTGTATTCAGGAACAGAGGATTAGATTTGGCCAACAATAAGGATTTGCATGATCTCATTCGTTCTTTTGAAACATCCTAATCAAAAGAACCTAGAGTTCAGAGCTTGAATCTGGACGTGGTCCTAAAATTTCTGTCTTCTGATAGGCTTGAACCACCTCACAGGGCTTCCTTTCGAGATATTACAAGGAAGTGCCTATTTCTTTTGTCTCTCGCTACGGCGAAGAGAATCAGTGAGCTGCACGCCCTTGAGTCACGAGTGGGCTTCAAAGGAGACTGCTATTTGTTCGTTCCAGACTCTCTTTCTTGCTAAGAATGAGAATCCCTCGAAACCCTGGCCCAGGAGCTTCGAGGTAAAGGGCCTGGCTAGTCTAGTAGGCAGAGAGGTCTCTTTGCCCGGTCAGAGCGCTTAAATTCTATCTGGACAGAAAGAAACAGATGGGGGTTCGCAACACAGTCTATGGTGCTCGGTAAAGGACCCCAAAAGACCGATGTCGAAGAATGCCTTAGCCTTCTTTGTAAGAAGCGTTATTACGGAGGCGCATAAGAACTGCCCAGATGACTCTTTTAAACTCTTGAGAGTGAGAGCTCACGAAGTAAGAGCTATCGCAACGTCTATTGCCTTCCAAAGAAATATGTCGCTTAAGAATATCTTAGAAGCAACATATTGGAGGTGCAACTCGGTGTTTGCATCTCATTACTTGAAGGACGTGCGCGTAACGTATGAGAAATGTTTTTCTCTAGGTCGGTTTGTGTCAGCGGAGACGGTTCTGGGTATTGGAGCAAGCGCCGATCCTTAATTTTGTGTACGTAACCATCTTGTCGGATACGTTCTTGGCTTCCTGCTGGAAGAAGTGTCAGATGTCGCACAGGCGGCCATCGCTTGTTCGGTTCAGTAAGGAACTCCAGTGGTATCTGACTATCAGAGGGTGGGGTACAAAAATTTTTTTTTTGTACTTTAGTGTGTGCGTTTTTGACTGTGTTTATTTCGAGTTAGGGTGTTTGTGAGAGTTTGGGGATAACTCTTGACAATCTTAGAACTAACAGAGGTGTTAGGATCGGGTGATCGGGATCGGTTGTGTGCTCCTTAAAATAAGGCGTGTTGTCATATAAGTGGATTAGCACCCATTGACAAATGCCAGTCAGGCTCTGCCGAGTAAGTGGATAAGACCCCATCGACAGACCCACAAGAACTCTTGGCCACAGATCACTATCTTGCTAAGGCTCTTGAGGTGAAGCAGACTCCCAGGCAGTAGCCACGAAGTCTTCCACCTAATCAGGTAGGAACCAAGGTCTATAAATACCTACAACATATGTTGTTTACCTGTCTATTCAATAGTTAGCTGTCTCTTACCCTCCACCAAAGGGTGTCAACCAGCTAAGTATATATCTGACAGGGAAGTTGAATGTATGAAAATTATATTGTTATGATACAATAAAGTTTCATACATACTTACCTGGCAGATATATACGATTGATGGCCCATCCAGCCTCCCCGCAGGAGACAGGTGGAAGAGAAAATCTGATAGAAAACGGGAATGGTTCCTAGTCCTGCCACCCAGAGCAGGGCGGTAGATCACCTGACCTACCTGTAGCGAGTGCCGCGAAATTTGAATTTCTGTCGGGGACGACGGAGTCGATAGCTAAGTATAGGTATATCTGCCAGGTAAGTATGTATGAAACTTTATTGTATCATAATAATATCATATTTTTCAAGACCTGAAGTTTTGATTAAAATTATTCTCTCTCAATTTTATCCACGATTGTGTTTGATGGCAGAAGTTTACTGGAGTTATATCCTTGTTGCCGATGCATGATTATAGTCATTAGCAGGTCAAAAAGTGAGCGTGTGTGGAGAGGGAAAAGCTGTTGTATGTTCAGCAGGACACCATTCTTTCCTGCTCAAGTTGCTTTCCAGTTGTTTTAGTTGTGGGTGGTCATAAAGTCGATCAGTCGTAAATCGCATAAGTTGTAAGTCGACAACTAGCTGTATACAGTATATATAATTATCTTTTTTCTGATTTGCCCTTTGAGAGTTAAGAATATGAACTCAACTCCCCTAATTAAGTTTTTTTAGCATTAATGGTTTTTTATGGTTCTGTGTTTGGATTTAAATAATATGTAACTTTAAGGTTAATTACCAGAGCTTGAAAGTCTGTTTTATGTGCTGTGAGATGGTTTTGATTGGATGATTTAATATGACTCATTCTGTTTTTCTTTTTCATTCAAAAGCTATCATTTTTTTTTATTTCCAGGGAGAAGTTTGTTGATTTGGAGAAGGAATTTGAGCCAAGTTTGTTGAATAGTACAGTGTATGTTATATCCATGACTTTACAAATATCTACATTTGCGATCAATTATCGGGTAAGTATTTTCATTGTATAGATGTACTAATGTTTTTGTAAAACTGCCCTGGAAGATTAACCCTTAATCGCTGAGCCGGTATTTCCGAAAGTGTCTCCTGTATGCCAGCGGCGTTCGCAAATGAGCGCCGAAGCGGAAATTTTTTTTTTAAATCGCAACATGCTTAATTTTCAAGATTAAGAGTTCATTTTTGGCTCCTTTTTTGTCATTGCCTGAAGTTTAGTATACAACCATCAGAAGTGAAAAAAATATCATTATCATATATAAATATTGGAATATATGACAGCGCGAAAAAAAATTTCATATATAATTGTATACAAATCACGCTGTGAGCAAAACGGTCAAAGCTAATGAGTTAATTATTTTTTTGTTGTATTGTACACTAAATTTCGATGATTTTGGTATATAACAAATTGTAAAACGATCAAAGCAACACAGAGAAAATATTATCACAATATGATGTATGAATTCGTAACGCTCTGATGTAAAAAAAAGTTGTTTTCAAAAATTCACCATAAATCAAAATATTGTCCTAGAGACTTCCCGTTTGTTGCAAATTAAGATACTTGATTGATTATTACTAGGGCGTAAGTGTTGTAGCTTACAATTGCAGTTTTTGACCATTCCGGTCGAGTTGAATTTGACCGAAGGTCGAATTTTTTCTATTTATTGTTATTTATATGAAACATATTTCAAAAAACTGATAAAATCTACAAACATGGGTTTTTTTTGTTGTATTCTACATGAAATTGCGCACATTTTCATATATAAAACTTTATGTAACGGCTAATATAAAAAGGTGCAAACATTACGACAATCGGTTGAAAAATTTCTGATTTTTTCGGAAGAGTTACCACGCGGACGTAAGGAAAAAGTTTTTTTCATAAATTCACCATAAATCAAAATATTGTGCTAGAGACTGCCAATTGGTTGCAAAATAAAGTTAAATGATTGAATATTACTAGAATGTAATAGTTTTAGCTTACAATTGCATTTTTTTTACCATTTCAGTCGAGTCAAAGTTGACCGAAGGTTGAAATTCTGGCATTTATCGTGATTTATATGAAAATATTGTTGTATTTCTTCATGAAATTATGCACATTTTCATATATAAAACTTTATGTAACGGCTAATATAAAACGGTGCAAACATTACAACTTTCGGACGAAATTTTTCTGGAAGAGTTACCTTGGGGACGTAAGGAAAATGTTTTTTTCATAAATTCACCATAAATCGAAATATTGTGCTAGAGACTTCCAATTTGTTGCAAAATAAAGGTAAATGATTGAATATTACTAGAATGTAATAGTTTTAGCATACAATTGCGTTTCTTTACCATTTCGGTCGAGTCAAAGTTGACCGAAGGTTGAAATGTTGGCACTTATTTTTATTTATATGAAAATATTTTAAAACTGATAAAAGCTACAACCATGGGTTGTTTTTAGTTGTATTCTACATGAAATTGCACACATTTTCATATATAAAACTTTATGTAACGGTTAATATAAATCAGTGCAAACATTACGACAATCGGACGAAAAAATGTCTAATTTTTTCGGCAGTTACAGCGCGGACATAGGAAAAAGTTGTTTTTTCAAAAATTCATCATAAATCGAAATATTGTGCTAGAGACTTCCAATTTGTTGCAAAATGAAGGTAAATGATTGAATATTACTAGAATGTAAGAGTTTTAGCTTACAATTGCGTTTTTTTTTTACCATTTCGGTCGAGTCAAAGTTGACCGAAGGTTGAAATTTTGGCACTTATCATTACTTATATGAAAATATTTCAAAAATAATAAAAGCTACAACCGTGTTTTTTTTTGTATTCTACATGAAACTGCGCACATTTTCATATATAAAACTTTATGTAACAGCTAATATAAAACGGTGCAAACATTACGACTTTCGGACAAAAAAATTTCAGATTTTTTTTTACCATTTCGGTCGAGTCTAAGTTGACCAAAGGTTGAAATTTTGGCACTTATCGTTATTTATAAGAAAATATTTCAAAAATAATAAAAGCTACAACCATGGGTTTTTTTTATTGTATTCTACATGAAACTGCGCACATTTTCATATATGAAACTTTATGTAACGGCTAATATAAAACGGTGCAAACATTACGACTTTAGGACAAAAAAAATTCTGATTTTTTTGGAAGAGTAACCGTGCAGACGTAAGGAAAAGGTTTGTTTTTAAAAAATTTACCATAAATCGAAATATTGTGCCAGAGACTTCCAATTTGTTGCAAAATAAAGGTAAATGATTGAATATTACTTGAATGTAAGTTTTAGCTTACAATTTAGTTTTTTTACCATTTCAGTCGAGTCAAAGTTGACCAAAGGTTGATATTTTGGCACTTATCATTATTTATATGAAAATATTTCAAAACTGATAAAAGCTACAACCATGGGTTGTTTTTTGTTATATTCTACATGAAATTGTGCACATTTCCATATATAAAACTTTATGTAAAGGCTATTATAAAACTGCAAACATTATGACAATCGGACAAAAATTTATGATTTTTTTGGAAGGGTTACCGCGCCGACGTAAGGAAAAAGTTTTTTTCATAAATTCACCATAAATCGAAATATTGTGTTAGAGACTTCCAATTTATTGTAAAATGAAGGTAAATAATTGAATATTACTAGAATATAAGAGTTTTAGCTTACAATTGCGTTTTTTTACCATTTCGGTCGAGTCAAAGTTGACCGAAGGTTGAAATTTTGGCACATCGTTATTTATGTGAAAATATTTCAAAACTGATAAAGGCTACAACCATGGGTTGTTGTTTGTTTTATTCTACATGAAATTGCTCACATTTTCATAAAACTCTATGTAATTTAACCCTCTTACGCCGAAGCGGTAAAAAAAAATTGTCTCCCGTGTGCCGGAGGTGTTTCTGAGTGAGCGCGGAAGCGTAAAAAATATTTTTTTCAAAAAATCACAGCGCGCTTAGTTTTCAAGATTAAGAGTTCATTTTTGGCTCCTTTTTTTGTCATTGGCTGAAGTTTAGTATGCAACCATCGGAAATGAAAAAATTATCATTATCATATATAAATAATGCCATATTATGATAGCGCAAAAACGAAATTTCATATATAATTGTATTCAAATCGCGCTGTCCGCAAAACGGTTAAAGGTAACAAGTTACTTTTTTTTGTTGTAATGTACACTAAATTGTAATAATTTTGGTATATAACACATTGTAAAACGATCAAAGCAACACACAGAAAATATTATCACAAAATAATGCATGAATTCGTAACGCGCGGACGTAAACAAATATTTTTTTCAAAAATTCACCATAAATCTAAAAATTGTCCTAGAGACTTCCAATTTCTTTAAAAATGAAGGCAAATGATTGAATGTTAATATACCGTAAGAGTATTAGCTTACAATTGCAGTTTTCGACCATATCTGACGAGTTAAAGTTGACCGAATGTCGAATTTTTTTATATATATATTTTTTATATGCAATTATTTCGGAAATAAGAAAAGCTACAACCTTCAAATATTTTTCGTGTTATGCTACATGAAATTGCGCACATTTTCATATATAAAACTTTATGAAATGCCTAATATGAAACGGAGCAAATATTCCAAGAATGGTACATACGCATTTCGGAGATTTGTGGCGGAGAATCCGCGTGCGGAGGGAAGGAAAGATTTTTTTTTAAATTCACCATAAATCTAAATATTTTGCTAAAGACTTTGAATTTGTTTCAGGATGAAGATAAATGACTGAATATTACTAGACTGTAAGAGTTTTAGCTTACAATTGCGTTTTCGACCATTTCGGTAGAGTCAAAGTGAGAACGTGGTTTTTTTTCTATTTATCGTGATTTATATGCAAATATTTCAAAAATGAGAAAAGCTACAACCTTCAATTATTTTTTGTTGTATTATACATTAAATTGCGCACATTTTCATATATAAAACTTTATGTAACGGCTAATTTAAAATGGTGCAAACATTACCACAATCGCACGTATGATTTTTTCGGAAGAGTTACCGCGCGGACGTAAAGAAAATGTTATTTTTTTCATAAATTCACCATAAATCTAAATATTGTGCTAGAGACTTCCAATTTGAGGTAAAATGAAGGTAAATGCTTGAATATTACTAGAATATAAGCGTTTTAGCTTACAATTGCGTTTTTCAACCATTTCGGTAGAGTCAAATTTGACCGAAGGTTGAAATTTTGGCAATTATCGTTATTTATATGAAAATATCTCAAACTGATAAAAGCTACAATTATGAGTATTTTATTGTTGTATTCTACATAAAAAATGCACACTTTTTCATATATAATACTTCATGTAACGGCTAATTTACAATGGTACAAAAATTATGTCAAAGTGACAAAATAATTTTTTAGATTTTTCACAGATACTTTTTAGTGCGGCAAGAAAGAAATTCGCGCTTGCGCGCCTGTGTAACGATTGTAAACAAAACAACACCTTGATCCGTGAACTCCAGCATCCCCCAAGGGCGCGTGATTCAAAAGTTTTAGGCTGGTAGGCCTATAAGTATTTTTCCGCGAATTAAAAAAAAAAAAAACTTTTGTAAGTCGACGTAAAATACGTCCAGTCCGGCACACGGGAGACAAAAAAATGATCGACGTAAAATACGACCAGTCGGCGTAAGAAGGTTAAAATGGTGCAAAAATTATGTCAAAGTGACAAACACAAAATAATTTCCGAGATGTGTCACTGATGCTTTTTAGTGCGAGTAGAAAGAAATTCGCGCTTGCGCGCCTGGGTAACGATTGTAAGCAAAACAACAGCTTGATCCGTGAACTCCCAGCATCCCTCAAGGTGGGTGATACAAAAGTTTTCGCCAAGTAGGCCTATAACTATTTTTCCGTGAATTTTTAAAAAACTTTCTTGCGTTGACGTTTCATTCGTCAATTCGGCACCCAACAGACAATTTTTGTCGATGTTTAATACATCCAATCGGAGTTTAAGGGTTAAAGTGAATGAACAATTATGTGGTTTCTTTGTTTTATATAATTTAAATATAAATTTGAAATGGAAGTCTTGTTTTGTATTCCAATCATTAGTTACATATATGTACTACATGTATATTACTTACTACAATTGAAATAGCATAATGCAAATATCTTTCAGCCTGTATATGTTTTCAACACATCTTCGGTTCCACAGACATGTGCTTTTCTAATCCTCAGTTTACAATTCTACATATTGCCAAATGATTAGAATTAAATTAGTCAGTTGTTTTGAGATAATTTAGAATGATTGCTAAAGTACATTATTCTATACAGGGCCATCCATTCATGGAAAGTCTGTCAGAGAACAAAGCACTTCTCTACAGCCTCTTGTGCTCTGGTGGTGTTGTGATGGCGCTAGCGTTAGGAATAATTCCAGAATTTGCACAGCAGTTCGAGATTGTTGACTTCCCCCCAGAGGTAAGTCTTATGTTTATTTGCTTATTTCAAACGTGAATAGTGTAGTAGCAGGTTGGCAAAGAACTTGAGTATTAGTGTGAGAATGCTGTAGTGAACTAAAAATTAGGTGCTCCAATATATAGTACATACAAAGTGGCAGTACAGCAAATACATCTTTCTAGATTGTAATTCAAATTTGTTCCTCCTCAGTATCGGAACATCCTTGTGAAGGTGTTGGTAGCAGACTTTGCTTTATCATTGGTTGGAGATAGAATCTGCCTCTTTCTGTTTGGTGAAGGAAAATTACCTGCTGAACTTAAAAGAAATGTATCTTAAGGGGAAGGGTTTAGGGGTAATTTTGGAAGAATCGTCAAATTTTTACCTCATGAATCTGAATACATGTTCAAAATGAAAATGAATCTGCAAAACTGAACATATGACTATTATATTTTTAGTAGACGTGAAGTTCATACATGTATTCTGCGAGTGAGACTTTATTGTAATTCAGTCATTTATTTTGATATTCTGTTTATCAATACTGTATTGTAATCAGTGATACAATAAAATTCACACCACCTATAAAACTGAAGTGTGATGAATTATGATGCCTTGTTCGTTAGCAAATTTTTACTGAAAGTAGAACGTTCATTAGATACAATTAACTTAGATATTAACAAGATTTTACTTCCTTTTTTTTTAAGGGGCGGAAAAGGGGTCCATATATTTATGGGGTTGCTGTGAAGCAGATTAGTATATTGATAATCCAAAGGTCGTCAGATAAGTGAACGGCTTGTGAAGTATGGGGAATAGCTTTTACATTATGCTGTTAGTAAAGGAGAAAGTTTTATTTTATACAGTGGTACTTTTGTAAATATACTGTATTTATGTATTGTAGTGTCTTTAGTTATGTTGATACTTTATTTAGTAAAAACTGTCAACATTATGCATTATAACTTTTGTGTTACCCAAAGAATATGTGTTGGAAATGAGATGAGGTGAATCAGTAAGAAAACCATATATCAATACATTTTTAAATACATAGATGAAATACAGTAAATAAAATATCTGTCCAGACCAATTATAATTTTTTGTAATAATCCTCTGCAGTGAATGTTTAAAGGAAATTGGAAAGAGTAATCATCATAGACTATACACCCTGAAAGGCAGTTATGTGGAAAATGGTGAATAAATTTTTTTCAATGCATATAAAGATATATGTACTAATTGCTCTTAGGAAGTGGCTTCTCAATATGTCACAGCAGCAGTATCCCAGTGTGAGTCACCGGAAAGTGGTGGTATGAAGATGAATTGATGATTGCTCAATATTATCATAGTGAGTTTTTTATATGATCATTAGTGAAATCTGCCAAAAAAATGTGATAAATTGTAGGTTTTACTTATCCTGTAGAAGATGAACTTGTGCACCAACGTGTGGGTAGTTGGATTATGCTACAAATCAGTTACATGAGATCTAGTTTCAGGCTGGCAAGATTATTTGTAACTTTCTGTATGTGAATTTATGTATAGCATATGTATCGGAGGTTTTTATTAATGAAAGCATTTATTTTGATTATGATGTATCCAAGGCAATTTTTGGTGCTATTGGAAGGAGTCATTGTGAGGATGTAACATTGATTTCATAAAAAGTTACCACTGATATGTTATCTGTTATGGTTTTTGTTTTTCAATACAGAGTAGTAATTCATATATTTTCTATAGTTATTCATTGTAATATGAATGCCAAGCATAAAGAATGAACTGACTATTGGAAAATGCGAATAACTCTTTATTATGTAAACCAGCCCAAGCAGAGCCTTTATTAGGCTCAGAGGTCTGGATAAACTAATCCTTCACAATAATATTTCAATTATGTAATATCACTGTCATGCAAAAGTTCACCTGTCAGTAGGTTCAAAGTATTCAGTGATGTCCATTTTAGTATTTTTGTTCAATTTATGGCTGAAATGGATATGGTGTTGTCTGAGTGACTTTGTTTGATGTATCATGTTCCTTCTAGGTAATGAAGTAGTTGATTCTCTCAAAAAATAACTAATCTTGTTCAGTTTGTTTTTACATTTGCTTTATTTTTGTTACTGTAATATTTTTTATCATAGTGTAAGGTATGTGGTTTATGACAAGAAAAGTCGACCTTGTTAATATGTAGGTCTGCAAACATGAGATGATGAAATTGATACTAATCCTTATGAAGTACTCTCCAAGGCACAATATTTTTCAGGATTTCA
>NC_087201.1:112524459-112626959 GCF_015104395.2 Macrobrachium nipponense
TGAAATCCTGAAAAATATTGTGCCTTGGAGAGTACTTCATAAGGATTAGTATCAATTTCATCATCTCATGTTTGCAGACCTACATATTAACAAGGTCGACTTTTCTTGTCATAAACCACATACCTTACAACTATGATAAAAAATATTACAGTAACAAAAATAAAGCAAGTAAACAAACTGAACAGATTTATTATTTTTTGAGAGAATCAACTACTTCATTACCTAGAAGGAACATGATACATCAAAACAAAGTTACTCAGACAACACCATATCCATTTCAGCCATAAATTGAACAAAAATACTAAAATGGACATCACTGAATACTTTGAACCTACTGACAGGTGAACTTTTGCATGACAGTGATATTACATAATTGAAATATTATTGTGAAGGATTAGTTTATCCAGACCTCTGAGCCTAATAAAGGCTCTGCTTGGGCTGGTTTACATAATAAACAGTTATTCGCATTTTCCAATAGTCAGTTCATTCTTTATGCTTGGCATTCATATTACAATCAATAACTATAGAAAATATATGAATTACTACTCTGTATTGAAAAACGAAAACCATAACAGATAACATATCAGTGGTAACTTTTTATGAAATCAATGTTACATCCTCACAATGACTCCTTCCAATAGCACCAAAAATTGCCTTGGATACATCATAATCAAAATAAATGCTTTCATTAATAAAAACCTCCGATACATATGCTATACATAAATTCACATACAGAAAGTTACAAATAATCTTGCCAGCCTGAAACTAGATCTCATGTAACTGATTTGTAGCATAATCCAACCACCCACACGTTGGTGACACAAGTCATCTTCTACAGGATAAGTAAAACCTACAATTTATCACATTTTTTGGCAGATTTCACTAATGATCATATAAAAACTCACTATGATAATATTGAGCAATCATCAATTCATCTTCATACCACCACTTTCCGTGACTCACACTGGGATACTGCTGCTGTGACATATTGAGAAGCCACTTTCTAAGAGCAATTAGTACATATATCTTTATATGCATTGAAAAAAATTTATTCACCATTTTCCACATAACTGCCTTTCAGGGTGTATAGTCTATGATGATTACTCTTTCCAATTTCCTTTAAACATTCACTGCAGAGGATTATTACAAAAAATTATAATTGGTCTGGACAGATATTTTATTTACTGTATTTCATCTATGTATTTAAAAATGTATTGATATATGGTTTTCTTACTGATTCACCTCATCTCATTTCCAACACATATTCTTTGGGTAACACAAAAGTTATAATGTATAATGTTGACAGTTTTACTAAATAAAGTATCAACATAATAAAGACACTACAATACATAAATACAGTATATTTACAAGTACCACTGTATAAATAAAACTTTCTCCTTTACTAACAGCATAATGTAAAAGCTATTCCCCATACTTCACAAGCCGTTCACTTATCTGACGACCTTTGGATTATCAATATACTATCTGCTTCACAGCAACCCCATAAATATATGGACCCCTTTTGCCCCTTAAAAAAAAAGAAGTAAATCTTGTTAATATCTAAGTTAACTGTATCTAATGGAACGTTCTACTTTCAGTAAAAATTTGCTAAAGAACAAGGCATCATAATTCATCACACTTCAGTTTATAGGTGGTGTGAATTTTATTGTATCACTGATTACAATACAGTATTGATAAACAGAATATCAAAATAAATGACTGAATTACAATAAAGTCTCACTCGCAGAATACATGTATGAACTTCACGTCTACTAAAAATATAATAGTCATATGTTCAGTTGCAGTTCATTTTGAACATGTATTCAGATTCATGAGGTAAAAATTTGACGATCTTCCAAAATTACCCTAAACCCTTCCCCTTAAGATACATTTCTTTTAAGTTCAGCAGGTAATTTTCCTTCACCAAACAGAAAGAGGCAGATTCTATCTCCAACCAATGATAAAGCAAAGTCTGCTACCAACACCTTCACAAGGATGTTCCGATACTGAGGAGGAAACAAATTTGAATTACAATCTAGAAAGATGTATTTGCTGTACTGCACAATTGTATGTACTATATATTGGAGCACCTAATTTTTAGTTCACTACAGCATTCTCACACTAATACTCAAGTTCTTTGCCAACCTGCTACTACACTATTCATGTTTGAAATAAGCAAATAAACATAAGACTTACCTCTGGGGGGAAGTCAACAATCTCGAACTGCTGTGCAAATTCTGGAATTATTCCTAACGCTAGCGCCATCACAACACCACCAGAGCACAAGAGGCTGTAGAGAAGTGCTTTGTTCTCTGACAGACTTTCCATGAATGGATGGCCCTGTATAGAATAATGCACTTTAGCAATCATTCTAAATTATCTCAAAACAACTGACTAATTTAATTCTAATCATTTGGCAATATGTAGAATTGTAAACTGAGGATTAGAAAAGCACATGTCAGTGGAACCGAAGATGTGTTGAAAACATATACAGGCTGAAAGATATTTGCATTATGCTATTTCAATTGTACTAAGTAATATACATGTAGTACATATATGTAACTAATGATTGGAATACAAAACAAGACTTCCATTTCAAATTTATATTTAAATTATATAAAATAAAGAAACCACATAATTGTTCATTCACTTTAACCCTTAAACGCCGATTGGACGTATTAAACATCGACAAAAATTGTCTGTTGGGTGCCGAATTGACGTATGAAACGTCAACGCAGGAAAGTTTTTTAAAAATTCACGGAAAAATAGTTATAGGCCTACTTGGCGAAAACTTTTGTATCACCCACCTTGAGGGATACTGGGAGTTCACGGATCAAGCTGTTGTTTTGCTTACAATCGTTACCCAGGCGCGCAAGCGCGAATTTCTTTCTACTCACACTAAAAAGCATGTGACACATCTCGGAAATTATTTTGTGTTTGTCACTTTGACATAATTTTTGCACCATTTTAACCTTCTTACGCCGACTGGTCGCATTTTATGTCAACATTTTTTGTCTCCCGTGTGCCGACTGGACGTATTTTACGTCGACTTACAAAAGTTTTTTTTAAAATTCGCGGAAAAATACTTATAGGCCTACCAGCCTAAAACTTTTGAATCACGCGCCTTGGGGGATGCTGGGAGTTCACGGATCAAGGTGTTGTTTTGTTTACAATCGTTACACAGGCAGCGCGAATTTCTTTCTTGCCGCACTAAAAAGTATCTGTGACACATCTCAAAAATTATTTCGTCACTTTGACATAATTTTTGTACCATTGTAAATTAGCCGTTACATGAAGTATTATATATGAAAATGTGCGCATTTTTATGTAGAATACAACAATAAAATACTCATAATTGTAGCTTTTATCAGTTTTGAGATATTTTCATATAAATAACGATAACTGCCAAAATTTCAACCTTCGGTCAACTTTGACTCTACCGAAATGGTCGAAAAATGCAATTGTAAGCTATAACTCTTATATTTTAGTAATATTCAATCATTTACCTTAATTTTGGAACTAATTGGAAGTCTCTAGCACAATATTTTGATTTATGGTGAATTTATGAAAAAAATAAAATTTTCTTTACGTCCGCGCGGTAACTCTTCCGAAAAAATCATACGTGCGATTGTGGTAATGTTTGCACCATTTTAAATTAGCCGTTACATTAAGTTTTATATATGAAAATGTGCGCAATTTCATGTAGAATACAACAAAAAATAATTGAAGGTTGTAGCTTTTCTCATTTTTGGAATATTTGCATATAAATCACGATAAATAGAAAAAAAACCATGTTCGGTCAACTTTGACTCTACCGAAATGGTCGAAAAACGCAATTGTAAGCTAAAACTCTTACAGTCTAGTAATATTCAGTCATTTATCTTCATCTTGAAACAAATTCGAAGTCTTTAGCAAAATACAGGCGGTCCCCGGGTTACGACGGGGATTCCGTTCTTAAGACGCGTCGTAACCCGAAAATCGTCGTAAGCCGCAACGACGTTCTTGAAAACATGTCCACAGGGAAAATTTCACTACTAATTTGCAATTTTTCTTAGGGCCGTATCTCTTAAATTATCACTAATTTACTTTTTTCATGTGCAACACTGTGTATTCACAAATTACTGTATATTTTCATTAAAATACAAGAGAGAGAGAGAGAGAGAGAGAGAGAGATGAGAGAGAGAGACGAGAGAGAGAGAGAGAGGGAGAGAGGAGAGAGAAGAGAGACGAGAGAAATAACTCCTTAGGTTTCAATAGATTGAAATGAACGTCTGTAGGCAACTTTTTCCCCCTCCCATAAATACATATATTTCTCCAGAGAAGAGAGAAAGAGGACTGTGCAATTATGTTTGTCTGTCTATCAATTCTTTTGCTGAGAGCGAGAGAGATAAAAGGAAGAAATAGAAACACCAAATGTATGACAAGTATCTTGTGGAGAGAGAGAGAGAGAGAGAGAGAGAGAGAGAGAGAGAGAGAGAGAGAGAGAGAGAGATGACAGAGAGAGAGAGAGAAGAGAGAGAGAGTTGTTTAAAAGAAAGAAATGGAATGATTATTGTATTTAAAATACTCAGATATGAATTTTTGTTACTTATAGTATTATTATTGGAAAAAATAATGATAAACTTATTACATACACGTCCATGAAAATGATCTCATCTCAGTAAGAGAGAGAGAGAGAGAGAGAGAGAGAGAGAGAGAGAGACGAGAGACGGGGGAGAGGATGAGAGAGAGAGAGAGAGAGAGAGAGAGAGAGACAGATTACATAAAACCATTGAATTCGTTGACCATTGTATGGCATTGTTAAGCTTGAGTGTCACTGAGTTGAGGTGGGGAAATTGATACAGAAAAAGACAAGGGAAGAATTTTCTTTGGAATTATTTATCGTATTATTACTACTTCTATTATTATTATTATTATTATTATTTGAAAATATAATAAACACGTGCATCTACCATAAAAATTCTCTCATCTCAGTAAGAAAGAGGAATTATCCTTACAAATGAAATGGAAAGGTCATTTTCATCTCTTTTAAAATACGACCATTATGAATTTTGTAATTAAAGTTTTATTATTATTATTATTATTATTATTATTATTATTATTATTATTAAATAACTGAAATTATCAATACAAACATTTTACATACTAGTACCATAAAAATTCTTTCATCGCGGTGGTAGAGAGAGAGAGAGAGAGAGACAGAGAGAGAGAGAGAGAGAGATTGAGAGAGAGAAGAGAGAAGAGAGAATTGAGAGAGAGAGAGAGAGAGAGTGTGTTTATCTCTCTTTGTTTATAACGCTTCCAGCGAAAGAGAGGGAGGGGGTTACCACTATGACTCATTATTATCTTGTGTGGCAAAGAGAGAGAGAGAGAGAGAGAGAGAGAGAGAGAGAGTTAACCTTAATTAAAAGTGACATGGATAGATTAGTACGTATTGTATTTCTTAAAATACTATCACATATGAATTTTGTAATTACAGTTTATTATTATTATTATTATTATTATTATTATTTGGAAGTATTAAAAAACAAATAGTACAAGTACATAAAAAATCTCGAGTCTCAGTAAATGAGAGAGAGAGGAGAGAGAGAGAGAGAGAGAGATTCGAAGAGAGAGAGGAGGAGAGAGAGAGAGAGAGACGAAGAGAGTTAGAGAGAGAGAGAGAGAGGGGGAAAATGTCAGGACCAACTGATTGCAACACTGCAGCTCTCCCCCAGCTCTTCCCCCTTTTGGCTGTCACAGAACATGATATATATCTGACAGTTTTAGTACCTGGAAAGGTTACAGAGAAGACTGGGATTTCCTTCAACAGAGAAGACTGGGATTTCCTTCATTCTTCGATAATTTTTTAAATATAAGCTAAAATCTTACTAATTCACTATGGTATTTTCTTTAATGAATTGATATTATTGCTGTATAAATTAATATTAATATTTGAAAATAGTAAATCATTTATTTATCATACTAAAAAAAACATACATCTTGTAGTATAGAGAGAGAGAGAGAGAGAGAGAGAGAGAGGAGAGAGAGAGAGAGAGAGAGAGAGAGAGAAAATTATAGTGATTATTTTCTTGGAAAATACAGAGAGAGAGAGAGAGAGAGAGAAGAGAGAGACGAAGAGAGAGAGATGAGAGAGAGAGAGAAACTGTGCTAAACTATAAAGGATTCTAATCTATCATAATATGTGTTTTTTAAAAGCGTCGTAAACTCGGAGCGTCGGAAGCGTCAGCGTCGTTAACCTCGGAACAAGCGTCGTAACCCAGGGTGGATTTTTCAATGAATATTTAAGAAAAAGCGTCGTAACCTCGGAACGTCGTAACCCGGGGACCGCCTGTATTTAGATTTATGGTGAATTTAAAAAAAAATCTTTCCTTCCCTCCGCGCGCGGATTCTCCGCCACAAATCTCAGAAATGCGTACGTACCATTCTTGGAATATTTGCTCCGTTTCATATTAGGCATTTCATAGAGTTTTATATATGAAAATGTGCGCAATTTGATTTAGAATAAAACGAAAAATATTTGAAGGTTGTAGCTTTTCTTATTTCCGAAATAATTGCATATAAAAAATATATATATAAAAAAATTCGACATTCGGTCAACTTTAACTCGTCAGATATGGTCGAAAACTGCAATTGTAAGCAAATACTCTTACGGTATATTAACATTCAATCATTTGCCTTCCTTTTTAAAGAAATTGGAAAACTCTCGGACAATTTTTAGATTTATGGTGAATTTTTGAAAAAAATATTTGTTTACGTCGCGCGTTACGAATTCATGCATTATTTGTGATAAATATTTTACTGTGTAGTTGCTTTTTGATATCGTTTTACAATGTGTTATTAATACCAAAATGAAATCATCCCAATTTTTAGTGTACATTACAACGAAAAAAAGTAACTTGTTACCTTTAACCGTTTTGCGCACAGCGCGATTTGAATACAATTATATATGAAATTTCGTTTTTGCTCTATCATATATCGCATTATTTATATATGATAATGATAATTTTTTTCATTTCTGATGGTTGCATACTAAACTTCAGCCAATGACAAAAAAAGGAGCCAAAAATGAACTCTTAATCTTGAAAACTAAGCGCGCTGTGATTTTTTGAAAAAAATATTTTTTACGCTTCCGCGCTCACTCTGAAACACCTCCGGCACACGGGAGACAATTTTTTTTTACCGCTTCGGCGTAAGAGGGTTAAATTACCTAGAGTTTTATATATGAAAATGTGAGCAATTTCATGTAGAATAAAACAAACAACAACCCATGGTTGTAGCCTTTATCAGTTTTGAAATATTTTCACATAAATAACAATGTGCCAAAATTTCAACCTTCGGTCAACTTTGACTCGACCGAAATGGTAAAAAAACGCAATTGTAAGCTAAAAATCTTATATTCTAGTAATATTCAATTATTTACCTTCATTTTACAATAAATTGGAAGTCTAACACAATATTTCGATTTATGGTGAATTTATGAAAAAAACTTTTTCCTTACGTCGGCGCAGTAACTCTTCCAAAAAAATCAGAAATTTTTGTCCGATTGTCATAATGTTTGCAGTTTTATAATAGCCTTTACATAAAGTTTTATATATGGAAATGTGTGCAATTTCATGTAGAATATAACAAAAAACCACCCATGGTTGTAGCTTTTATCAGTTTTGAAATATTTTCATATAAATAATGATAAGTGCCAAAATATCAACCTTTGGTCAACTTTGACTCGACTGAAATGGTAAAAAAACTAAATTGTAAGCTAAAACTTACATTCTAGTAATATTCAATCATTTACCTTTATTTTGCAACAAATTGGAAGTCTCTAGCACAATATTTCGATTTATGGTGAATTTATGAAAAAAACATTTTCCTTACGTTCGCGAGGTAACTCTTCCAGAAAAATTTCGTCCGAAAGTTGTAATGTTTGCACCGTTTTATATTAGCCATTACATAAAGTTTTATATATGAAAATGTGCGCAATTTCATGAAGAATACAACAATATTTTCATATAAATCACGATAAATGCCAGAATTTCAACCTTCGGTCAACTTTGACTCGACTGAAATGGTAAAAAAATGCAATTGTAAGCTAAAACTATTACATTCTAGTAATATTCAATCATTTAACTTTATTTTGCAACCGAAAAAATCAGAAATTTTTCAACCGATTGTCGTAATGTTTGCACCTTTTTATATTAGCCGTCACATAAAGTTTTATATATGAAAATGTGCGCAATTTTATGTAGAATACAACAAAAAAACCCATGTTTGTAGCTTTTATCAGTTTTGAAATATTTTCATATAAATAACGATAAATAGAAAAAATTCGACCTTCGGTCAAATTCAACTTGACCGGAATGGTCGAAAACTGCAATTGTAAGCTACAACACTTACGCCCTAGTAATATTCAATCAATTATCTTAATTTGCAACAAACGGGAAGTCTCTAGGACAATATTTTGATTTATGGTGAATTTTTGAAAACAACTTTTTTTTACATCAGAGCGTTACGAATTCATACATCATATTGTGATAATATTTTCTCTGTGTTGCTTTGATCGTTTTACAATTTGTTATATACCAAAATCATCGAAATTTAGTGTACAATACAACGAAAAAATAATTAACTCATTAGCTTTGACCGTTTTGCTCACAGCGTGATTTGTATACAATTATATATGAAATTTTTTTTCGCACTGTCATATATTCCAATATTTATATATGATAATGATATTTTTTTTCACTTCTGATGGTTGCATACTAAACTTCAGGCAATGACAAAAAAGGAGCCAAAAATGAACTCTTAATCTTGAAAATTAAGCATGTTGCGATTTAAAAAAAAATTTCCGCTTCGGTGCTCATTTGCGAACGCCGCTGGCATACAGGAGACACTTTCGGATATACCGGCTCGGCGATTAAGGGTTAATCTTCCAGGGCAGTTTTACAAAAACATTAGTACATCTATACAATGAAAATACTTACCCGATAATTGATCGCAAATGTAGATATTTGTAAAGTCATGGATATAACATACACTGTACTATTCAACAAACTTGGCTCAAATTCCTTCTCCAAATCAACAAACTTCTCCCTGGAAATAAAAAAAAATGATAGCTTTTGAATGAAAAAGAAAAACAGAATGAGTCATATTAAATCATCCAATCAAAACCATCTCATAGCACATCACCCAATCAAAACCATCTCACAGCACATAAAACAGACTTTCAAGCTCTGGTAATTAACCTTAAAGTTACATATTATTTAAATCCAAACACAGAACCATAAAAAACCATTAATGCTAAAAAAACTTAATTAGGGGAGTTG
Organism: Macrobrachium nipponense; assembly: GCF_015104395.2. Taxonomy (NCBI): domain Eukaryota; kingdom Metazoa; phylum Arthropoda; class Malacostraca; order Decapoda; family Palaemonidae; genus Macrobrachium; species Macrobrachium nipponense. The sequence continues at coordinate 112,533,783 of NC_087201.1, forward strand.
AGTTCATATTCTTAACTCTCAAAGGGCAAATCAGAAAAAAGATAATTATATATACTGTATACAGCTAGTTGTCGACTTACAACCTATGCGAGTTACGACTGATCGACTTTATGACCACCCACAACTAAAACAACTGGAAAGCAACTTGAGCAGGAAAGAATGGTGTCCTGCTGAACATACAACAGCTTTTCCCTCTCCACACCCGCTCACTTTTTGACCTGCTAATGACTATAATCATGCATCGGCAACAAGGATATAACTCCAGTAAACTTCTGCCATCAAACACAATCGTGGATAAAATTGAGAGAGAATAATTTTAATCAAAACTTCAGGTCTTGAAAAATATGATATTGTTATGATACAATAAAGTTTCATACATACTTACCTGGCAGATATATACTTAGCTATAGACTCCGTCGTCCCCGACAGAAATTCAAATTTCGCGGCACTCGCTACAGGTAGGTCAGGTGATCTACCGCCCTGCTCTGGGTGGCAGGACTAGGAACCATTCCCGTTTTCTATCAGATTTTCTCTTCCACCTGTCTCCTGCGGGGAGGCTGGATGGGCCATCAATCGTATATATCTGCCAGGTAAGTATGTATGAAACTTTATTGTATCATAACAATATAATTTACATACATTCAACTTCCCTGTCAGATATATACTTAGCTGGTTGACACCCTTTGGTGGAGGGTAAGAGACAGCTAACTATTGAATAGACGACAGGTAAACAACATATGTTGTAGGTATTTATAGACCTTGGTTCCTACCTGATTAGGTGGAAGACTTCGTGGCTACTGCCTGGGAGTCTGCTTCACCTCAAGAGCCTAAGCGAGATAGTGATCTGTGGCCAAGAGTTCTTGTGGGTCTGTCGATGGGGTCTTATCCACTTACTCGGCAGAGCCTGACTGGCATTTGTCAATGGGTGCTAATCCACTTATATGACAACACGCCTTATTTCAAGGAGCACACAACCGATCCCGATCACCCGATCCTAACACCTCTGTTAGTTCTAAGATTGTCAAGAGTTATCCCCCAAACTCTTCACAAACAACCCATAACTCGAAATACACAGTCAAAAACGCACACACTAAAGTACAAAAAAAAAATTTTTGTACCCCTCTGATAGTCAGATACCACTGGAGTTCCTTACTGAACCGAAGCGACGGCCGCCTGTGCGACATCTGACACTTCTTCCAGCAGGAAACCAAGAACGTATCCGACAAGAGGGTTACGTACACAAAATTAAGGATCGGCGCTTGCTCCAATACCCAGAACCATCTCCGCTGACACAAACCGACCTAGAGAAAAACATTTCTCATACGTTACCCGCATGTCCTTCAAGTAATGAGATGCAAACACCGAGTTGCACCTCCAATATGTTGCTTCTAAGATATTCTTAAGCGACATATTTCTTTGGAAGGCAATAGACGTTGCGATAGCTCTTACTTCGTGAGCTCTCACTCTCAAGAGTTTAAAAGAGTCATCTGGGCAGTTCTTATGCGCCTCCGTAATAACGCTTCTTACAAAGAAGGCTAAGGCATTCTTCGACATCGGTCTTTTGGGGTCCTTTACCGAGCACCATAGACTGTGTTGCGAACCCCCATCTGTTTCATGCTGTCCAGATAGAATTTAAGCGCTCTGACCGGGCAAAGAGACCTCTCTGCCTACTAGACTAGCCAGGCCCTTTACCTCGAAGCTCCTGGGCCAGGGTTTCGAAGGATTCTCATTCTTAGCAAGAAAGAGAGTCTGGAACGAACAAATAGCAGTCTCCTTTGAAGCCCACTCGTGACTCAAGGGCGTGCAGCTCACTGATTCTCTTCGCCATAGCGAGAGACAAAAGAAATAGGCACTTCCTTGTAATATCTCGAAAGGAAGCCCTGTGAGGTGGTTCAAACCTTTCAGAAGACAGAAATTTTAGGACCACGTCCAGATTCAAGCTCGGAACTCTAGGTTCTTTTGATTTGGATGTTTCGAAAGAATGAAGGAGATCATGCAAATCCTTATTGTTGGCCAAATCTAATCCTCTGTTCCTGAATACAGCTGAGAGCATACTCCTGTATCCTTTAATGGTTGGTACAGAAAGATGCGATTTCTCCTTCAAGAAAAGAAGGAAATCTGCAATCTCAGTCACAGAGGTATTGGAGGAGGACAGCTTCTTCGACCTACACCAACTTCTGAACACCTCCCACTTCGATTGGTATACTCGCATAGTAGATGATCTGCGGGCTCTAGCGATTGCGCTTGCCGCCTTGCGAGAAAACCCTCTCGCTCTGACAAGTCTGTCCTGTATGTGGTCTTGTATTACTATTTGTGTAATAATTTTTTAAATTTATAAAATAAAGTCTTACTAATTCACTATAATACTTTCTTGAGTTAATTGATATTATCGCTGTTTACACTAATACTAAGATTTGAAAATAGTAAATAATTAAAATTTATTCATACAAAAAACATACCATGCTCTGTAACGAGAGGAGAGGATTAATATTTTTTTATTTTGTGATATTTAATCTTATTAAATTCACTAATACAGTATTAATCAATATTAATATTCAAAAATTAGTATATAATTTTTCTATCATAAAAATGCATTTACTGATGAAAATAACATCAAAATACACTAATTAATTATTATTTTTGTCAGAAAACCCACCCCAATAGGTAAATTTTCCGCAAATAATGGGTAGATATGGTCCAGAGAGAAATCTGCGAATCTGTGAGTCCGCGAGCCTGGAGAACACAAATACGGGGGCCCAGTATATATATATATATATATATATATATATATATATATATATATATATATATATATATATATATATATATATATATATATATATATATATATATATTATACCCATATACGTACGTCATATCACATTACCGGGATTCATATACATATATCAAACTACAAATGTCCTTTAATATCTAATTCGCTCTACCCCGGAATTAATATATTTTCATATATGTTTAACCGAGGGAGAATTTATTAAGCGATAATAGAATTGCTGACCGACAGGCGTGAACCATCGACCTCTCAATTCCAGGACTGGCAGTGAAGCCTGAGCCACCTCGCCACCCGGCATGAGATATAAGATCATGCCGCCTCCCACCTCAAATACTTGCCGCGCCCAGGTATTTTTGTTTTGGAGACTGCATCAAGCCCATCTCGTTCTCGGTAGCGTGGTAGTGCTTTTGCCCGCACATAGTCATATTATACGTCATATCACATTACTGTGATTCATATACATATATCAAACTACAAATGTCCTTTAATATATAATTTGCTCTACCCCGGAATTAATATATTTTCATATATGTTTAACCGAGGGAGAATTTATTAAGCGATAATAGAATTGCTGACCGACAGGCGCGAACCATCGACCTCTCAATTCCAGGACTGGCAGTGAAGCCTGAGCCAACCTCGCCACCGTAAGAGATATAAGATCATGCCGCCTCCCACCTCAAATACTTGCCGCGCCCAGGTATTTTTGTTTTGGAGACTGCATCAAGCCCATCTCGTTCTCGGTAGCGTGATAGTGCTTTTGCCCGCACGTAGTCATTTTATACGTCATATCACATTACTGTGATTCATATACATATATCGAACTACAGATGTCCTTTAATATCTAATTCGCTCTACCCCGGAATTAATATAATATTCATATATGTTTAACCAAGGGGGAATTTATTAAGCGATAATAGAATTGCTGGCCGACAGGCGCGAACCATCGACCTCTCAATTCCAGGACTGGCAGTGAAGCCTGAGCCAACCTCGCTACCGCAAGAGATATAAGTTCATGCCGCCTCCCAGCTCAAATACCTGCTGCGCCCAGGTATTTTTGTTTTGGAGATTGCTTCAAGTATTTTGCCGTATTTAACTCAATTCAGAGCAATTTTCTTGCTTCTATTTAGCGTATATTAATCTTTAGAAACTACTGATATGTAACAACACTATTTTTCTTTATATGAAGTGTTTTTAAGTTGAAAATTTACTTAAATACATGAACTAGCCTTAGTTAATTTTTTCATTAATCGATGGCGTTGTTTTCTGGTTATCAGTACATATTTCCGAACTTGCCGAAACGCCAAAGCACCAAGAGGCCTTCATAAAATACAAACATAATGAATATGCATCTTTTCCTTGGCTCTTTTAAAAAGTTATGTAGTCTCACATTATTACGTACAATATTATAAAATACAAACAGTTATCTATGTTTTGGTTTGGAAAAATCAGCTGAGGGTAGAGGCCCTACTTAACATGATTCGGAGTGATTTTCCTGCTTCTATTTAGCGTAAATAGGTTATTTTTCGTTATATGAAATGCTTTTAAATTGAAATATGAATTAAATATGTACTTGTTGTGAACTCCATTGTTTTTTCTTTTTTAATGGGTGGTGTCGGGAGCATGTTATTTGGTGTAAAAAACTGATTAAGTTTATTTCCCCTATTTGATAATACAAGATTTACATATTTATCTGTTATCGGCATGAAAACAACAGTAAAATGTGTTCTTTCATGGCCAGTATTTTTTATTAAAATACTTTTTTCTCCACTATTATTTGTGGTAGAGTTGCATCCAAGTTGCTGATGCATAATAATTTATAGTCATTAGCAATGTGAACATTTTGTTTTCCCAGCTTCAGCTACAACTGCAGCTTAAATTTAGTAGTACAGGCAGTCCCTGGGTTACGACAGGTTTGGCTTACGACATTCCGAGGTTTAGGTGCTTTTCAATTATATTCACCAGAAATTATTTCCAGGGTTACGACGCATGTTCCAGGGTTACGGCGCCTAGAATGCTGATTTGGTAGAAGAAATATGACACCAAAAATGCAAAATAATCAATATTTGAAGTTTTTTTTGGATGAAAAATGTAATAAGAATGCAGTTTACATAGTTTTCAATGCACCCAAAACATTAAAAATAAGGTTTTCTTAGGATTTTTTACGCTGTTCCAGCTTACAACAACTTTCAACTTACGATGCATCTCAAGAACAGAACCCCTTCATAACCCGGGGACTGTCTGTACTATATTTCCTTGCCAATATTTTCTCCATACAAAATAAAGGTATAATGCAAAAATATTTAAATCCTAATCTACTTAATTAACATTATTTGCAACATATATGTTTACTTTTTCAGTTTTGTTTACAATTTCAAATTTGATTAGGGCAATCCTCCATTAGTAATCAGTCATGGCCCAAGAAAAACAGACAATTAGTAAACTTGAAAGAAGTGAAGTTTTCGGCATTGTCACTTTGCGAAAAAGTTGCAATTAATAATATATGTGTTTATGCAGTTAACATCAAAGAATTTTTTAAAAATTATGTAACAGCTATGAATGATAGCCACGTGCAGCCACTGCTTAAAACTTGATTTAACAAACCAAACCTTTGGTTCATGCTAATAAAGAGGATAGCTTGACATTTGTCAAAAACAGTGTGCGTTGTCATTCTCACATCCGCTCGCTACTGCAAACCTCACAAGATTGATGATCATTTATGACCCAGCTCAAGATTAAAATGACATCCACAAATACAAAAAACTTTTAAAAGTGGCTTGTTAATTGTATAAAAGTAAAGGAAAAATGAGACATTAGATTCTCATTCTATATATATATATAAAATAATTAAGATTAATGATGAATTCACACACTAGCAAAATGGTATCTCTTCTAATTGTGTGCGCAGCCAGTCTGCACCTTGAGCATCAGAAAAATGACAAATTTGTAACTCAATTTGTATTTTTTTCATAGCTAAACAAACCTGAGGTCTTAACATTAGGATTAACTAGCGTCAAGCTGGAAACCAGTAGAATTAAAATTAAACTTGTGCGATCCAGGGACTATTGGCATATATACCGGGTGATGGGGCATGTATACCTAGAATGCCCTCGGCGTCGTGTGACTGACCCGCCAGTTATACTTCTAACCCAGTTAGACTGCTAGAGGGGTGGTTCGAGGTGGGCCTTTAACTGTTTAGACCTCAGGTTTGTTAGTTATGAAAAATACAAATGAGTTACATATTTGTCATTTGTTCATATACGAAACAAACAAACCTTCGCCTTAACATTAGGATAGACTTACTTATTGAAGGGAGGTAAGTCTCTAACTGACTGAGAGTTTGCCACCTAAATCCATTTCCGAATAATAGGAGCATTCTAAGAGAATGGACTATAGACCCTTGAACCAAAGATATAAGGAAATCTATTGGTTTCCCTCACTGGGTGCTGGTATCATGCCATGGTTTACAAACTATGGGGAAATAGAGGACCCTCCATTCTTAAACCACTCTTGTCCCTTGTATCTGGGATCTACCATCACCCCTCCCTTCCTTATTACAGAGAGGGGTGTGTTGCTACTGAAAAGTATACTATACTCTAACATAACTTTACAGTATGGCTGACCACCTCACTGCATCTAGTCCATTCCAGCTCATGATGGTACTCTCCTTCATACTGCCCGTAGGTAAAGGAGTAGAAAGAAAGTATAAAAAAAAAAAAAAAATAAAAAAAAAAAAAAAAAAAAAAAGGCCAGTCATCCCATTTATTCTACTTTCATACCTTCATCTTAGACTAGACACAAACTGACCCGCCAGGGGTACTGGATGAGCTATACCACTTGCTGGGCTGCCACCACTGAACCCAAGAAAAGGTATCCAAGGATCTATGGGCAACATCTTTTAAATAAAAGGAAGTGAAAGTCGTTTGGCGTTTCCAAAACACCAGCTTTCAGAATTCTCTCCACAGATATATTCTTCTTGAATGCCAAAGAAGCACTCAAGCCTCTAATGTCATGAACCCTAGCCCTCTCCTGGCTATCTGACCCCTTTCTTCTGTCATGTAGGCATTCCTGATAGTTTCTCATAGCAAAAACGATATTGTATATCTGGACACTTCCTTTTTGTTACGTCCTGTACTTACGAACAACCTCCTGCACCCTGGCCTGAGGTACCTTGTCCTCCTTAAGTACTCTCTTGTTACCCTCACGAGACACAGAAGCACCTCATCTTTGTCATTATCTCCAAAATCTGCCAGAGAAGGTATGGAAAAAAAAGAGTCAAATCTGCCGTCCACTATTGATGGGTTTTGAGTCTTGGCCAAGAATTCTGGCACAAACTCGAATGCCATTGACTTCCAACCTCTCGAGTGCTTTACAATAGATGACAGCCCATGTAGTTCCCCCACCCTTTTGGTTGAAGCTAGGGCCAATAAGAAGACTGTCTTCAGGGTCAGGCTCCTATCTGTGGACTGCCTTAGTGGTTCGTAGGGGGGTTTTGTCAGACTACTCAAGTACCATGGTCAAATCCCAATCTGGGGCTTTCAGTTCCTTTGGTGAACATGACTGCTCAAAGCTCTTCATCAACATGGCCAACTCCCATGAAGATGAAATGTACACGCCTTTCATGCATAAGACCGAGGCTAGAGCCTCCCTGTACCCCTTCACCGCAGACACAGACATATGCCTTTCTGTCCTGAGATATATCAGAAAGTCTGCTAATTGCTGAATAGTGGTACCGAGTGGAGACAAGTTCCCTCTACAACACAGTATGCTGACCATTTTCCTTGGTATACTGCTGCCGATGACTTTCTGATATTTCCTGCCATGTGCGCTGCTGCTTTTTGCAAAAACCCTCTCGCTCGCAAGAGATACTCGACAGTCTCCACCCGTGAAGTGATAGGGACTTCACCGACTGGTGGTACCTCTCCATGTGCCGCTGACATAGCAGGTTGTTCCATGGGGGTAACTCTCTCGGCATGTCTATCAGGAGTTCCAAGAGGTCCGGAAACCATTCCGCCTTTGGCCATAACAGAGCTACCAGAGTCATTCTGAGGTTCTGAGACCACATTACCCTGTTCAGAACCTGACAGATTAGACAAAATTGAGGAAATGCGTAGACGTCCAGATTGTCCCATGGGTGTTGTAGAGCATCTTCTGCTACTGCCTCTACGTCTGGGACTACCGAACAATACACTCCAAACTTTTTGTTGTACCTGGTTGCGAATAGATCTATGATCTGCCTTTCCCACAACCTGAGCATTCTGTCCACTACTTGTTGGTGCAAGGACCACTCCATTCCCAGGATCTGATCCCTGTGGCTCAAATTGTCGGCCACTACGTTTCTTTTTCCCGGAATATATCTGGCCATGATGTCTACTACGTTCTCTACAGCCCACTGATGAAGTTGAACTGTCATCACATGTAACTGTCGAGACACTAGACCTCCTTGTTTGTTTATGTAAGCTACTACTGTGGTGTTGTCTGACATCAAAACCACTGAAGATCCCTGCACCCTCTCCCAGAATTCCTGTAGTGCTAGAAATGCTGCTTTTAGCTCCAGCACGTTTATATGGAGTTTTCTGTCCTTGCTGTTCCATTTTGCTGAAACCATCAGCTCCTCCATATGCGCTCCCCAACCTTCTAGTGACGCATCAGAGAACAGCAGGAGATCCGGGGAGGGTTGCTGAAGGGGAACACCCACTGTCAGATTGCTGTCCTTCACCCACCACAGCAAGTCTTTCCTCACTTCTGCCGACAAGGGAATCTGCTCGTAAGGGTGATTTACTATTGGAGACCAGAACTCCTTCATCCTCCATTGTAGAGATCGAAGGTGTAACCTCCCTTGTGGTACTAGCTTCTCCAAGGAAGTTAGAACTCCCAGTACTACCTGCCACTGTTTTGCTGGCTGTGTTTGTTTTTCCAGAAAGGCATTCACCACTTGTTTGCATTTCTCTACTCTCTGGTCTGTCGGGAATACTTTGGCTTTTATTGTGTCTATAACCATTCCCAGATGCACCAGCCGTTGACTTGGATCCAACTGCGACTTCTCCTGATTTATCACAATGCCTAAGCTGTGACAAAACCGTAGAAGGTTCGCCCTGTCCCTGAGTAATTTCTCTCTGGACTTTGCTATCACCAGCCAATCGTCTAGATATCTTATTAGCCTGATCCCCTGAGCATGCGCCCATGTCGACACGAGAGTGAACACTCTTGTAAAAACTTGAGATGTTGTCAATCTGGAGCACAGAACTTTGAACTTGAAAGCTTTCTCTGCAAGACTGAAGCGGAGAAATTTCCTGGAAGACTGATGGACTGGGATCTGAAAGTATACGTATTTCAAGTCGATTGTCAGCATAAAGTCCTTGATCCTGACTGCTTGTAGAACCGTCTTTGGAGTTTCCATTTTGAATCTGGTTTTTCTTATAAACAGATTCAAAGTTGACAGGTCTATTACTGTCCTCCAGTCCCCACTGGCTTTGGGTACAAGGAAAATCCTGCTGTAAAACCCCTTTGACGGAATGGTTACTTGTTCCACAGCCCCTTTTTCCATCATCTTCTTCACTTCCTCTTGCAGAATAAAAGCCTACTGAGGTTCTTGAGCATAAGCGAGGTGAGGCAATGGCTGTTCTGTTAGGGGTGGGGATACTTCAAAGGGAATCAAATACTCAACTCTGAGAACCTCCACCACCCACTGCTCTGCTCCCAGTTCCTGCCACACCTTCCAGTGATTTGCCAGGCAACCCCCCACTGGTGTGGCTGAGTGATGAAAGGCACCTATCCTATCGTCTTGAGCCCCTTCCTCTTCCCCTAATCCCCCTTCCTCTGTTATTTCTATTGTGAAAGGGCTGATGAGTTCATTTCTTTGGGGAAGAAGGTCTTGTTGCTCTATTAGGGATGTTATGCCTCACTGGCTTCTTCCAAGGTATTTGCTTTTGCCTTACCTCCATAGGATTAGCCTGACTGCTAGATGTTTTCCTGACTGCCTGCTGTACCAACCTATCGTTAGTGTCCATCCTTCAACTATCTATAGCCTCTTCTAGTATGGCCTCTGGCAACAGAAATTCCGACTCTAAGATATTCCCATTCCTCATTGCTAGCAGGGAATCCAAATCAACAGTGCGACTTAGTCTAGCCAAAGCTGCAGCCCTTCTCATTAACAGGATATTTGCCCAAGCACTGGCACTTAGATTTGTCAAGTACGCAATTGCTTTGGCACCTGATTGTAGTAATCTAATGAACATTGATTCGTCCACTGCCTTCTTCGTCACTTCTGAGGATGCAATCTTTGCAACTGCTGTCGACCAAAGATCCAACCAAGAAGCAGTCTGAAAGACAGAAGAAGCTGTTGCTTCTAACGTAGCAGTCTCTTGGCAAGTCATCGAAGGGGATTCCATTTTCACTTGATCGAAGGTTAATCCAGGCCTTAACCTTACCACATTTGGGTTAATTTGTCTAGACAGTAAAGGAACCGTCGGTGTCGTATAATATTTTCTATGTTTCATCATTGGAGGAGGGATAAACTTAAATGATCTGTTCTATCTTAAGGAATTATCCCTTCCCGCAATCTGTGCGTTTACGTGTTGTAAAATGGAGTCTGCATGATTAGAACAAGGCAATTCATACGACACCTTAGTATCCTTTTTCGCACCAAACGCCATGTCAATCCCCAGAGGATGCATACTGGCAGGTGTTTCCGTTCTCTCCGAAAGGTTATTGAATAGACAAATCAAATCAATCACCTCAGCATACGAAGCCAGAAACTCTTGGTTCTCTCCTTCCTCCGGTTCTAGCATACTGTGCTCAGCCACTGATCTCCGCTGACCGCCGATGGCTCGATCCCGAACAGTCAGCAGGAGAACGAGACCGCCTCACTCCTTCTCTGCTTGCGGATCTAGAGCGAGAATCTCGCCTATATCTCCAAGATGAAGGCTCTCTCAAAACTGAGCTCACTTCCTCTACATGACAATTAATATAATCTCCAGCAACCGTTGGAGAATTCGGCCTTGATCCTTCATTTAGGCGGACAACGCCTTCCACCAACGTATCAGACGAGGTTGCCAACTCGCTATTTTTTGACCTTTTAATAGGAGCCTTATCATCTTTTCTCCATATTTTAAACGGTCTTACAGGCAAAACCGATATCTGTGCTCTATCCTTTGCTGCACTTTTCCCCCCCAACGCCAATTTCACCAACGACACTGTAGATTTTCTTTGATTCTTTATAGTCTCTACTGGCAACTCCGCGTCGGCCGTTATCCCATCGGCCGTCGACTCACTCGCTCGTTCAGACTCTTGTAAACGGCTTCGCCCACTAGCTTTGAGCTTACCAGCCACGGACTTCTTGCCTTTCTTGCTGACTGGGATGTGACCGTCCTGCCCCGAAGATGAAGAAGAATTCACTCTTCTCCTCTTGGCCCTAGAAACAGTCGCGAAATCCAGTATCCTCCAACGCTTGACTGGTACACGCTGTGACGTCATCAAACATAGCGAGGATGTCGAGCTAGAGGAAGAAGACGAAGAAGACGACGAATCATGCCTTTTCTTTTTGTCTTTCTTATTAGTTTTCTTCTCTAGATTCTGTAATTTCTTCATGACAGTGTGTACAACTGAGTGAGAAAGCGTATTTGAGTCCGGAGGCCGCGAAGAAGACTGAGAAGCAGTAGGCTGTGACGTCATCGCGTCTGCCATGTCGGTGTGTGGCGTCAGTTGAGACGTCACCAATCTTGTAGGGAGAGACTGGGCTGCTGCTGCTGGTATCCTTGCGTTTGCAGCAAAACTACCGCCAACATTCCGTATCGCCGTAACCAATGAAGTTGTTGGCGTAGCCGCGACATTATTTCCAATAAAGTGCAAGCCCGGGGGATGAAGGAATATTCAGTGCTGCGGATTCTGCTGGAACCGTGAGCCCATATAATGCAAACAGCCCAAACCTTTCCAAAGGTTGGTAGCTGGAAGGCCTTAGGCCCCGCCCCACGTACCTTCCAATCCCCCGGTTGGACGGGACCGGCAAACCTGGAACAAAGAAGTTGTTGGCGTAAGCCGCGCATTATTTTCCAATAAAGTGCAAGCCGGGGGATGAGGAATAATTCGTGCTGCAGGATTCTGCTGGAACCGGTGACGCCATATAATGCAAACAGCAAACCTTCCGGGTTGGTACTCCTGGAAGCTAGCGCCGCCACGACCTTCCACCCGTTCGGATTGGGAGCCGGCACCTGGAACAAAGATGGCGATGCCCCCCCCCCCCCCCCCAATTTAGCAATTTTCTCATTTGTCTGATTATACTACTTCATTAAACATTTTTTTTTCCTCTAGCTTCTGGCATTGGCCCACCCAAAAGTAATGTATCCTTCACACCACTGCCCTCTTTCAAAGCTTCACTACTCATGTATTAGAATCATCTTCACTGCAACTAGCTTCATTTATAATCCTTGATTTTCCTTAAACCACTTTTCTTCTCTATTTTACTTCTATCCTCTGGCTTCTCTAATTTACTTATAAGAGCCTTAATATTCCTCATCTCATTTCGGGTTTTCTTTCTTTTTCCTCTCTGCATTTTTTGGTGTACACACAAGAGAGACTTAACTCCCACTTAAAGCACACTATTCTCAATTTCTCTGCTCCTAGCATGATTACTGTAATGGTTGTATAATGAAGTTGAAATTTCTGCATAAAGAACAAGTCTTCTGAGCTAAGTTACCACTAAGTGAAAAGAGGGGATGGATGATGCTGCCACCAAATGCCACTACATCTGCCTAACCTGGCAGATTTCTGGAATGTTTTCAGGCTGTATCTTTTTGTACTCATAAACCAAGAAGGCCTCCCCTAAGTTAGACAGCCCCTAAATTGCCACAGCTCCCAACTGAGCAGCACAAGCTTAATAATGAGCTCATTTACCACCTTGCATTCTCAGCAGGGAAAACAGTTTTACTAAACAAATCGTACGTCCCCTGGGCAGCTGGACTTTTGGTTTCTGGATAGCAGTACTCCAGTTTAACCCCATACACAGCAGCAGGGGGTTTCAGCTAGACAAGGCTCCACCACAGCAAAAAAGATCTGTCACCCAACAGAAGTTGACCCCAAATCAAGAGATATGCTTAATAGGACATGAAAGCAAAGGTCCATTCTTGAATCTCCATTGCACAGGAGTTTTTCATCCTAGCCTCTTGAAAAACCACAGGTGTTCAAAGGCTTTAATGATTAGAATTCCATACTCTGTTCTGACATATAAGGTAGCTGGCAGCTGTTTAAGAAGATTTAGGGTAATTCTTTCACTACTGTATCCCATTTACATAAAAAAAATTTTTTTCCAAGGCCACACTTTCATGTAAATGAAGTTTTGTTATTGATATGTTTTTAAAACATGATTACGATTAAATACTAACTATTACAACTACTACTGCTACTACTTCTACTACATACTAATAATAATAATTAGTAAAAACAACAGTAAACAATAACATACCCCAACTTGGTTATAATGTCAATGGGCACATAAAAAGTTATTATCTAACAATCCAAAAGTAACATACATCCACTGACATCAAAAGTGTTCCATCCAAAGTAGGAATCAGCTCTGAAAAGTCAATGTCAAAACAAGGCTCACAATTGGGTACTATTTCCTAATGTCACTCTATCTCTCTCTCTTTGATTTCTCTATAATTAACCTCACTAAAGTCATTGTCAGATGATATATCACTCTCATAATAAGGTGCACTATTCATCATTGTGTGCTCACTAACTACCACTCAAAAATAACAATAAAACAGTGATGCTCCAAAATAACATGTGCCAGGCCACATTCTCCTCCTCTGAAGTTGCCAACTGGCTGGCCATTCAGTACAGGAGGAGCTAACTGATGTTTCAGCACTTGAGTTATAGCTAAAATATGTTTGAGAAACATCACCAAATACCTTACTGACAGTTTGTGGATGTTTCAGAAATGTTGCGGTCCAAAAGGGTTCAAGATATAAATTTCTAATTATATTACCTTTATTTCATTGACTTTTTTACCCATAACCACGGAGTTGACCTCCCTTAACAGTCACTCCACCTTTCTTATCTCAAGATAGAGAGAGAGAATTTATAAATTAAGAACACTTTAACTAAAAACTTTTAGATTACACTTTGTAACTCAAAAAGTAATACTGTTACAAAAAATGTAAAGTCAAATGGATATTTCCCTGTAACTTACTTTGGCGGCGACCATTCGTTAGCATTTTTGACAAGGAATACTAGGCATGTGAAGTGCACTGCGAACTGCAGCAATACTGTCATGATTGTATAAACGTTGAAAATGTTGGGAAGTGGCCTCTCTTTGCTAAGAATCTTCAAGGGCTGTAAAAATCATCATAAACAAGAAAATGCAAATTAGGAACTAACATAGAAATTCATAAATAATACCAGATGAAAGTTAAACATCAACTTTTACAAAAAGTAGTTTCACATAATTTTTTTAAAGAGATTTACTTACATGGCAGGGGCTTTATTAATATTTTCTACTGTTTTATCATAAAATAGTTTTCATAGGTTATTTATTTGAACAATAAAATTCTAATGGAATTAGAAAAAAGGACCTGGTTCTAATAACTAAGGTATCTGGAATTCTGTAGTTCCATTCTATAATTGATCATGACTGGAACAAAATTTCTAAATAACTGTGTGGTACTGAACCTTACAGAAGAGAATGCAAGGCTATAGGAATTAATTGCATAAACAACAGTACTACTCAATGGTGCACAGTAAAGTTCAAGAAAATTTTAAGGATGAGGGGGAAAAATGCTTTAAAACATCCAACAACTTATGCAAAAGGAAAGGCAATATTCAGAATAGTGAAGAATAATAGAATTAAAACATTTTCCTATAATGCACAAGTACATGTGTCTTAAAACAATTTTTTAAAGCAACTGAAGAAGAGGTAGACTAGATATTTCCTGCAAAAATTATTAAGCATCAGTCAGGAATAACACAAACTCTAAATGAGTTACAATTAGTTAAGAAATATATTTGGTGTTGGGGTGAATCTAGTTTTCTAGATCTAATATTTCAAAACTTATTTTTGGTAGTGGTCATTGAGTCCTCAAGGATTACCCTTTCCATGGTCTATCCAGCGCTCCATGGTGACGAGACTATGTCAAAGAATTCCCCTAACTGGTCTTGTGGCTGGGTAGCATTGTGTCATAAAGATAAACATCATAACACATTATGATAAACATTATAACACATGGTAGAGCATAAATGGACTCAAGATACAAGGGCATTTTGTATTATCCTCAGCCAATGCTAATACATACCCAGTTTACCTACATCAAAACTGCAAAAAGTCGTTATGTGCATACCCACCGTCATATTGTTTACATACAACCAAAATCCGACCAATGCAGGATAATCCCTTACCCAAATCACATGTCTTTTCATCAGGGAACTGGGAGGGTTTTAAGGATTCAACAGCAACTACCAAAGATAGGTTTTTCCTATGTCAAAACCTGTTGTTTTTTATAGTGTAGTCGCTGTCTCATCCTCAAGGAGCTTTACAAAGAAACTGACAGGTGATGAAAAGCTCTTGAATTTTAACCCCAACCCAAAATTTTTAACCCCAACCCAAAATTTTGGTCCAGGGTCAAGCCATTAGGTTCAAGGCTCCAATCTTTATTCAAAATAAAATACCTTTAGGTTTCGTAGCAAAGGCAGGCCAGTGGTTTGCCGCTGTAGCGCCTATGGGTCAAGAGTATCCATGCCACCTACCGAAACACAGTGCAGTCGAATTTGTTTGAGTTTGTGGCAAGTGTTGCTAGAGTGTAGGAAAAATGGACCTTTTCAGATGTCTGCCGTGACCTCTAGGTAAACCTTAAGTGCTTGAACTGGGAATGCTGCTTTGTCTGCTAATTCTAGTTTATTTAGAGATTTCCTTCTTAAAGGAATCCCATTCTTGGCCTGGAATGACAGGCCAAAGGAAAATAATAATTGATTCTCGGCCATTTGCACAGTGTATTGTCCCCCATCTAAGAGAGCCCAGTTTGTAGTGCAGAAGACTGCAGAAGGGATGTATGGAAGATGACAACTTATATACTAGTGTCAAAGCACAAAATCATAAACAATGGTTCCGATAATGCTGCCTTGAAGTCCATGATTGTTGTAACTGCAAGGCGTTTGTCTTCAAAAAGGGATGAGAAATTTTAAAATAGTTTCCCTAGAATTTCTGACTGGGCTCTCGGTATGGATATAATGTAACTATATCGTCCACACATACTGGTATTACCAGACATATGAAGTCTGCAATTTTTGCACTAGTTACCTTGTAATGTTGGGCGAGTAATTTTCATGGTATTGTGGTACCTCGACATACAAAAGTGTCAACTTATGAAAAATTTAAGTTATGATAGCAAATATGAAGATTTTTTTGGCTCTACATACAAAAATAGTTCAGGTTACGAAAGGTTGTTGCTGTAAAGTCCCGAGATTCGCCCGGACCACCAATAACAATTTTAAAACTCGCGCGCCACCAACTGAGTAGACTTGCCACCATCCTCCCGCTCTCCCATTGGTTCCTGATGCTAGTCACCACCATAAGATCCTGCTCTCCTATTGGTCAGCATATCTCCCATCGTACATCTACGTAGCGGCATTCTTTGGTCACTCCAAAGCAGCATCGTTTGTGTACGCACGCGAAATTCGTTCATTCTATACGATTTTGTTTATTAACGTAAATTCGTTAGTGATTTCGTTGTAGTACTACTTTATCGTGTTGTGTGAGAACTTTAGTACATATGTATACTACGTAACTTAATTTCGTATAGTATATACGTAGTCATGGGTCCCAAAAAAGCTGCTGAAGTTCACGGAAAGAAGAGGATGCTTTCTATGCAGACGAAGATGGAGATCATTAAAAAATATGAAGCTGGCATGAGGTTGAGTGTGATCGCTAAGGAATATGGCCGAAATCTGTTGATGATAGGCACCATCCTTAAGCAGAAGGAAGCCATCAAAGCAGCTACACCTTCCAAGGGCGTGACTATTTTGTCCAACAAGAGGAGCCACGTGCATGATGAGATGGAGAGGCTGCTTCCTGTCTGGATAAAAGACAAAAAAATCGCTGGCAATACGATAACCGAGACAGCAATCTGCTAGAAGGCCAGCGCTATTTTCGCTGATCTGATTGCCCAGGCCGAAGACGACGGAGGAGAAGGGACATCGACGGCAACCCTAGACTTCAAGGCTTCTTGTGGGTGGTTTGATAAATTCCTTAAACGGACTGGCATCCATTCGGTGGTGAAGAAATTGAAATTTTGTAAAAAATGTAAAATATAAAAAAGTAATAAAATGTAAAAAACAAAAAAAGAAAAAAAAAAACAAAGAAAACTTAATTTTAAGTTTTTTGTAAAGTTAAGTGTTACGGGTTTGTGCCATTTGTTAATGTGTTTCGTAAAGTTTAGTCTATGTTTCCTGACATTTTTTAATGCGTTTCGTAAAGTTAAGTGTACACGCTAACAAGTTTTCTGCCGTTTGTCCTCCTCCTCTGTCGCCACTTTCGGAGATAGCCTCACTCGAAAGGTGAGATTCCACATTTTACTACATACATACGTATGTACGTACAGTATTTCTTGTATACCATGTACACTAATACACTTTATTTACAGATACTATGTAGTACATATTAGTAGTACGTATTAAGTTAGGTACTATTTAATGGTCCAAATTGTTGTATTTCATTGTTTATTGGTCAATTTAGCTTTATTATAAAATTTACTGGGGTGTTTTTGTAAAGATTGTAACGAATTAGGCAATTTACAAGTAAAATGCGGTTCAAGATACAAAAAGCTCAGGTTACGAAGGCCGCCTCAGAACGGATCAATTTCATATGTCGAGGCACCACTGTATAGATATTTAAGAAAATCCACCCGTGAAGGTCTTGGCTCAGAACGGAGGATCCTTAAACAATTTTTCTTCCTACTGACTGGGATAAAACAGCAGACAATTTTGGAATTTATCTCTTCATTTGTTAAATTAATAGGAACCAATGCCTGTTAGGTCAATTGGGGCTATTAAGTAAGCTGTTCCTTAATAGGTTACGAGTTTGCTCCACATCTTCAAAATATGGAACAATGGAGGAAAAGGGTACATCATTCTCCATTTGTTACAGTCTTGAAGGAAGGCATCTCTCACTGTTGCCTGCTTGTCAGTTTGTGATTCACAAATGGGGTGAACAGGCCCACTTCCATTTGTGGAAGCATGTTGGCTATTTTCTGAAAAGGAGTGGTTGTCTAACTCCACTCTGTTGAGGCTGTAGTTTTCCTTGATAGGGAGTCTACTTTTACATTGAGAGACTGTAAGGTGAGTTGCTGACAAGTACCAATTCCTTGCTTGCCCCATCGAAGGATGGCTAGCATTACCAAGGCATAGTTGTCGTCTGGCCTTGGACGCCATTGTATGTCATTCCCTCTTCTCTCCTGCTTATGGACGGTTGGTGTTTTGGTAGTCTCTTTTTATTTTCTGTTTAATGTACTTTTTATGCTTTTACTTTTTATTGTTTTAACTGTAAATTTTAATTACTTTGTGAATTCCTTTTATGTTAATGATGTATTTTATTGTGTCTTTTACTTTTCACAGACTGATGATGCACTGAGTAGTGCGAAACTTTTTTTTGGTTAATAAACTTGGCCTTTTTTAACAACATGTGTATCATGGACCCTCCTGAAGTCTCGTCTCTCTCTCTCTCGACTCTCTCTCTCTTCTCTCGTCTCTCTCTCTCTCTCTCTCTCTCTCTATATATATATATATATATATATATATATATATATATATATATATATATATACTATATAATTATATATATATGAGCTGATTCGATACAGTTTTGAATATGCCTTTTCTGTGATATTCAGAAGTCCCGTGAAACTGTTATAAGTGATGCTGTGTGTATGTGTAACAAAACAAGTCAACTGCCAAAGACGTTACAAGTTGGCGTGGCTTGAGCAGTTCAAAAGAGTGCCACGCATCTCTATATCCCTTCTTGATTGGCCCTTGTGTCTTAGGAGCCAGAATAACCAATCAGCTTCTTGCATAATGATGCCATCTGAAAGGAGGCATTTGAAACAGGCCGCACCAGCGGTCAGATCAGTTCGTTAGCAGATCCCATACAGCACAGACGAGAGTCGAGACGAGTGCCCAGTGCCCCACATTCCCGTCAGCCGCCACACAAAGACGTGTGTCATCATGTAGTGTCAATAACAGTCTAACCTGCCGTCCAGTTGTGTACTAGCACAGTTAACATAATAATTACAAGTAAAGTCCACCTGTGTAGCTAAGAAGAATACACCTGTGTTATACGTTTCTTCGATTATTATTTTTGCATGTCCTACATTGCATGCACGTGAACTTCTCTCTCCTGTTTTTTCCTTCACATCCCAAACCCACAAATGACCGAGATCAGGTCATATATATACTAAAGGATTTTGACGAGGGAAAAATCTATTTCTGGGCGAGGGGTTCGTGTCGCCCTGTGAAATAATCCTTAAGTTCATTATTTCTAAGGTAATTGATCTAACATATACCAGAGAAAAAACAAATTCAGAAGGATGTCAGTATAACTGACTCGCTCACTCTAAGAGAGTGTCAGTATGGTAACTGGGGCGAGTGAGACCACTAACACGAACCTCTTGCCATTTAGAACTCTCCCACATCAAAATCCTCTCCCTGCGAGAGCCGATCCATAAGCGGAGACAGCCACTACTACTACTATACCCCACGCCACGCTGACTGCCGCGCCTCTGGTGGTCATCCTTGTCGTTAGATGCCAATCTTGGGCTGCAGGGCGGGAGACAGGGGGGGATTTCACAGGGCGACACGAACCCCTCGCCCAGAAATAGATTTTTCCCTCGTCAAAATCCTTTTTCTGGGCTCAGTTCGTGTCGCTGTGTGAAATAGTACCAGAGAAACAGCACAAGATGAACTTATAAAAAGGGTCCCAATGAAACTATAAAATAAAATTAAAAGTATAATGTAACTGACTCATAAGCTATCATATAAAATTAGCTTGACAAAATAAAAGAGACTTATGGCTAACTTGAAATTATATCTCATTATACAATGATAACTTATCTAGTATATAGTGAGTTAAGATAATACAGGGTAAAGACTCACTAATACTAAAACAAAATACAAATTTATAACAAACAATAAAGGTGTGCTACTCTAGCATAAAAATAAGGGGGGCAACACCCAAAGACATTTCATAATATACAAATATGGTGTGGGTGTCCCTAGCATAAAAATAAGGGACACTCCACCTTGATTATAATCATAGCAGCTAAGGCTAGAGAACCATAGAGCTTAACGGTAGGCTAAGTGATATATTAGTTGGGGCAGGTAGAAAGGAGATCTGGATCTTCAACTACAACTACTGTGCAGAGTCAGGGGAAACTATGTTTCCCGCTGCCACTGCTGAAAATTTTAAGGATTCCAAGGACTTTAGTTCATCAAAGTTCATATGTTGAAAATAATTAATAGAGGTGGCTACTGCCCTGATTTCATGTGCTTTTGGGAATGATTCAGGATTAGCTTGTTTAATGAAGTAAAGGATCTGCTGCCTGATACCTTTTACTGATAAAGTACCACATTTTTCTCTCATAAAAAGAGGACCTGAGGATCTAGAGGATGTCCTAGACAGAAAGGCTCGTAAGGTCATTACTGGACAAAGAGAAGGGTCTTGGGGAAGACGGATGACCTTCCAAGGGGCCCACCTCACTAAGGGATCCTCATTTTTTGCTAAAAAACTACGATCCGGGGAAAGTAAAACTTCTCCTGTAGGGAGAAATTCTACGTGCCCCGCATCTCTGGATAGAGCCGACAGTTCTGAAATTCTGGCCCCTGAGGCCAAGCTTAGCAAAAATAGCGTCTTTCTTAGTAACATTATGAATGTGCAAGAAGAGTTGTCAGTGTCTGAAGCCAGTTTGAGGACGTCATTTAAGAACCGTGATACTGAAGTCGGTCTTTCGGAAGGCCTAAGTCTAGCGCAAGCTTTGGGAATAGACTTAAAATAAGAGTCTGTCAAGTCTATTTGAAAACCCAACTGAAAGATTTTCTTCAAAGATGATTTATTAGTGGTAATAGTGCTAGCTGCTAAGCCTTTTTCAAATGACCTGAAGAAGGATATAGCTAAATTCACTGTCATGGTTGTGGTGTTTGTCTCGTTCCGGAAAGATGCTGACTTTTTAACAGCGGCATCGTACTGTCTCAAAGTTGATTCCCTTTTATCTGATTCCAAAAAGAGGATATTCTGGGGATCAATACCTGCATCTTTTTTAGCCGCGAACTTCATGAAGTCCATAAAGTTAGGGTTTTGAGAATTCCTGAGGAAGCGAACACAGTCCTCATTTGTACTGACTGAGATAGTTTGGGATTGGGAATCCGCTGAGGTCGAAGACCCAATTCCAGAAGCAGAGGGTACCAGTTGCTCTTTGGCCAGTTCGGGGCTACTAGAGCTACTTGTCCCTTGAAAGTCCTGAGTTTGTTCAGAACTTTCAATAGAAGATTCACTGGAGGGAAGATGTATATCCTCCTCCACTGATTCCAGTCTATGGACAAAGCGTCTGTGGCATAAGCCAGAGGGTCCAGGTTGGGGGCCACATAGCAAGGGAGCTTGTGGTTCGCTTGTGAGGCGAAAAGATCTACTTGGAGACCTGGGACACTCCGGCGTATCCACTGGAACGACTTGTTGTCCAGGGACCACTCTGATTCTAGAGGAACTGATCGAGACAAGGCGTCTGGTATCACGTTCCTTACTCCCGCCAAGTGGGTGGAGGATAGGTGCCATTCGTACTTGTTCGCTAGAGAGAAAATGGGTATCATGACATGGTTCACATGTTTTGATTTGGATCCCCCTCTGTTGATGCAGTGCACTACTACTGCGCTGTCCAATACCAGTTTTATAAGAGAATTCTTTGGTGGAAGGAGCCTCTTCAGAGTGAGAAATACTGCCATAGCCTCCAATACGTTTATGTGGAGCTGGCGGAACTGAGGTGACCAAGTTCCTTGAACGTTTTTGAACTGAGAGTATCCTCCCCAACCGCTCAGTGAGGCGTCTGTGTGGATAGTTAACGCCGGAGGAGGATATTGAAGAGGAACTGATTTGGACAGATTTCTTAGTTCCGCCCATGGACGAAGTTGGTTGCGAAGGATTTGCGGGATTACTGACAACTTGTCTCGAGATTTGACATTTGCTCTTGAGCGCCAAACTCGATTTATGTCTTTCAACCTTGCTTTCAGTAGGACGTCCGTCACTGAAGCAAACTGAAGGGAACCTAGGATTCTTTCCTGGTTTCTCCTTGAAGCCTGTTTGTTCTTTAGGAATTGCCTTACTGACTTGGCTATTTCTTTCCTTTTTCCCACCATAATTGACAGATTGTGGGAGGATAAGTCCCATTGGATGCCTAGCCACTGAAAACGAGTCTCCGGAGTGAATCTGGACTTCGTTTTGTTTATTTGGAACCCCAGATGTTCCAGAAATTGAATTACCTTGTTTGTGGCTTTGAGGCATTCCTCGACGGTTGATGCCCAAATCAGCCAATCGTCGAGGTACGCTACTACCACTATCCCTTGTGATCTCAGTTGTTGAACTACTACTTCCGCTATTTTCGTGAATACCCTGGGGGCTATATTCAGCCCGAAGGGCATCACTTTGAAAGAGAATGCCTGGTCTCCCAGCTTGAAGCCTAGGTATGGGCGAAAGTGTCTCGCGATTGGGATATGATAGTATGCGTCTGTAAGATCGATAGAGGTGGTGACGGCCCCACGGGGAAGTAAGGTCCGTACCTGTGAGATGGTCAGCATTTTGAACTTGTCGCAGCGAATGAATAAGTTTAGCTGGGACTCCTCTGCGTAATCTGCCAATTCCTTTGATGGTAGTTGAAGGAATGATTTGGTTGGAGGGGGACCTTTGATCCAACTCCAACCTAGCCCTTTGGACACAATGCTCTGTGCCCATTTGCTGAACCCCCACCTGTGGCGGAAGAGGAACAGCCTCCCTCCTACCTGGGGGATCTCATTGCTGTTGTGCGGGATGGTCTCTGCGTCCTCCACGGAAGTGCTTACCTCTGTTGGTAGCTCTTCCTGCGCCTCGTTGCCGAAAGTTACCTCTGGCCCTGCTTCCCCTTGCAAACCTATTAAAGGTTTGAAAGGTTTGGCTTTCGAACACAGGGTTGAAAGCCGGAGAAACAGCACATGAGGTTGAGGGTTGACCTTGTGGGGACAGCAGGAGAATGGACTGGTTCTGGCCTTTAGATGTTGACGGCTGACCTGGTTGAGTGACCAGAACAGCCTGTACAAAGTGCTGCTGCTGCTGATGTTTTTGGTACGGCTGGAACCTCTTTGTCTTCTTTAATTTCTTGCCAGAGGAGGAAGAGTTCTCAGACTTCCTCTTAGCCGAGATACCCCAACGAGCTCTGAGGCTTTGGTTAAGCCTCGACACTTCGTGGTGTACCTTGTTGACCGCTCACTCCGGAAAGAGGTCTGCTCCCCAGATGTTGGAGGTGAGCAACTTATTCGGCTCATGCCGGATAGTAGCCTCTTGGAGGACGTGCTTTCGGCAATTCCTCCTTGCGATTATAAAGTCATACGCGTCAGCTTGCACGGTTTGCATCTGAGACTTGGCCAGAATTTTGAAAAGGGGTTTCAAGCCGTAGGTTAGAGCAGCCACTTCAGTTATGACCAGGGAATCGAGTGTCCTCCCAAGCCTGGTCCTTGCCTCAAACTCTGCCTGAATGAGGTCATCAGGCAGCCTGGGCAACTTCTCACCAAACTGTTCCATAGCACAGTCCGGTTTCAGTTTACCTACCGTGAAGGTAGCTGGCAGGTTCTCCCACAGGTCCCCGAACGCTGGGAAGAGAGGAGATGTAGGATCTGCTTCCTTGAGCTGTGGGAGGGGTTCGTCCTTCATACCCGCTTGCATAGTCTCACTTCCATTAGCTTTGTCGTAAAGGGGAGTGGTGCCTCCTCCTCTGTGGCAAAGATGGTAAACGGGCTTTTGAAAGCTTGGAGTCTGGTGTTGGAGCAGTCCCAGTCCTCCAAGCAATACACCCATTCCCTTTGAGCCTGATCCCGACTGTACAGGACAGTTTCTCTAGGGATTTTGTCCTCCCTATTAAGAGCTGTCTCTGTCAGCCTTGTGTATCCCATGAAAGGCGGCGCCAATCCGGCAGGGTAGAACTCGAAGTCCTCGATCCTTCTCGTTCCACACTCCGGAATTGAAATCATGCTATCCTTGAAGGGAGCATAGGCTGCTACCCTCCAAGGATTACTCATAGAAAAGGAGGGAAGGGTGTCGTACGCTGGTAACTGGGCAACACCAGTTCCTACTACCGGGGGGTCGGCCTGAGGAGTCTGGTTCAGGCCAGCCAGGCGATTGTCATGGTCCGACACACGTTCAGTCAGGTTCTGAATGGACTGACCTGACTGATTCAGCGTTGTAGAGATTTGAGCAAACATTTGCTCAAACCTCTGCTCAAACCTCGTACCGAGCGATCCAACCAGATCGCCTACCTGCTGTAAGACGCCTGCCGAAAAGGCAGCGGGATCGAAAGCACTAGGTGCCATAACCCCGGCAGGAGTCACTGGAGGAGTTCCAGCAGCAGCAGGAGAAGGTACAGGCTCGGTGGAAGCGCGGACCTTCTCCTTAGAGGACTTGCCTCGTGACCCTTTGGAATGAGACGGTTCGAGCTTCACTTTCGCTGCTCCGGGATAGGAAGCCGAAGACTTACGAGAAGAAGAAGACGACGTCTTCTGCAGGGTCTTCTGCTCTCTGTGTCCCTTCACCTTGGGGGGCACAGATGCAGTAGGCGTACTAGCGGGGATCTCTGACCCGTAAAGCCTTGGAAGGATGAGGAAGAAGGGACAGGAGAAGAAGATCCAGACGCACCCAAGGGAAGCCCTTGGGCGCCCAACAAACCTACCTCAACTAATAGATCCTCGGCACCTACTGTCATAGGCTCTAGGTTAAGGTCCAGTGTGGCTACGTCCGCCACGATGTCTTGGCTACCTACGCCAACCAAGGCTTGCTCCACCTGCTGCTGGATGGAGGCAATCGTCGGAGCTGCCGAGGCGGGATCCACGTATCCAGTTGTTTTGCCGCCGGGGAAGATCTGGACAGGCAGCTTCTTGTCTAGGATGTAGGGCTGTCCTTTGGGGGCGTTCTTCCCGAAGCCGCCTACCCAGGCCTTCAGGGTAGCCAACGCAACTTCTTTGATGGTGGCAGCCTGAAAGAGAGGGTCATTGTAGTCCTACAATGAAGCCCCGAGGACGAATCATTAACAAAATAGATTATGATCCAACAAAACTTAAAATTAGGATATGTAGCAACATACATGATGGACAAGAGTAAACCTATACCGATATATACTTACTCCGTCCAAAAATTGGCTCACTAGGTCGTAGCAGATGGTGCAAGCCTCGTGATGCCAAACAGTCAGGTCCTCGTGGCGGGTAGCGCACGGTGCGTGGGTCCTACAAACTTCATGGCCGCAGGGGTCTTGAAGTACGGCGTTACACCCCGCTTCCTGACAGTTAGTAGCCTGTAAGTGAAAAGATACATAAGTATCAACGTTAAACACTTACAGTACTACTGTAGTACTCCGTTGCATGCCGGAGTACGTTAAAAGGTTGGACATCATCCTCCCCTGAACCACGTGTGGGAGAAAGTCTGAGACCTTCATATCTGGTTGGGATCTCCAGTGTACACTGGAGAGAGGGAAATGACCCAACCAAATGTTTTTATATATACCCATATAGAGTCCGAGGAGTAGTATACCACGCCGGAGAACAGAGGTGGATGTCACAAACTTAAATTAGAAAACTTACATAAAAAGGGAGTGAACAGCTCCGCCATAAAATATTCTCCAGACCGACTACTAGAGGAGAGCCCGGATTAGCAAGCAGGCGCTCCGCCGATAGCGGAACGGAAAAACTGGGTAAGCATCTAGGATCAACTGAATTCATCTCCACTCCGGTGGCTGACGGAGCCAGTCATCCCCCACAACAACCGAAGGAACACCCGGATTACGAGCAGGTGTTCCGACCGCTGAAGATGGGAGAAAACAAAGAATGGGGAGGGAGAGAAAACAAGACGGTGCACGCCGGAGAAGACCGAAGCGGCCAGAGGGAGGGGTAGCCAACCCCGACCTCCGACCACGCCGGAGCTCCCCCAGGGCCCGAGGCAAAAACGTGGTCCGCCAGTATCCCAGCTGTCCCGACCTCCCGGTAACCCCCCCTCCCCCCCCCCATACAGGGAGAGGAGATGGGAAGAGCTCGAAAGGTTGCCATAGCGACCAAGCGAGCCCGGGCAGACCCCCCCCTTCCGCACAGGAGGGGAGAAAGGGAACTGGGGCTAGGGCGACCAGAGGTAACACGCGATCGCGAGTGGACCAACAGGTGATGAGGCAACAAAACCAACTAGGCCAAGACCACGTGAACCCAAAAGTACCAGGGGACGGAAATGCAACAAACTGTATATATATAGATAATGCAACAAAACCGCCTAGGCACTGGTCGCCCTAACAGCTAACCCAAAATAACACAATAAAATTTTCCACATCGTAACAAGAGAGAGAGAAGGAAAACACGAGTGAGAGAAAAAGAAGTCCAGGAGGAGAAGGCCGGTTCCGAGGAACCTGCTAACTACTCAAAAGCTAGCCATAGCCGATAATGGAGAGCAAAGGGTAGGATGCAGGACTAGGAAAATCAAACACTCTAGCGCCTAAACACCTAGACAAAGAGACATGCATGCATGAACTATATCTAAGGCATGGGCTGTGAATTCCTTAAAAAAATTGTAAATACGATGTAAAAACTAAAACGAACTATTGTAACACGTGACCTAGAACCCATGAGAGGCTAAAAACTATGGAAGATGTCCCAGTATGGAGGACTGGGAAATCTAACCAAGCATGAGGCGAGCCGATGGCCGCCATGCGTCAGACCGGGCGACCGTATTAGGACCTAAAAAACGGAAAATACAGGTCCCTGGCTGACAAAAACTAAATCCAAACCTT
This sequence comes from Macrobrachium nipponense, assembly GCF_015104395.2. NCBI lineage: Eukaryota > Metazoa > Arthropoda > Malacostraca > Decapoda > Palaemonidae > Macrobrachium > Macrobrachium nipponense. Next base: position 112,560,603 of record NC_087201.1, read on the forward strand.
GCGGGTACTTAACTTAGCTGCGGCGATAGCTGCACGTTCCATGGTGATATTAAATCCAAAGAAAGAGGGCACAACACAGAGCAAAAAGAAGACACGTGTTACCTGATCGAGCTAACGAAAAAGGATGACCACCAGAGGCGCGGCAGTCAGCGTGGCGTGGGGTATAGTAGTAGTAGTAGTGGCCGTCTCCGCCTATGGATTGGCTCTCGCAGGGAGAGGATTTTGATGTGGGAGAGTTCTAAATGGCAAGAGGTTCGTGGTAGTGGTCTCACTCGCCCCAGTTACCATACCGACACTCTCTTAGAGTGAGCGAGTCAGTTATACTGACATCCTTCTGAATTTGTTTTTTCTCTGGTATATGTTAAGATCAATTACCTTAGAAATAATGAACTTAAGGATTATTTCACACAGCGACACGAACTGAGCCCATATATATATATATATATATATATATATATATATATATATATATATATATATATATCAGTGGTCCCCCCATATTCGTGGGGGATGCGTACCAGACCCCCCCCGTGAATAGTTAGAACCTGCGAATGTTTGGAACCCTTATAAAAATGCTAAAAACAGCCTATTTTGTTAGTTAAAACTCAAGAAAAACCCACTAAAAATGTTCCTACATGGATTTTTTAATAGTTTTATCACAAAAAGTGCATTTTAAGATGAAATTCATAAAAAAAACCCATGAATTTGTGGATATTTATCATAGAAAAATACCGCGAATTTTCCGCGAATAATGCAGGGAAATGTTCCCGAGAGAAATCCGCGAATGTGTGAGTCCGCGAATCTGGAGAACGCGAATACGGGGGGTCCACTGTATACAGTTACCATCCGAGTTACGACCTGCGCGAGTTACGTCCACCCGTACTTACGACAGTGTCCGACAGGGGTCTATTTTTTTATATTTGGCGGCGTTTACTGTTTGGCAGCGCGGTAGCATAGTGCGTGTGGCGCAGTATGACAGTTACGACGGCGCCGGCAGCACAGCATCCCAGACACTCATCCCAACCACCTCACTCACTGTCTAGACATTGTAGCAGTACTGTAACATTGTAGCAGGAACATTTTTTTCATTACACCTTTGCCATGGCCCCTAAGAGAAAGTCTGACTCATCAGAATGCAATTCTGCCAAGAAAGCTAGGAAGGCACTGACGTTGGAGATGAAGATGGACGTAATCAAGAAATATGAAGGTGGGATGAAAGTTAATTGTATAAGCAGAAGTCTCCATCTCTCCCACTCCACGGTCTCCACCATTCTAAAGGACAAGGAAAGGATTAAGGACGCAGTGAAAGGAGCAGCCCCAATCAAGTCAACTATTATCACCAAACAGCGTGAAGGACCGATAGCAGACATGGAAAAGTTGTTATTTACGTGGCTGGAAGATAATAGACAAAGAAATGTGCAAGTGATGTTGCGAGCAGTGCAAAGCAAGGCAACAAGTTTATTTAAAATGTTAAAAGAGAAAGGAGGTGAAGAATATGCTTCGTTGGAGTTTATAGCGAGTGATGGGTGGTTTCGTCGATTCCGAGATCGGTACCAAGTGCACCATGTTCTGACGAAAGGCGAGGCTGCTAGCAGTGATGCGCCTGCTGCTAAGGCATTCGTTGAAGAATTTGATAAAACTAATTGTGAAAGAAGGATATTTGCCTGAACAGATTTTTAATGTGGACGAAACTGCCTTGTTTTGGAAAAAGATGCGAAAGGCACGTACATAGCAAAGAATTCGCGAGTGCACCAGGGCACAAGGCAATCAAAGAAAGATTCACGCTATTGTTCGGTGGAAACATCGCAGGACATAAATTAAAACCTTTTTGATTGTGCTTTCAGAAAACCCACGTGCACTGAAGAATGTGAACAAACATGCCTTCCCGTTTATTACCGAAGTAAGAACAGAAAGGCCTGGATGACGCTAGCACTGTTTGAAGATTGGTTTTTTAAACTGTTTTGTACCCGAGGCACGTCAATATGTAGCGATAAGGCATTCCGTTTAAGATTTTATTAGTGCTTGACAATGCGCCTGGCCACCCGACGCACTTGGATGATCTTCATCCTAACGTGCGCGTTGTCTTCCTTCCCCTAATACCACCCCCTAATCCAACCCATGGACAGGGTGCGATTTCTACGTTCAAGGCGCACTACGTAAGAATTTCCTTTGACCAAGCCATCGAAGCTATGGATGAAAACCCTGAGCTGACTTTGCGGGATTATTGGAAATCATACACATTTACCATTGTATCAAGCATGTCGCTAAAGCTTGGGATTTGGTGACAGAAAAATGTATGAGTGGTATTGGAAACACTGCTGCAAACGCTTCCTCAGAGATTTTGTTGGCTTCGATAACGAAGAGGAATTAAGCAACGTCCGAGGAAAAATTGTTAGCTTGGCAAAGCAACTTGAGTTAGGATGTGATGAAGAAGAAATTGAAGAACTGATAAGTGAAGAACCTGAGGAATTAACAAATGAAGAACTGTTAGCAATAGAAGAAGAAAGGAAAGCTGAAGAAGAAAGAAGAGAGGAAGAAAAGGAAGTTGTAGAAGAGGAGGAGCCCGAACGAAAGTTTACTGTAAAGGGATTATCGGAAGCCATACAAATGCTTAATACAATGCTGCATAAATTGGAAGGAATGGATCCGAATGTTGAACGGTTTGCCCGGATAGAGAGATCTATGCAAGAAGTAATGAGGCCATACAAAGAAATCTACGATGAAAAGAAAAAGCAGAAGATCCAAACGACACTTAGCATGTTTGTCAAACGAACAACAAAAGCCAAAAGCCCGCCTCATCCAGCATCGAAGCCACCCCCTCCCCCTCCCCTACATCGGCCAGCGCAGTAACCACCCCTTCCCCATCCCTGCCTCGCCTGACTTAACAGCTGATCTTTCTTTCGACCGTGCGTATGAAGAAAGTGTTGATGACGTCGAACCAAGCACCAGTGAACATTAATTTTGAGTGTTTGTTTTTGCTTATTTTTTACATGCATATGTATTTTCTATTTTGTACTACAGTACTGTATGTTCTATTTTGAACTGTAACTTTTCTATTTTCGTATTTTGATCTTCATTTGTATTTTTGTATAATAAATTCAACTGCAGTAATAAATATTTTATTTCTAAAACCATATTATATTAAGATGTATGTACGTAGTATATCAACTAAGCAACTGAAAAAAAAAAGCTAAATACATTGCACCTACAGTATAATATTAAAAATATCTCTATGATAAAATGATAAAAGTGAAACTAAAGGCATAAAAATGATAAATACATAAACAGCTTGTACGTATAGTACAACAGTAATATTATTCAACAGAAAAAGTATGATAAAAGTGAAACTAAAAGGCATAAAAATTATAAATAAACAGTTGTATATACATATGTACAGTAATATTATTCAACAGAAATATATGATAAAATTATAAAAGTGAAACTAAAAGGCATAAAAATGATAAATAAACAGCTTGTTATATACACAATAATATTATTCAACAGAAAAAGTTACTTAAAAATGCAACACATTCATATCATATGTCCTCGAGTACAGTATAATCTTCCACTTTAACCGAGTACTTATAATCCACGTGTCGGCCATTTTGGCTGGTATTTTCGACTAACGACCATTCTGACATACGACCTGTTGGTCGGAACGGATCTAGGTCGTAACTCGGATGGTAACTGTATATATATATATATATATATATATATGATATATATATATATATATATATATATATATATATATATATATATATATATATATATATATACTATATAGTATATCTATAGATATCTATATATATATATATATATATATATATATATATATATATATATATATATATATATATATATATATATATATATATATATATATATATACATGAGAGAGAGAGAGAGAGAGAGAGAGAGAGAGAAGAGAGAGAGAGAGAGAGAGAGAGAGAAACTGAAGTGACATGGGGGCAGTGACTGCCTGGGGAGAAGAATGCACTATGGCTGGGACAATTATGTTAATGATTGCCATGTATATGAAATTCAGATTTTAAATATTTATTTACGGAGATCAGAGAAACATGCACAGTGATAAAATTATAAAATATTATAACATGTGTGATGATCTGTTTGAACTTGCTGGATTTGTTTATGTTTGTGTTCTTATGTTTAAGGTACAACAATTGATATTTTCATTACAAGGATATTTAGTCTACAGTACTGACATGAGAGAGAGAGAGAGGAGATAGAGAGAGAGAGAGAGAGAAGAAGAGAGAGAGGAGAGAGAAAGAGAGAGAGAGAGAAGAGAGAGAGATCTTTCCTGTTATGACTATAGCACAAAACTATATACAGTAGTACCTCAGGATACAAAATTAATCCGTTCTGAGACAGCCTTCGTAACCTGATTTTTTCGTATCTTGAACAACATTTTACATGTAAATTGCCTAATTCGTTCCAAGCCCTACAAAAACCCCCCAGGAAATTTAATAATATAGCTAAATTGACCAATAAACAATGAAATACAACAATTTGGACCATTCCATACCTAACTTAAACTACATATACTACTAATATGTATTACATACCTGTAAATAAAGTGTAGTATTAGTGTACAGGGTACAAGAAATACTGTACGTACATACATACGTATATATGTAGTAAAATGTGGAACCCTACCTTTCGAGTGAGGTGATCTCTGAAAGTGGCGACAGAGGAGGAGGACAAATGGCAAGGAAAACTTGAACACTTAACTTTAGAAAGAAACAAACAAATTAAAAAATTGACGGAAAGCATTAACACTTAACTTTACGAAACACATTAACAAATGGCAGAAAACGTTAACACTTAGCTTTACAAAAAACTTAAAATTAATTTTTTTTCTCTTTTTTACTTTTATACTTTTTTTTTTTTTCAAAATTTTAATTTCTTCACCACTTTCAACTTTGTTTTTTTGTAGTATCACTTGGCTCTTCCTGTTTGCTTACTCCTACAAAAGGCCTCTTTAAAAAATAACTATCCAAGGGATTGCCTCTGCCTGCTTTTGACAATGTTCCTGAAACGACTCAGGCAAACGTCATCAAACTGCGCAAGCATACAGCCTGTGTAAGGCTTTTCGGGGTGTCTCTTTTCTACGAATGATTGCACCTTATGAAAAGCAGCTAGAGCATCCTTAATTTCTGCCGTTGTCATAGGGTTGTTCTCCTCCTCCTCCCGCTGCTAGAGAACTCTTCTTGAATGACATTATGTTGCATGGTCTCCAACTCCTTCAGGTCATCCATCATAAGCTCCTCTTGGTGCTCCTTGAGAAGGTCGTTGATGTCGTCCTCGTCGACGACCAGCCCCATGGACTTGCCAAGTGCAACGATCTCGTCAAGATCTGGTTGTGAAACAGTTTCAGGATCATCAACTGTTTCTGAATCTGCATCAGCTTCACCCACGTCGAATCCCTCGAAGTCTCGGGCGGATACAGCATCAGGCCAGATTTTCCTCCGCGAAGAATTCAAGGTTCGCCTCGAAACCTCCTGCCAAGCTTGATCGATGAGTCGGATGTATATTACGATGTCGAAATGCTCCTTCCAAAATTCACACTAGGTGAGGTTTGTGGTATCGGTGATGTCGAAACATCTCTTGAAAAGATGTTTTGTATACAGCTTCTTGAAGTTTGCTATCACTTGCTGGTCTATGGGCTGGATGAGAGGGGTGGTGTTAGGCGGAAGATAAAGAACCTTGATGAAAGAATACTCCACTAGGATATCTTCCTCGAGGCCAGGAGGGTGAGCAGGGGCATTGTCCAACAACAGCAGACATTTCAGAGGGAGGTGCTTCTCTTCCAAGAATTTCTTCACTGTCGGGCCAAAACACAGATTTATCCACTCGGTGAACAAAAGTCTCGTTACCCAGGCTTTCGCATTAACCCTCCACATCACTCACTAGAAGCTTCTCCTTTAGCACTTTGTGGGCCTTGAAGGCTCTAGGAGTCTCCAAATAATAGACAAGTAGGGGCTTCCCCTTACAATCCCCACTGGCATTCGAACAAAGTGCGAGCATAAGCCTTTCTTTCAGAGGCTTATGCCCGGGTAGCTTCTTCTCTTCCTCTGTGATGTACGTCCGACGAGGCATTATTTTCCAAAAAAGGCCAGTCTCATCACAGTTGAAGACTTGCTGAGAACTGTAGCCTTCCTTGATTGTCATCTCGTCGAACGTCTTAATAAAGGCTTTGGCCGCTTTCGTGTCCAAGTTGGCCGCCTCCCCATGCCGCAATCACCAAATTGATGCCAGTCCATTTCCGGAATTTTTCAAACCACCCCATGAGAAGCCTTGAAGTCTGGGGTTGGCATCGATGTCCCTTCTCTTCCGTCGTCTTCGGCCTGGGCAATCAAATTGGTGAAAATAGCGCTGGCCTTGTGGCAGATTGCCGTCTCAGTTATCGTACAGCCAGTGATTTTTTTGTCTTTTATCCATACAAAGAAGCAGCCTCTCCACCTCATCGTGCACGTGGCTCCTCTTGTTGGACAAAATAGTCACGCCCTTGGAAGGTGTAGCTGCTTTGATGGCTTCCTTCTGCTTAAGGATGGTGCCTATCGTCGACGGATTTCGGCCGTATTCCTTAACGATCACACTCAACCACATACCAGCTTCATACTTCTTGATAATCTCCAATTTTGTCTCCATAGAAAGCATCCTTTTCTTTCCGTGTACTTCAGCAACTTTCTTGGGACCCATGACTATACTGTAAGTAATTAAGTTATGTAGTACAGGCGGCCCTCGGTTAGCGGCAGGGGTTCCGTTCCTGGCCACCGACGCCAAGCGATTTCGACGCTGAGCGATTTTAAAGCCTACGGCCGCCGCACACCTTCTTTCGAAACTCTAGACCAGTCAAAGGGGCCGTAATCCCACAACGGCGCAATAAGTAAAATTATATTTATGCAGTATAGTACTATAGAATTTACTGTACAGTACATGTGGGTGTCTAGAGTATGTAAAGATATAATAAAGTTTATACAGTGTACAGGTAGCTGTAGTGTTCAGGTTACGATAGTTCGATTTTATGAGAGATCAAATTACAATGGCCTAACTTTATCCATCTTCTAGTTACATAAGTTCAATAACAGCAAAAGAGAATGATGAAAGTATGGTTTTAACGTTATACTCGTTGCGTGAACGTGTACAACCATGAACAACCGAACGAGAAAACGACTTTTTTTTTCTAAGTACAACCGAACTGGATAACATCTGTTTGGCTTGTATTTCGATCATCGTACTACAGTGCAACATTACCGTATTTGTTATAAATGGCGTTATGTATAGAATAGAACTGAGATATCTTAATGTAATAACTTTATTCGCTATAGATCAGAGATCAATATAGATTAAAGATCAATCGGGAAATATACCGTTAAATTTAAACCTACTTATGACTGAAGCTGAGAAAACTGTTCAAGCTGCTAATGACTATTATCGTACATCGGCAACAAGGTGATAAAAACCTGCAGTAAACGTCTGCCATCACACACAACCATAGATAAAATTGGGATAAACATCATTTTAATCAAAACTACTGTGCTTGAAAGAACACATTTTACTGTTGGTTTCACGCCGATATAAGATAAATAACGTAAAGTTCGTATTACGATGATATAAAGGATTACGTATTGCGAACGGAATCACGTAATTTTTCTTTTTTTTTTTTTTTACGCAATAAACATGCCGCCAACGTAATCTGTTAACGAAAAAAATAGTAGTTCACATTCACAACGAGACAATTCAATAAATATTTCCACCTAAAAACACGCTGTATAAGGAAAAATAACTTTGACTCATATAAGTCAAGTATCTAGATATTCGTTTATGCTAACTAGACGCAAGAGCATTCACTCAGAATTGCGTTATGGTGAAACAGACTCGTATTCATTGGCCGCTCCGCGGAATACGGGCTTAAGTTTGCCGTAGTATTTTAAAATACAATAATATGAGAATACAATACAATATTCTTGGATACAGTGAAATAATGTATAACTTTTTAAAGGATTTATGGAAAAGATGCATAATTAATAAAATAACACAATGCATTTTTCGGAAACTAGCGGACAAGAACGAACATGAAAAACCATCCCCTGACAACGTGGAGCGTAGTTACAAAGGCTGCCTTAATGTGTATCTTATTTCTGTACAAAAATGAAAATACCTTTACGCAATATATTTTCATACACATATTAAACAGAAAAGCATAAACATTTGAAAAATCGACAAATCGATCGCTAAATTTGCACTCATTTTTTTTTTTTAACTCGATATTTTTGGAAGAGCGGCAGACGGCGGCAAAAAATGTGCAAATTAGCGATCGATTTGTCGATTTTATAAATGTATATGCTTTTATGTTTAAAATGTGTATGAAAATGTATTACAAATAGGGTATTTTTATTTGTGCAGAAATATGATAAAAAAGCAGCTTTTGAAACTCCCCTTCAAGTTATCGACTACGATGTGTTTTTCAAGTTCGTTCTTGTATGCCGCGGCGGCATACAAGAACGAACTTGAAAAACACATCGTAGTCGATAACTTGAAGGGGAGTTTCAAAAGCTGCCTTTTATCATATTTCTGCACAGAAATAAAAATACCCTATTCGTAATACATTTTCATACACATTTTAAACATATCAAGCATAAACATTTATAAAATCGACACATCGATCGCTAATTTGCACTTTTTTTAAATCGATATTTTCGGAAGAGCGGCAGGCGGCGGCTTACAAGAAAGAACATGAAAAAACATCGTATTTGGTATCGTGAAGGGCAGTTTCAAAAGCTGCCTTTGTATCATATTTCTGTACAGAAATAAAAATGCCTTTCACATAATACATTTTCACACACATTTTAAACAAAAGCATGAACAATTATGAATCGACACTTCCATAGCCAAATTTGCACTTATGTAACTCAATATTTTCGGCATAGAACAGCGTCAGAGGCATATATTTTTCCCTAATACCTACGTAATAACTCTCCATAAAATTTGTTAATATAATTTGCATAACCTTATGGTCTGAACGGCATTTCTACATATGTATGAACTCGTTAGACAACGGCGCTAGCGGCGCTGTTAACTGAAATTTGTGCCGTAAGATACCTTTAAAATGCCTTATTATTTTTTTTAATGAATATTTTTGACGACCGCCGTAAAACCGATTCGCCGTTGAGTGATTGCGCCGTTAACCGCGGGCCACCTGTATGTATACTAATTAAGTTCTCACACAACACGATAAAGTACAAATCGAAATCACTAACACGAATTTACGTTAACAAACAAAATCGTATATGTGAACGAACGAATTCCGCATGCGTACGATAACACTGGTGTGACGAAGTGGCCAAAGAACGCCTTTACGTAGAGCACAATGGGAGAGATGCTGACCAATAGGAGAGCAGGATCTCATGGCGGCGACTAGCATCAGGAACCAATGGGAGAGCGGGAGGATGGTGGCGAGTCTACTCAGTTGGCGGCACGTGTTTTAAAATTGTCCTCGGCGGTCCGGGCGAATCTCGGGACTTTACAGCAACAACCTTTTGTAACCTGAATTATTTTTCTATGCAGAGGCAAAAAAATCTTCATATTTGCTTTCGTAACTTGAATTTTTCGTAAGTTGGGACTTTCGTATGTCGAGGTTCCACTGTACTATATTTTGTGAACGAACAGTACACTTATGATAAAAAAATTATTTTCTGTACTAATTACAGTACCGTGCTACAGTAATAATGTATAAATACAGCAAAATACAGTAATCAAAATGTATTTTTGTCTTTTGTTTACGTTTGAGAATCAATCAGCTGATGACACTTATTACCAAAGGAATTATTTGGGAAAATAATTTAGTTCCTAAACGAAACTAATAAATAAATGGAATTATTTTTAATTTTGTACATGTGATACAGTAATTAAAATTTCATTGCAAGAGAGAGAGAGAGAGAGAGAGAGAGAGAGAGAGAGAGAGAGAGAGAGAGAGAGAGAGAGGATCATATGCCACACAGAAAATTTGTTACAATACTGAAGCCTGGAGGTTTTAAGCTGCCTATGTAAGAAATTTGGATAGATATTAAATATTTTCATGGTGATTACATCAATACAGTACACATAAATGGATTTTGTAAGCAAAATAATATGTTATAGATATTTTGCTGTTTTCTCTTTAAAGCACTATATGTATACAAACAGAGAGAGAGAGAGAGAGAGAGAGAGAGAGAGAGAGAGAGGAGAGAGATGGCAGAAGAATATTTAATCACTTAAGGGAGATGGCAAGGACTAGCCACAATACAACATAAACCAAGAACTTTATGTAATAAATTATTTTTTATGCTGTAAACCAAGAACTTAATGTAATAAATAATTTTTTATGTTAACTGTATTTGTAAAGTACTAACAAGACGTAACATACCTAGCTATCTGTTTGGAGGTACATACAATTCCAGTACGTAGTTCTTAACTACACATGTTTTGGATATCCCCTTTAATATTGTACAATTCTAAAATACATACCTGTACTGTAAATATAATTTTAAAATAATCTTACTACACCAGAAAATATCAACATTCAGGCAGTCCCCAGTTATCAGCAGACTTGGTTATCAGCGATCTGGTTTTATGGGGCCATAACAGGCTAAGTTCTGGTTATCAGCACCATAAGGCACTTTATGGGGCCATAAGGGTGCTTATGGTGCCGCTAACAGGTTATCAGCACCATAAGCCTCATTATAGCACCATAAATCACTGAGTTTTGGTTATTGCTGTTTTTGTTTATCGGCACCCTCGGGAATGGAACCCCTGCCAATAACCGGGGATTGCCTGGACATAAAATGTAGGCACAGAACGATGAGCAAAGTTATGTAGACCAAAGATGTATGTCTGAATGGTAGGGATACTTAAGAATAAGTTGTCAGCTGGTATATCATTTTGCAACATGACTTTGAAATGATATTAGGGTGTTCTGGGATGATATTTTGAGTTACATTTTTGTTTGAAATGTCAAGTTTGGTAATGAACTGTTAAAATAGGCAGTTATAGGCATTTTAGGGCTGTATATAGCCTACTTAGTAACCGTAGTAGGAGAGTAGTGTAATGTAAGGTTACTTTGGGTGTTTTGAGATGATGGTTTGGGGTGCATTTTTTATTTGAAATTACTATATTGAATTGTTTTAATATGATAATTCAAGGTATATTTTTTGTTTTATCTCTCAAATTAAGCAGTGAAATGTTAGAATAGACAGTTATAAATATTTTAGTTTAAGGGGTTACTGGGTATTTGGCAGTTAAAGTCAGTTATAAGCATTTTTAGAGGGGATTTTTGTATTTCCGTGTTTTTCACATTTCCGCAGCAGGTTCTGGAACCTATTCCCACGTAAAAGTGGGGAAGCACTGTACTGGCAAGAAAGCCTGTTTACAGCTTTTCACGTACAATAAAACCATTGTTCCATGGTCCAAACTAAAAAATGTTTCATTGGAACTTGAAATTATGCACTTAGCTTTCAACTTCAATATTTCAATGAATTTCAGTAATGAAATCAATAAGTGAAGAAAGAAACTATCAGAGCTAACAATCCTAAATCGCTAGCACTGATGTGTACTGGCGAAAAAAGACAGTTTATGACTTTCCACACAAAATAAAAGTATATCTTAGTTTAACCAGACCACTGAACTGATTACCAGCTCTCTTTGGGCTGGCCTGAAGGATTAGATATTTTTAGCAATGGGACCTACAACTTATTGTGGGGTCCTAACCGCCTTATATCGAGAAATTAATTTTTAGTCACCAGACACAAATTCCTCTGATTTCAAGTTGGCAGAGTGGAGAATCGAACTTGGGACTATTGAATCGGTAGGGGAGGATGTAAACCACTCGTCCAACAAGGAACTCATACACAATAAATCATTGTTCCATATTATAAACTAAAAAAATATTTAAATGAAACTTAAAATTGTACACTTAGCTTTCAATTTATACGTTTCCATGAACTTCGGTAATGAAATTAACCCTTATGGACGGATTGGTCCTCAGGAGTAGTAATAACAAGTTTGGAGTGGTGGACAGATTGATCCTGAAGTTAAACAATATTAAAGAGGTGCCAATACTTTTATGGCCAATATAATTTCACTTATGGCAACTTTTATACTAAGATCACGAGTGTGGGAGTCTCAGGACTTCAGTAGTGCTTGTGACTTGAAGGGGGAATGTTCTGCATCTCTCTCACATGAAGTTTTTGTAAATTTGCTCATAAATATACCAAGGGGTTAATGTTGTTTTTTTGTTTGTCTTTTAAAAAAATTTGTTTGAACTTTTTTCTTTCACCATGTACATTTGCATATCTTCATCTTTCCACCATAAATCATTGCTCCACAGTCTAAACTAATCAATAAGTGAAGAACAGACTTCTCTGAGCTCTGGTTTCTTGACCAACCAGAAGAAAATGGCAGCTTAGTCAGATTTTGGTCTTATGTAAACAATATGACCGTGAGTATGTGCATAACCTATTCTTTTTCTTGCAGTTTAGACATAGGTAAATGGGGACGAGACAGCGACTACACTACCAAAAAGCATAATGTGAGGTTTGACTTTTAACGAAATCTTTGTTCAGTCAATCAGCAGCAAGACATCTCCACTCAGGAGATGGGATTGGTACAACAGAGTACCATAATCTGGTAAGCAACAATCTTATCTTCAATGCTAAACCATATATTTTGCTTACATAGATATACAGTACTTGGCCAAGAACTCTACTGAGGAACACCAATAATTACATAACAGGAATTTCAGTTAAATTGTTCACATCTATAGATTTGCTTAATAGAGTGCTACAGCCAAAACACTTTAAGTAGCTCCACACACTACTCTAGTATAATGTATCTAAATATATATGCATTACTTGCACATTCACATATTTACTATTATTTTAAAGGGTATTTATGAGTAATAATTGGTGAGTGCTCAAAAGTAAACCTCCAATTCTTAAATTATCTATATGTAACCTCCAATTCTTAAATTATCTATATGTAACCTCCAATTCTTAAATTATCTATATGTAACCTCCAATTCTTAAATTATCTATATGTAACCTCCAATTCTTAAATTATCTATATGTACCATCAAATATTCAATCATCTAGCTTATTTTCAAATTGCTTATCATAGTTCGTGAAATTTTGAAAAATTTCCATCATCTGGCTGGCCAAGTTCATGAATGACAAGATCTACAAGGAAAATTTTCAGCCCGTAAAAATAAAACCTAATTTTCTTGTTTTTAGAGTGATATGAAGTTTTCATAATAAACTAATATTGTAATACTTACCTGAACACCTGAATTAGCCCTGGTCACTGACCACCCCAACCTATATCCCCACAAACTTACACACAATGTAGGTCAATTTTAAAGTGCCAGCATTACCAATGCTGCATGTAAACACTGTCTACCGAGTTACTTGTACTACTGTTGGCAACAACGGTAGCAGGACTGGCCGACAGATCGCTTCCCACCCAATTGCAACAATCAATAATCATTGAAGAGGGGAGGTGGATGGGAGTCATTCAGGTGTTCAGGTGAGTATTACAATATTATTTTTATCATGAAAACTTCATACTGCAATACATTCCCTGAACACCTGAATTAGCCCGATTAACAACATTTAAAAGGAGGTGGGCTCAATCTCATCCAGCCTGACCCACCCACTAGACATACGCAGGTAACTCAGTTCCACCAATGATGTCTAACGTAACTCACCTCTTTGCTCACTTCATTAGATCAGATTGCAAGCGGAGAGAGTACCTCAAAGTCAGTCTCATCAATCATGTCTCGTTTCTGTCCAGCTAACCTCCCATGTGGTATTCAATACCTCACATGTATGGAGGGGAATTGAAGCCTCCCATGTGGCTCTCTAGCCTCTCATGTATGGAGGAGGAGTTGCCTGAGCAATTCCTTCGGGTTCTCCGCTGAATACTGCAGATGAAGAGTCCACTTGTAGGGGCTCCACGAAGTTATCCAGCAATGTGATCTGCTTACCTAAAATGTAGTGGCACACACCTAATTAGGAACTTAGCTAAGAGAAAAAACCTATAGGGATCTATAATAAAAAAAAACCTAACCCACCACCTTAAAAAAAAAAAAAAAAAAAAAAAAAAAAAAAAAAAAACTTTACTTCCAATGCGAGAAAGAATTACTGAGCCACTGCATTTGCTGCCACAAAAGGGCCCAGCGAGTAAACCCTCCACTGAGGAAAATTAAATCTCTTTCAGATAGAACAATGTGAAAACTGATACAGACTTCCAAGTTGTTGCTTCTAAAATAGCTGATAACAAAAAATTCCTTACAAATGCCGAAGAGGTAGGTATGCCTCTAATACTATGTGTCCTTGGGTGTGATTCATTACCGACTGAACTGGAAGAAGGCTTAGAGGTAGCCTGAGAAATAACCTCCTGCAGAAAGAAGCTAATAGCATTCTTAGAAATCAGCCTTGAAGGGCTTTTTGGAGAGATGAATAAAGTCCAAGAATGTTGCAAGAGCTTAGCTGTGAGGGACAAATAAACCTTAAGATCCCTTACCAGACACAAGTGCATTTCCAAGGCATCGGCTCCCACAAAATCCTCTAACAAGGAAATCTTAAAGGCTCTTGGCAGGGGATTATTCTCCGATTCTGACTTTGCAACAAACTCCACCAAGTATGAAAGGTAAATATCCTTACTTGAGAATGATACTACTCTGGCCACTGCCTGAATCTCTCCCACTCTTTTTGCTATGGCCAGTGAAACCAGGAAAAGAAATTTTTTGGTTAGATCTCTCGATGATAACTCCTCCAAAGGCTTTAAACTCGAAGAATTCAACAGACTTAAGACCGCTGCTAAATCCCATGAAGGGGCCCAAAGTTGGATCATTGGACACTCAATTCTGAAAGACCTTACATCATGCAAAATTCAGTTATTAGACTACTCCAGAAGGTGAAATCTGAATGTACTGCTCAGCATGGACCTATACCCGGCAATAGTCAAGTACGACAACTTTTTGGATTTCCTAAGGAATAGGAGGAAATCTGCCACTTTTGCAATGGTAGGACGAGAAATACTGTGTCCGTCCTTCCTATACCAGTTACGTTGGCCCATCTCGCCTGAAATAATTTTCTGGTTGATTTCCTTCAGCAAAAAGATAGCTGTCGAGCCACTGAGTCTTTCACTATGAGCTGCTCACTGGATAGTCTCCAAGCAGCTAGCTTCAGCTCACAGACATTCCGATGATAATAATGAAAATATGGTTGTTTGAGAAGATCTCTCCTTTCTGGTAGGATACAGGAGGCCCCTCCAGCATCTCTAGCAGATCTGGGAACCATGGTCTCTGGGGTCAAAAAGGAGCTATGAGAGTCCTCTGTGCATTAGTGCAGTTCCTTAGCTTTACCAGCACTCGACAAATCAACCCAAAGGGGGAAAAAGCATACACCTGACTTTTGTCCCACGAATGGAGCATAGTGTCTGTTCCACAGGATATGGGATTCACTACTGGAGAAAAGTAAACTGGTAGGCAGAAATTTAACATTGTGACAAACAGGTTTACAGTAGCTGGACATTTCCTTAGTAAAAGATGGACTTCTTGGGTCCACTCGCCCCCGAAAACTTCTTGAGACCAGCTACATGCATCTGCTAATACATTGAGCTACCCCACGACAAACTGGGGAAGGAGAGAAACTGCGGTTCTCACACCACCGAAGCCTCTGTGCTACGAGATTTAAAGTTGATGATTTTGTTCCCACTTCTTTTCTGAGGCATGCTAAGGCTATAACGTTTTGTCTAAAAAGAGGGCTATTGTTTGTCCTTCGACTGTTTGGGCGAACCACTCTAGCGCCTCCTCTATTGCTCTCAACTTGAAGAAATTGATGGATTCCTCCTGATCCAGATCCCTCCAAAGGCCCTTGGCCTGAGCTTCCTCTAAGGTTGTTCCCCAATCCTGACCTGAGGCATCTATAAACAGATGAACGTCCAGAATCAGGAGAACTAGACTTACGCCGGTGGTCAGATGATGTTCATCTGACCACCACCGAAGATCCTCTAGGTAGGAATCCTCCCAGATTACCACTGAGCTCTCCTCCCAAAAGTCCCAGATTCCTGAGATGTGCCTGCAGAGCGCACATTGAAGAAGAGACCCCGGAACTAAAAGGGTGGGTCCATACTTACGGCAGAGTTCTTCAACGTTTTTACCAATTAAATCCAGGAGAGTGATAAAAAACATAATCCAATTTGAATTCAAGTTGTCAATAGATTAAGGCTGTGAGGGTCAGGCTAAAGACCAAAAAAAATGTTCGCTTGAGCCATGACATGTCCTGAAGAAGCAAATTGGATGGGAAGCAGTCTGTCAGCCGGTCCTGCCACCGGTGTTGCCATCGGTAGTACAGGTAACTCAGTAGACGGTGTTTACCTGCAGCATTGGTAATGCTGGCAGTTAAAAATTTACCGAAATTGTAGGTAACGCTGGCAGTTGAAAATTTACCCAAATTGTGGGTAAATTTGCAGGGATATTGCTCGGGTTGATCAGTGACCAGGGGTAATTCAAGTGTTCAGGGAATGTATTGCAATACTATTAGTTATTTAGTTACTTTGACAGAATTTCATAAGTTGAACATCTACAGAAAGTTTAGTGAATACCACCCTGCTAATAAAATTGTTCAAAGCCTTTACACATGCCAAATTACAGTGGTCCCCCCATATACGCGAGGGATGCATACCAGACCCCCCTTGCAAATAGTTGGAACCCCTATAAAAACGCTGAAAACAGCCTATTTTGTTAGTTAAAACTTAGGGAAAATCCACTAAACATTTTTATATTGTTTTTTTTTCAATAGTTTTATCACAAAAAGTGCATTTTATGATGGAAAAAAAAAAAAAAAAAAAACAAAAAAAAAAAAAAAAAAAAAAAAAAAAAAAAAAAAAAAAAAGAATTGGTGGATATTCCTCATAGAAAAATACACCGAATATGTGAATTTTCCGCGAATAATGGACGGAAATGCCTGAGAGAAATCCACGAATATGAGTCCGCGAATTAGGAGAACGAAAATACGGGGGGTCCACTGTGCTGCTACTCAATAAAATTCATTTCAAATTACATAATAGTCTAAAAATCAATTTTTTACACTAATCTACTACATATACATTATTTTCAGTGAATCTGGTTGATTTTCAGTAAGAAGTAATAGTGTGTGAATATAAATGCATCTTCATTCTGATTATAATAATAGTAATAATCCTATTTTCAAACTCTTAAATGGCATGCCCATGGGATTCAGTCCTCAGAAACAGATGAAAAACACAGTAAGGAAGGGTTCAAGGCCAGTCAGAAGGGACAAGTCCAAAGGAGGAAAAGTATGAATGAGGATAAAGTAGCCGAGTGTCAGAGAGAAACTGAGTATCATCTAGACAGAGGTTTTCCACCCGGGAGTCACAAGATCTTTAAGCAAGGGTATTTTTTAGCCAATAAAAAAGTTTTTGTTTAACAGTTTGTTTTACCTTCTTTTAATATATTGAATTGCTATTGCGTGAATAAGTCCATTACAATATATACATATGCTGATATTAAATAATATTTAATCCTATGGCTACCATAGTCTCATCGCTGTTACACAAAGCAACACATGATTATCAGGCCAAAAAAGTCTATCATTTGATTAATAGAAATAATTATAATAAAATATTTTAATTACACTGAATAACAACTGTAGAGTTTAATATAACAGCTCAACTTACCTTTGATCTAGATATAAACAAAAAGCATGCAGCTAATAGCAGTCCCTGTAGTGTTGCTTGGTAATCGGAAAACTTGATACCATCTAAGTATAAAACGGACTGAGAATATGCTAAAATTAAAGCATTCAGAGCTAAAATTTTGAACATTTGCAGTGTGGTCACCAGAGTACATCTTCCCTGTTTGATGATGTGGCAAACTGTGGACAAAAAGAAAAGTGCCAAATGTTGATGCTAATTATATGACTGGATTTTCAATAAAATATTTTCCAGAATGTACAAAAATCATGCATTGCATGTGGTAAGTGACTATGATTATTTCAACCAGTAACTTGACAAATGCACAAAATGACAAATCTTAAATAAATTTTTATTTTTCATAATTAAAAACCTCCAGTCTTGACATAAGGGAAAATTCTCTAGCACATGCTGGAGTCCGGTTAAAAAAAAAAAGGAGTACATGGATCTTGGTTGGAACGGGAGCTAGCCAAGATGGTGGAAAGGAGGAAGGTACACCTGACCTGCCTTCACCCATCTCATCTACAACATATAAATTTCCTTTCGCCCAGGTAAATAACGAGGGGTAGCTCGAGGTGGGTCATAAACGTTAAGACCGCAGGTTTGTTAATTATGAAAAATACAAATTGATTAAAAATTTGTCATTTGTTCATACACAGAACAAACCTTTGGTCTTGACATAACCGAGACTTACTCTTGGAGGGAGGATACTGAGAGCCTCAGAAATGACTGGAGGTTCAGGGCACCTGGGCTCACTTTCTGGCCAAAGCAGGAAATAGGAAGGGGTCATAAGCTTCTGGTGTGTTCAGTAAAAAGTTAGTCGGCAGCCAGACATCTGGGTTAAGAGACAACATGAACTCCTGTTACATTGTGTCTAAAAGGAAAATAAAGAACCAATCATTGTCAGAGACAACAAAACTTTCACGTTAGCCACCAACCTTGTTTGTTGTTATTTCCCATCTCACCTTTTAAGAGAAAGTAGTTTGTTGTTATTTCCCCTCTTGCCTTCAAGAGAAAGGAAGGGACTTCCTTCCATATATAGTCTGCATTGTGCAGGAACAATAAAAAATCAATGGAATGGGCCTCTCACCAGTATCTGACCAGTTCCAGCACATGATGGATTAATTCTCACTCTCTCCACTGCCAGCCAGTAGAGGAGAAAAAGAAACAGAAAGGAAGACCAGTCATCTCATTCACTCTCACTTTCAAAACCAACATCTTAGGAAAGATACAAACTGTCCTGCTAGGGGCACCGGATGAGCTACACAATTTGTTGAGCAGCTACTACTGTACCCAAGGAAAATGTGTTCAATGACCTGTGGGCAATGTTCCACAGACAGAAGGATGTGAATGTGAAGGTGGTTTGGTGAAGCAACATACCAGCCTTTACAATCCTTTGAACCGACAAGTTCTTTCTGAAAGCGATGGAAGAGCCTAGGCCCATAACTTGTGCTCTTGCATGCACTATAGTACTGGCATCTGAATGTGAAGAACTATAGGCTTGTTTGATCACTTCACAAAGCCAAAAGCAGGTAGTATTCTTGGACTCTTCCTTCTTGTTCCTCCCTGTACTAACACAAAATCTTCAACAACCTGGTCTTAGATGTCAAGTCCTTTTTATAGTTATGCAGTGCCCTTGACACAAAAGTAATTCTTCGGGGACATTACCAACAAAATCTCCAAGGGAAGAAACAGAACAAGATTCGAATTTGTTGTGGACAAATTCAAAGGCTACAGACCCCTGACCCCTCATGTGTTCAATGTCTAAAGAAAGTCTGTGAAGTTCACTAACTCTCTGAAGAAACCAAGGCTATAAGGAAAACCATCTTGAGGGTTACGTATATTCCAATTTGATGAAGTCTGTAGTGGTTCTTAAGGACTACACTTGCTATAAGGGTTCGTATGGCCTACGTGGGAGACTGCTAACCACCAGTGTTAGGTCCCAATTAGATCTCTCAGGGAACAGAACTGCTCAAAATTCCAGATAAACAAACAGATTTCCCACACCAGACAATAGGTTTATATCCTCAAAATGTAGAACTGAACATAGAACAGCCCATATCCCTTAAGGTTTTTCCCTTCAAAGAATGAGGTGGTCTACTACTATAATACCTAGTTCCCACTAGAGAGAAACTCTGTTGACGACACCAATCACAGTACACCCGGCTGCTGTTATTCGCAGGGGATGTGTACCACAACCCCCACCCAAAAAAGCTAAAATTTGTCAATACAGTGGTACCTCAGGTTACGAAATTAATCCGTTCCGAGGCGGCCTTCGTAACCTGAGCTTTTCATATCTTGAACCGCATTTTACATGTAAATTGCCTAATCCGTTCCAAGCCCTGCAAAAACACCCCAGTAAATTATATTTCCAGGCTTACAACACATGTTCTAGGGTTACGACGCCGATCCGATGGAAGAAATATGACTCCAAAAAGGCAAAATACTGTACATACTTGAGTAATATTCAACTGCATGTAATGCTCAACCCCATTTTTACTGCATATATTAGGACTTTAGCATATGTCCCTTATAATGTTGCGTTTTGATTCTAGCAATAACCCTAGCCTATGTTAGCAGTTGCTACTGTAGCCTAGCCTATGATTCTGACATCTAAACCTAAGAAGCTAAAAGCTTAGAATATGCCAATAACATGTATAAATAATCAGTATGTACTCATTTCAAATAATTATTAATTAATCATTAACTATAATACACAAACAAACAAACAAAATACCTTCCAACCTTTTGTTTACATTCACCACTTACGAGTACTGAACGATCGCCAAGCAACCACTTTTCCTAGCACAAAGTAAGCCAAAAATTTTCATTATCTCTCTTCAACTAATGAAACTACCAAACAGTGTAATAACCATTCATTTCTATTCTTTATTGTATCTTTACCTAATGGAGATACCGAGTTACTGACAGCTATAATGAAACATATACGTAATATTAAAACAGAAGAAGAATTCTAGAAAATACGTATTTATTAGCTTCGATGATAGCAGTCTGATTTATTTTATATTTTATGGTATCTAATTCACAATTTTCTTTTATTAAATGTATTGCATGTACTCATTTCAAATAATTATTTAGTAACCATTAACTATAATAAACAATCAAACAAACAAAAAAACTTCTGTTTACGTTCAGCACTTACGAGTACTGAACGATCGCCAAGCTAGCACACAGTACATACAGTAATCAAATTTTCATTATCTCTCTTCAACTACTGAAACTACCAAACAGTATAATAACCATTCATTTTTATTCTTTATTCTATCTTTACCTAATGTTTTTTTTTATTAAATGTATTGCATGAATAAGTTTTTCAATTTACAGCATCCTTTTACCAATAGAATACATAAAGCACAATACTGACCTAAAGGAGAGCAGGATCTTATGGGGTGACTAGCATCGGGAACCAATGGGAGAGCGGGAGGATGGTGGCGAGTTTACTCAGTTGGCGGCGCGGGAGTTTTAAAATTGTTCTCGGTGGTCCGGGCGAATATTGGGACTTTAGAGCAACAACCTTTCGTAACTTGAACTATTTTCGTATGCAGAGCCAAAAAAATCTTTGTATTTGCTTTCGTATCTTGAGTTTTTCGTAAGTTGAGCCTTTCGTATGTCGAGGTACCACAGTACTTTATATAGAACTGCACTAGACTACAAGGTATGTGAGTTTGCCCTGGGATACCAGAATGTGTTGGTCTTTGTTACTAGTGTTTTTCATTCTTAGTGGAAGGGGCAGATCTCTGAGCTGTTCATTAAATTCAGGCGACACTGTAAGTGGATGTATATTCTTTGTAGTGCTGAAAGGTTTCAAGAAAAACACAAAATCTTTATTAGGATAATCATAAATAGCACTTACCACACTGTATTGAAGAAAGTTTTGAGGTAAATGGAGCAGCAATGGAAGCATCACCTAATTTGACAACAGGATTATTTTCTTCTTCTAATTCTTGCAGCAGTTTTTGCAACTGAGCTTGTGCCTTCATAACTTGCTCCTGAAATTTTAAAGAGAAATCTTGCAAAAAATGGAATCATTACAGGAAGGTAAAGTATCTTTATAATCACTGGAGGGTAAATACAATACTATTCTTATTAAACTTGACTTATTTTCACACAAACCCATTAATCATATAGTGCCTTATTACTGTGGATATGATATTCTGGTCACATCTAAAAGGATGCTTTCAGAACAAATGCTCCACATTATACATCCTCTATCCTGAAAAAAAATTCCCATTCCACCTTCAAGTTACTGTGACAAAGGATCCAAAGTCAATGTGTGAGGAAGGGACAAATGCATCATACCATGATTCATCATTTTGTATGACAAATATGGTTATATTATATGATCACTATTCACACAAAGACTATTAACTATATATTGACCAAAAAGTAAATCCAGGTAGGTGGCTAAGAGGGCCTATCTTACTTGATAGCCCTTAAATTACAGGATTAGCAGAGGCTAAAATATATCAAATACAGTGGTACCTCGACATACGAAATTAATCAGTTCCGAGGTGGCCTTCGTATCATGAGCTTTTCGTATCTTGAACCGCATTTTACATGTAAAATGCCTAATCCGTTCCAAGCCCTGCAAAAACACCCCAGTAAATTATATTTCCAGGCTTACAACACATTCTAGAGTTACAACGCCGATCCGACAGAAGAAATATGATTCCAAAAAGGCAAAATATTGTACATACTTGAGTAATATTCAACTGCATGTAATGTTCAACCCCATTTTTACTGCATATATTAGGACTTTAGCATATATCCCTTAGCAATAAGCCTAGCCTATGTTAGCAGTTGCTACTGTAGCCTAGTCTATGATTCTGACATCTAAACCTAAGAAGCTAAAAGCTTAGAATATGCTAATAAAATGAATAAATAATCAGTATGTACTCATTTCAAATAATTATTAATTAATCATTAACTATAATACACAAACAAACAAAAAAAAACCTTTCCACCTTTTGTTTACATTCAGCACTTATGAGTACCGAACGATCGGCAAGCAATCACTTTTCCTAGCACACAGTAAGCCATAAATTTTCATTCTCTCTCTTCAACTAATTAAACTACCAAACAGTATAATAACCAGTCATTTCTATTCTTTATTCTATCTTTACCTAATGGAGATACCGAGTTACTGACAGCTATAATGAAACATAAAGGTAATATTAAAACAGAAGAAGAATTCTAGAAAATATGTATTTATTGGCTTCGATGATAGCAGTCTGATTTATTTTATATTTTATGATATTTAATTCACAATTCTTTTTATTAAATGTATTGCATGTACTCATTTCAAATAATCATTAAGTAACCATTAACTATAATAAACAATCAAACAAACAAAAAAAAAGCTTCCAAACTTCTGTTTACGTTCAGCACTTACGAGTACTGAACGATCGCCAAGCTAACACACAATACGTGTAATAATCAAATTTTCATTATCTCTTCAACTACTGAAACTACCAAACAGTATACATAATAACCATTCATTTCTATCCTTTATTCTATCTTTACCTAATGTTTTTTTTTTTTTTTATTAAATGTATTGCATGAAGAAGTTTTTCAATTTACAGCATCCTTTTACCAACAGAATACATAAAGCACAAGGGGTAGATGCTGACCAATTGGAGAGCAGGATCTTATGGGGTGACTAGCATCAGGAACCAATGAGAGAGCGGGAGGATGGTGGCGAGTTTACTCAGTTGGCGGCGCGCGAGTTTTAAAATTGTTCTCGGTGGTCTGGGCGAATCTCGGGACTTTACAGCAACAACCTTTCGTAACTTGAACTATTTTCGTATGTAGAGCCAAAAAATCTTTGTATCTCGAGTTTTTCATAAGTTGAGCCTTTCGTATGTCGAGGTACCACTGTATAGTAAAGAGCTCTATTAGATGTCAATAATAAGTTAAATATACATAGAACCTGTAGAGAATATAAATCATTCACCTGCAACCAAAGAGTATATCCTTGATGACCACACCTCCTAGTGTTATTTGTATAATAGATAATATATCATGAAGATGACCATGAAAGTGATAACTCATGATCCTTCACTGCTGTTTGCAAACGGCCTGCCACTACAATTGGTACCAACAAAGAAAACATTCTAGTGTCTGAGACATGTCTTATTCCTTGTGTCTCTGAGTCTTATTCCTTAAGTAGAATACAGTGGAGAGACGTAACAGTCTTTCCCAAAAAATGACAGCAAAATCAAGTTACTCTTGAGACCAGAGAAAGTGAAAAAGCTTGGACCTAATAAGCCTAATTTGCAGTGTAGTTAAACCCACATCAGACACCTAAATGTGCTGTGCCATGGTGATGAACCTGGCAAGATACATGTTCTTTGGAATTTACTTTTTCCGGACCCAACCAGCATGCAAGCTTTTAGGAAGTGGATTGGTGAGCAAATTTGTATTAGTACAGATAAAGAACTGGTAAATATGGTATCAAGAAAATTCAAACAATTTGGACAAATGATGAGGAGGGATGAAGAACAGTTGGTCATAAAAGCAGAAGATATGGAAGCAGATACAAGACCTTTCAGAAGAGACAAAAGATCAAGGGGACAGTGGATGGGTGAAAACTTTGACCTGATGGGAGTTCAGGCATCATGAACACTGGACAGAATAGTGGAAAGAACTCATTTTACAAAAGTATATCTGGCACATAAGGAAAAAGCTTCTGTAATACTTGGTCTTTGAAGAGTCAAACCTGACTCCTACAAAGGGGTATGAGGTACCTCTAGTGGTGCCAGGTATCAGAAAATGCGGTCTCAAAAGCTACACTGAATATTAATGTCAAGGCTTTTAACAAATAAAATAAACAATATTATAATTCTTCTAACATGGTTTTAAAAAGACAGAGCAAACCTAGAAATGTTTAAGATTAATTCACCATATTTTACTGATAGTAAACAAGCACATTGTGACGAAGTACCCAGTATCTGGTTACTACACTTACCAATCACAAAATGGTTACCTCACAACAGCCAGACACCTGAACCTTCATCACAGGTGAAATACAATAATACAACTGAATACTCTAAAGGCAACAGTGATCCCTTAAAAAACTTATCAATATTGCAGAAAAATCAGACTAAGTTCATTAAAACAGGTGTGAGGTAATCTTATGAGTAATTAAATTAATTAAAGGGCATCACTTTATCAAAAACTTTAAAAGTCAAAGTACTTCCCTGGTTCTAACTCACTTCTATTAAATTGTAGGAAAAAAGCTCAATTACCACTCTATATTTCTATCTAAACCAAACTAAATATGCTGGTGAAAAACAAAACACTTATAAAAATTTTAAGTACAAAAATCTTATTATTAAATTCAAAATTTATTACTTAAAATCTTATTATTAAACTCAAAATTTATAAGTGAAACTCACAATCTCAGGGAAATTTACTGTTACTTGAAAACAACGCAAAATTTATTTAATTCCTGAATTAATTATTAAGTAAAATTAAATCAAAATTAATTTATCACAAAAATTCAAAATTTGGAAATTAATTCACAGTGCGCTAAACAACAATAAAACTTGAAAAGAATTCTAAATAAATGCAAAGAAATTCACAAGTGTTAAACTCAATTAAATATGCAATGATTAATTAATGAAAACAATAACGTTAACCCTTAAACGCCGAGTGGACGTATTTTACGTCAACATTTTTTGTCTCTCGGGTGCCGACTGGACGTATTTTACGTCGACATACAAAAGTTTTTTTTAAAATTCGCGGAAAAATACTTATAGGCCTTCCAGCCGAAAACTCTCGAATCACGCACCTGGGAGTTCACGGATCAAGGTGTTGTTTTGTTTACAATCGTTACGCAGGCGCGCAAGCGCGAATTTCTTTCTTGCCGCACTAAAAAGTATCGGTGACACATCTCGGAAATTATTTCGTCACTTTGACATAATTTTTGTACCATTTTAAATTAGCCGTTACATGGAGTATTATATATGGAAATGTGCGCATTTTTATGTAAATACAAAAAAAAAATACTCATGATTGTAGCTTTTGTCAGTTTTGAGATATTTTCATATAAATAACGATAAGTGCCAAAATTTCAACCTTCGGTCAACTTTGACTCTTACCGAAATGGTCGAAAAACGCAATTGTAAGCTAAAACTCTAATATTTTAGTAGTATTCAATCATTTACCTTCATTTTGCAACAAATTGGAAGTCTCTACCACAATATTTCGATTTATAGTGAATTTATGAAAAAACTTTTTTCTTACGTCCGCGCGGTAACTCTTCCGAAAAAAATCATACACTGCGATTGTTGTGGTAAGGTTTGGCACCATTTTAAAACTTAGCCATTTACATAAAGAAATTTTATATATAGGGCAAATGTGTGCAATTCATGCACACTAAAAACAACTTCAAACAACCCATGGTTGTAGCTTTTATCAGTTTTGAAATATTTTCATATTAAAAATGATAAGTGACAAATTTTCAACCTTCGGTCAACTTTGACTCTACAGAAATGGTCGAAAAACGCAATTATAAGCTAAAACTCTTATATTCTAGTAATATTCAATCATTTACCTTCATTTTGCAACAAATTGGAAGTCTCTAGCACAATATTTTGATTTATGGTGAATTTATGAAAAAAATTACATTTTCCTTACGTCCGCGCGGTAACTCTTCCGAAAACATCATACATGCGATTGTGGTAATGTTTGCACCATTTCAAATTAGCCGTTACATAAAGTTTTATATATGAATATGTGCGCAATTT
This sequence comes from Macrobrachium nipponense, assembly GCF_015104395.2. NCBI lineage: Eukaryota > Metazoa > Arthropoda > Malacostraca > Decapoda > Palaemonidae > Macrobrachium > Macrobrachium nipponense. The sequence continues at coordinate 112,587,149 of NC_087201.1, forward strand.
TATGTAGAATACAACAAAAAATAATTGAAGGTTGTAGCTTTTCTCATTTTTGAAATATTTGCATATAAATCACGGTAAATAGAAAAAAAGACCACATTCGGTCAACTTTGACTCTACCGAAGTGGTCGAAAAACGCAATTGTAAGCTAAAACTCTTACAGTCTAGTAATATTCAGTCATTTATCTTCATCTTGAAACAAATTCGAAGTCTCTAGCACAATATTTAGATTTATGGGAATAAAAAAAAAAAAAACCTTTCCTTCCCTCCGCACGCGGATTCTCCGCCGAAAATCTCCGAAATGCGTACGTCGCATTCTCGGAATATTTGCTCCATTTCATATTAGACATTTCATAGAGTTTTATATATGAAAATGTGCGCAATTTCATGTAGAATAAAACAAAAAATTTTTGAAGGTTGTAGCTTTTCTAATTTCCAAAATAATTGCATATAAAAAAAATATAAAAAAATTTGACATTCGGTCAACTTTAACTCGTCAGATATGGTCAAATACTGCAATTTTAAGCTAATACTCTTACAGTATAGTAATATTCAATCATTTGTCTTCACTTCATTTTGAAACAAATTGGAAGTCTCTGGAACAATATTTAGATTTATGGTGAATTTTGGAAAAAAATATTCGTTTATGTCCGCTCGTTACGAATTCATGCATCATTTTGTGATAATATTTTCTCTGTGTTGCTTTTATCGTTTTACAATGTTATATACCAAAATGATTGCAATTTAGTGTACATTTAAAAAAAAAATTAACTCGTTACCTTTAACCGTTTTGTGCATAGCGCGATTTGAATACAATTATATATGAAATTTTGTTTCCGCGCTATCATATATCGCATTATTTATATATGATAATGATAATTTTTTTTTTCATTTCTGATGGTTGCATACTAAACTTCAGGCAATGACAAAAAAAAAAGGAGCCAAAAATGAACTCTTAATCTTGAAAACTAAGCACACTGTGATTTTAAAAAAAATATATTTTTTCCGCTTTCAAGACCCCCTGGCACACGGAAGACGATTTTTAATATACCCCTTCGGCGTTTAAGGGTTAATCAAATTGTGAATGAAATGAAAACAGAAAATACCAAAATTGCAAACCCACTAAGAAAGCATTAATCATACAGAATATACAAAAAACACACTTCAATAAGAAAAATGGACAAATACACAAATAAAAAATGGATAAATGCACAAAAAATCACTTCAAAAGAAATAAATACAGAACATAAAAATTTGCAGTGTAAAAAATGAAATAGTTTCGCCAAATAACTGTGAATATGTTTTTAAGTTGCAACTCAAAATTTGTAATAACACGTTACCTTAGTACCAATTATGTTTCTGCTGCAGCTAGCTTCAAAAATTTACCAAAGTACTAAAAAAGTTCACTATAGTATTCCAAAAAAGAAAGGTGCTATTACACATTTTTTTACATCTGTTCAGATTCCGCAATAAGCACTAAGCAATATTAAATAACTCTAAGAAATAAGAAATCTAAAATTTACGAGTGACTAATCACTAAGTATAATATCTTTACTTTAATGTGAATAAAAAATCTCTTGTACAGGAGAGAGAGAGAGAGAGAGAGAGAGAGAGAGAGAGAGAGAGAGAGAGAGAGAGAGAGAGAGAGAGAGAAGGATCTTACACCATGGTTTCAAATCTTAGAATGACATGTTTGCTCTCTCTTCATATGGAAACTGGTCAGTGGACCTGGTCTAAAATGGTTGGGCGAACAAATTTGGGAATGAAACAGCTAATATTATAAAAATTCTCTTTCAAAACAATAAATAGAGAGAAAGTGGGATTACAATCATAAATAATTTATTATTACATGATTTAAGACAATAAAAGTCTTTTAAAATAAAAGATATGATTATACAATTTTCTCAAAGGAAATTAAGTTTCATCATTTCCTTCCACTTCAAAATTTAAGTACTCAAGTCAACAAATTCTCTATTGAGAAATTGAGAGGTAAAAGAGTTAATTTAACAGTAATATTAGATAGTTTTCAATACAAAAACATCTCTAACTACTCATATGAAATGAAAGGTATCATACGTATGTGAAACATTTTAGGCAGAACAGAAAGATCTCAGGAAAGAAAAGATGATGCAATCTTCACATGGTTTCTTGACAAAGACACAAGTCTGAAACAAGTCACAAGTGTCGTATGACTGTTACAAAAAAATAAAAATAAAAAAAATATGGGACCACTTAGCCTCAAGTGGTGACAGCTATTTTCCTGCTTCGAACAGACAATGCCATTTTCTCTTTCTTCTCACATTCTACATTATTCTTACCTTTTACATTATGTTATGTGAAATCTGAACATACATTATTAGAACATACCCAGAGCAAAATACGGATTCTGAACATATTGCAAACAATTTTACAATACTTCATACAGTTACAGAGAGGATGATATGCATTGCGAAAGGAACAGCATATAAGATACCTCCCCCCAAGGAGATTGATTATCACGGTGTTGAATCCCACGATTTGCAACGGATAAATAATCTATTACTACATTGTTCTTTCCAGAAATGGTTTCTTACTTTACACAATAGGTTGACTGTTATTCTTGCTTCTTGTAGTTTCTTCAAAACTCTCCACAGAATCTTCAGATGTTCACTATGACATCAAGATATACACCTAATCCTTCTATAGATCCTAGCAGTTGATCCATCACTCGTTGGAATGTTGCAGGTGCATTCATAACACAAAATGGCTGAACAATATACTGATACAGTGCAAAAGGAGTAATAAAACTGACAGCAACTTAGCATTCTCATCTAAGGGAATTTGATAAAATCCTTTCAACAAGTCTATCTTGGAAACAAACTTGGCTTGCCCAATATTATCAAGTAACTGATCTATAAGAGGCAAAGGATAATTGTCAACCACACTGATGGAATTCAGTTTCCTATAATCAGTACACATCCTAAATGAACCATCTGGTTTCTTCACTAACACATGGAGAGCTGAAATGACTTGAACTGGGTTCTGTTAATCCATAATGCAGCAAACACTCAACTTCTTTCTTCAAAACATCTCGATGATAAGGTGATAAACAATAAGCTCTTTGCTTGAATAGTTTTCCATCTTCTTGAATCTTGATTTCATGCTTGGTCAGATCAGTACGCCTAGGTACATATGCAAAAATTTCTGGGAAACTTCTAATCACTTCACTAAACTCTTCACCTTGTTCAACACTCCGATGTTTCAGTTTATCCTCCAAATCTTCCAAAATTGAAGAATTATTCATCTTGCTTTCAGCTTCCAATTCATATCCATCATTGTCTTCTGTAGATGAAGTTGTCTGGGTTATTGACACAGTTTTAGTTTTAGTTTCTGAGAAATAAGGTTCACATGTATTTTCCTTTGTTGTTTTCTTCTTTCTGGTGTTTCAATCACATATGTATGTTCTATCAATCAACTTCTCAATTATCTTGTAAGGACCTTGAAATTTATGAGTGAGGGGAAATCTCTTAACAAGTAAGAACACTAACACTTGTTGACCAACAGCAAAACTTCTTAGCTTATCGTAACATCATATCTCCTTTTCATTTTCTCTTGACTCACAAATTTTCTAAAGAGAATATTCTACAGGGCCACCTCTATTACCATAGTTATTGTCGATTTTCGGTTAGCGGCACTCCGCCAAACACAGAACCACTGTCTGTATAAAAATAACTGTGTATTTGGATTATCTTGCCTTTCAAGACATAAATCAATAACAAATGGTTGGTTTAAAGACTTGGATATACTTATTGTGCTCAAATCTATAGTAAGGTTGATAAGTTTAGTGACTAAAATGTCATGGCCCACTGGATAGAAAGAAAATAAAAGATTCAGGAACTAACTTAACACGATCTGCCATTAATAAACACTTTGATATTCTGAGAAAACCACCACAGCATCATGTCAATGAGGGATTTTATGGTGTTTGCAAATGAGTCTGTGTTAAGGTAATAGAGAAAATGTCTCCCACATTTTCTAGAAGCCCCTTTAGGCTTGTTGCCTGAAATCCCTCTGACACAAGTAAATATCTGACAAAAATGCCCTTGGCATTCCATGAATATTACAGAATACAGTACACAAAAATCTTCATATTATAAAGTATATTTTATGATTCAATTTCAAATGTAGGTAACAGGATAAGTCTGTCAGAAAATATATTAGAGTGCAGATCCACTTCAGCAATTTTCACCTAGAAAGTCCAGTCTTTAAAGTCACTATGACTGAAGCTTACAGTACGTAATTCTACCTCAACGCAGGTTGGATAGTCTGATGGGAAGAGAGTAATTTGAATGGATAAAAGTAAATGGCAGAGAGAATTCTAACTTAGGATAGAATGATTCTTGAAGTACTCCCAACAATGCAAGATACAAAATAAATTGTATTTGCTATTCTAACAGTGACTATAAGTTCATTTGCAGAAACCAAATGCAGTTTTTCATGCCTCATCAAGTCTAGTATAAGACACTCTTTTGTTTTTCTTTTGACATTCTGTTTCATTAGATAGTTAGTGGGGAAAGTATTGTAAAACTTTATGTTTATTCTAGGTCCTAGTTGGATGAGTGGTTTTCACACTTGGCTACCAATCCGGTGGTCCAAAGTTTGATTTTCGGCTCAGCCAACGCAGAATCAGAGGAATTTATTTCTGGTATTGAAATTCATTTCTCAATATAATGTGGTTCGGATCACACAAGCTGTACGTCCCATTGCTAGGTGACCAATTGGTTCCTAGCCACGTAAAAATATCTAATTCTTTGGGCCAGCCCTAGGAGAGCTGTTAATCAGCTCAGTGGTCTGGTAAAACTAAGATATCCTTAACTTACAGTTTTTTTGCTGACTCTATGGATCAGATCATGATTTTCATCACTTACTTGCTGAGGAGTTAGTCTGGGCTGGTTAGGAGCTGCAGGTGGAGTTTGGGCTTTCTGCTTTTCTACTCTTCTTGCCAGTTTTTTGGCATTTTCTAATTTTTCTGACATTGCTGGTGTTAAACCATTATTTGGCTCATCACTGCGTTTCTTCTTTTGCGGTGGTCTATCTGGGGCATTTGAAAGAATTGCCACACCTGAAAAAATATAAATTACAAGATGAGCATTTAAACTTTTGTGAAATCATGGTATTCACATGCTTTAATGATTTCTGAATTCATAACTAAATTCTGACTATATATATATATATATATATATATATATGTATATGTAGTGTCGAGTGTGTATATATATATAATATGTATAATGTATATGTGTGTGTATATATATATATATATATATATATATATATATATATATATATAATATATATATATATATATAATATAATAATAAATATATATATATAGTACAGTATATGTATATATATATATATATATATATATATATATATATTATTATTATATATATATATATATATATATATATATATATATATATTTCTTTTTGTAAACAGATTTCACATTTACACCACCACTAAATGCCAATTAATACACAGTACATTCTCTATATTTTGTTTGTACAATAAATATTGTGCTAACAACAGCTAAATAAAATAATCCATGATACCAATTACATCATTTAATGTTGTTATAAAAGTAAGCTGTTCACTTACATTTTTCCTTCAACTTTCTTCTCAAGTGTTCTTATTTACTTTTAAAGTACGTATAATTATAGTCAACCCCCCTATTCGCATTTTTACCTATTCATGGATTTTTCTTTGGACCATATACAGTAGTACCTCAGACTTCAAAATTAATCCATTCCAGAAGGCTGTTCAAATTACGATTGTTCGAAATATGAAAAAAAATATCCCCATAAGAAATAAAGGGAATCAGGATAATTTGTTCCAGCCAATCTAAAGAGTCCCCCTTCTCATATTTTTCCTATTATTAATATGTTCAAAAGTTAAATTAAGTGTGTAAAGTAATGAAACAGTATGTTATATGGAGTAAAATTTTTGCAATTTTATTTTTTCTGTGTATGATTTACGAACTGTTGGGTGGAAATGGAGCCTGGCTGGCTGGAGGATGGAGGGAGAAGAGGATGGAACCCTTTAAGGAAACCGAATTGGTTGCAGCATGCAAAGGTTGATAACAAAATCAATTTCATTCACAGAGAGAGAGAGTGTTTACACTTGGATCTTCAGTGTGTGAATGAGATTAATTACTATTGGCAAACAGCAGTGTTTTAAAACAAACATGAGGATTTTGCAAACAAATATTTAATAAATCAAGAATGCAAGAAAAGGAAAAAGATAAAATAACTTTTCACAAGGAAGCTGTTAACAAATTGTCAAAGGCCTGCAGAAGCTGAAAGCAGCACCAGTTTGGTTATTACAGAGCTTAGTTACTTTTACAGTAGTAAAAAATTGTAGAAAGCAATTGTCACTAGATAGGTATTTTACCGTAACAAAAATAAGTGATTTGGGCAGATTGAGTGTAAGTGAAAGAAATGGGCGCATAATCATCCCAGCCCAGCTGATAAGACAGTGGGGAAACAGAGCCGTTCTTCCCTCTCCTCTCCCTATCGTCTCACTCAGCGCACCGAACAGACTTGAGCAAACTTTATTTTATTTTTTTTTTTTTTTACTGTGTTGCATTTGACTGTTTTCATGTTTTATCATTATGTTAAATCTATTGTCAAATAATATAATGATATTTTATTTTTTATGTGAATTGGTACTGCTTTTATATACATATTAAAGTAGAGATTTTACTCTCCTCAACAATACTGTGATGCACAATAACTTAAAATCATTCATTCATTATTCCTCAAAAATATAAACGCCCCCTCCCTATACCTCAAGTTAGCTGAGCATCACTGCAATGACAAATGATTTTTTTTAATTATGCTAAATTTCATTGTGAAAAACTTTGTTCTTTCATTTACTATTTTGTTAATATTGTTCAACTAGACCGTTTCACTCGGTGCACCAAACACTGGTTCAACAAAAGAATTTTTTTCTCTTTTTTTTCTACATTGCATTTGATTGTTTTCATATTTTATCATTATAATAGATTTATTGGGAAATTCCCTTTTTTATGTGAATTTTTATTGCTTTTACATACATACAGTAATATTTTAACTCTCTCTTCTTCTTTCCTCAACAAATCTATGCTCCCTCGTTCAGTCTCAAGTCAGCTGGGCGTGACATCACCATGGCTACATACGATTTTATACATCTTTTATGCTAAATGTTATATTGAAAGCTAAATTTTATACTAAATGCTTTATACTTTTATTTATTTTGACAAATATGGTTATCATTCAACTACTATATATTGTAAATGAACAAAAATTTTAATATTAACTTGTAAGACTCAGTAGGCCGTCGAATGCAAGTATAAACTAGATAATAAGTCAGTTTGAAGTACGAGTATTTGTTCGACAAACGATACAAAATTCTCTAAAAAATTTTGTTAGAAAAACGGAAAGTTCGACAAACGAGGTACCACTGTATACCCATTATTCACGGGAAATTTACCTATTCGCAGGTTTTTCTGACTATATATTTACTAATTAGTTGCGATAGTAATTGCTTCATAGCAAAGAAAGATAAAGGAAAGTAAAACGCATTTTCGAGAAGTTCGGCAGCAAGGAGGCTTTCGCGCCCGTGTTGGAGGCGCCTGTTTTCGCGGTTGTTCTGGAATCGTCGGGCGTGTTGTGGAGCGCAACACGCGCCTAAGTGTCGGGAGAAACGCAGCGAAATATGATGCAATATTCTGTCGAGAGTCTTCAAAGAAGTTCTAGTAATCTCGGGAGCCTGTGACGTTCGCTGTAGGCTCCGCCCCCAGAATGCCGTATAAATACGACGGACGAAGTAGAGAAAGCAGAGATCATAAAGGAGAGAGATCACCAGTTAGTCACAGAGAGATATCCTCAGTAAGAGCCACAGATCAGATTATCGGTGAGAGATCAGCAGCAGCAGAGATCATCCGAGAGAGATAAGAGAAAAAAGGAACCGACGAAGGTTCAGAGGAAAAGTTGCTCGAAAGTTGGTTGGATTCTGGTCTAGTCGTCTTCAGGAGTGGATGACCGAGTTATCTCGACGTTGAGCAGATTTCAGAGACATTCTGCTAGAGGTTTTGGGGAGTTCCTGACTTTCAAGTATCGAGAGTAGACTTTATTTTCTGCAATACGGAGTCAAGAGGACGTCTGCCATCGTTTCGAGTCGCTAAACCTAAGCAGCAAGTATTTGAATTACCTCACTGTTCCCCCAGTTCATGCGGTGTAAGATTTTGCCTTTTTATGTAAATAGGAGATACCATTCTGCATTTAACTTTGTTAGTAAGCTTGTAAATAAACCTTTGTTGTGTTAGTGTTTCTTTTTATATTTGTATCCCCAGTTTCAACTGTTGGTGTTGAAATATTTTCTTATTTATTTATTTCATATCGAACCTGAAGCGGACCTCTCTCAGAGGCCGTAACATTAGTGTATTTTTATGTTATTTTTGTGACTAAATACATTTTTATGATATAAAAATGATTTACTAATTTTCAAATATTAATACTGATTAATACTGTATTATTAAGTTTACTAAGATTAAATTATATCATAAAAAATTAATAATTCTTTCTCTCTCTCTTACAGAGATGTATATTTTTTGTATGACAAATAAATGATTTACTAATTTTCAAATACCAATATTATTGTAAACTACAATAATATCAATTCGTTAAAGAAAATACTATAGTGAACTAGTAAGATTTTAGTTTATAAATTAAATAATTATATAAGGATGAAGAAAAATCCATTCTATCCCACATCTCTCATTTTAGATCCAGGTACTAAGCTGAGGTCCAGAGCTGTCTAATGTGTTAAGTAATGTGACCGGAGGGGGAGCGAGTGTTGTGTTGCCAACTAACGTTCATGTAATTTCTATCTCTCTCTTTTTCACTGAGATGAGAATTTTTATAGTACATGTATGTATACTTTTTCATTAATATTTTCAAATAACAATAATGTAACTGTCATTACAAAATTCATGTGATAGCATTTTAAGGAAATACAACGAAATTTCCATTTCAGTCTTTTAAATAAAGATAACTCTCTCTCTCTTCCCCACCTGTCATGGTGGTAACTCTCTCCCTCTGTTTTGGCTGGAAGTGTTAGCAGTGTATGTATATATCTTTAAGGGTGCTACTACATTTTATGATAAAATAATTTACAATACTAACTTTAAAATAATATTAAGTTTAATGAGATTAAACAAACAATAACAATAAAATTTCTCTCTCTCTCTTACTTATGTATGTTTATTTTTTTTTAAAGTATGATAAATAAATGATTTACCTAATAACTTATTTTCAAATATCAATGAGATTAATAAAAGAAATAGCAATTCCCAGTCTTTATATCCACTTCGAGAATGTGTTAATGGTAATATGTTTAGGATGCCTTTGAAATTATAATAACAATGTAATTTCAAAGATTAATACAGTAATATGATAGGTATACATTTGGTATTTGAATTTTCAAGATATGCAGTTATAAGCATTTTTAGAGGGGGTTGGGGTTCTAAGCATTCGCGGGTTTTAGCTATTGGCATGGGATCTGGTATGCATCCCTCACAAATCCGGGGGTAGGGGTCTACTGTACAAGCATTCTAACACAGTTAGTTAATTATTTTTGTTACATAAAAGGTACCAAAATATCAAACATCCTCTGTACTTTTTTATACAACAATAACCAGGCTGCTTCTGCAAACGTTTGTTATTTTTTAGTATCATGTTTAATACTAATCAGTTTGCTAGGCATTTTATTTTGGTTACAAGTAAAATGTGGAATATTTGTCCAGTGCAGCTGTGGCGTCTTCTGATCCCCAAAAGTTTGAGAGGACCAAATTCCTTCCTGCTTTCTGCTGATCCCCTGAATTCAGATGTATCAGTTTTATTTTCTAATCCCCATAAATTTAATCCCTCATCACCTTTCCCTTAGTTTATAGTCTGTTGCCTCTGTCAACAGCTTTCAGTTGCTATAACAAAGCTATTTTAGAAGCTGTTCTCTAAGCATCTTTATAGGACTGTTGAAGACAATAACCTGCTATCAGTTTATTATCTTCAGTTGAGTAAGAAAGTAGTTTTCATCTCAAGCTTTGAGCTACTGACCACCCCAGAGGCTGCTTGACGTTTTTTATTTCAAGTTCCACCAAAATTGCATTGCATCCTTGAAATCAGATCAACTCACTGAGAAAAAATACATTTTTAATGGTGCCAGTCATCATACTGCAGAAGACTACAAGACTACTCAGAACTTCCCTGTTTCCTTCTATCTTTCACACTAGATAAGGCAGTAACTCACCCTCCGAGAGAAGACTAGCAAAATTGTATGCAGGTTTCAAAGTATGTATTAGTACAAAGAGAAGTTTTACACATAACCCGCAAAAGTTAACTGACCCAACTACAGGGATGAAACAAGCTGGTGAAAGATCTGGACAGAACAATATCAAGCTGTTCCAGGGGTGGTTAATCTATGTTGACTTCACAGATGGCACCATCTACCTTCTGTCTCAATAGACTAGAAGAACATAAACCCATTGTGAATTCAGCCATCAGATGACTTCATCCTGAACTGAAATAAAAAACAAACAAACTTGAAGAACTTTAGTGAACACTATCAGATGAGATAGAAGTCTTCCACCAAACATACTTAGCTACACTTACACACAATCTTGACCAGCAGAACTAGACAGTCGCCTTCATGTCTACTGAGTAAGGCTTTTTTTATATAGTTCAACAGCTGTTTTAGTGCAACAGCCAAAGGTGAGTTTCTTCTCTCATGACCATTTCTTCAATGGATATTAACCCTTAACTGGGAAATTCTATGACAAACAGTGGGACCTCATACTTCTTTTGTTACTTTAGCAATTATCTGTAATGAGTATTCACCTGATAGACCAGTGTGGTTATTGCCCTGGGAAGGAGCTGCAACATTTGATTTTTTTAAAGGTACATCATCATGTCATTCTTTGTATTTTTCATAGCTAACAAATCTGAGGTCTTAACAATAAGATAACCTTTTAGCACCAGCTGGAAACCAGTTAAAACAATCAAAGATTGTAAAGCAAGGAATCTGTGGTATCTGGCAACTCATGCATATAAAAGGTGGAAGCTGGGTTGGTACCTCATGATGCATCTGTCTTTCCTTGACCACCTTGGAGGGTAGTAGCTTTTGCACTATCCTTCTCAAGCTGGTTTCTTTCTTTGCCCATGATTGTGTGTGTGTGTGTGTGTGCACGCGCCTGATTGCTTATTATGGAGCCCACCAAGAGTTCCAGGCCCCATCAACACGTGTCTGGGCATTCATGGATTTCCATGCTCAAGGTTTTTGGTGTCTTCCATTACTGACCCCCGTACCACTTGCAGAAGGTGCCATTCTAATTTTTGCATTGTCACTAACCCTTACCCGGAGTGTCGATCCTGGCCTGTGTCGTAGTGGAAGGCTTTCTACAAGAAGAGGGAGCACCGTAGAGTATCTACTTGTCCCTCTTGGGAAGATTTCTTGCCTCCCAGAGTGGACAGTTCGGCATCCCATTCTTTCAGAATTTTCCCTCTACTTCTATTGGCGCCCTGTCTCCTTCCTTCTCTTTCATTGATTCGTTTTTGGAAGTATCGGGAGTTGCACGTGACGATTTTGTGTATAATGTAGCCCCCTCTTATATGGGAGATAACCTCCCTCCCAGGAAAACTTTTGCTGCACTAAGTTCTTAGATCCTGTATATCAGCTAACTACAGTTGAAGATCTCTTACATTATAGTATACATTCTTTTGACCTGTAAAACTGCAACCAAACCTTCAGAACCTTGGGTTCACTGCTTATCTCAAGCCCATGACCTCTAAAGGTCTTTCATTCTAACCAGTGACAGCAATTGGACATTTTTTTTTTTTAGCAGTTCATGCATTTCTAATAAATGGGATTTGGGCAAGTACATGAGTGAAGGGTTTGTGAAGATGCAAGCTGAGCTTTTGTAACACAAAAGTAGATTCTTTTATAGAAACTCATCACTATACAATAAGTTCCTTCTTCCCAACACCACTGAGCTTGCAATCACAACCCAGGCTGAGACTACAAGACCCAAGGTATGCCACGTGGTCACTATCATCCAGACAGTAGATTAAATTTTTATATTAGTAATGAAATGGTGTTTACAATGAAGCCAACAGGTAAGTTAGGCAATTCTAAAAGTAAAATATCTTTTAAGTCCATTAAGCATTTTTATTACAACAAAAGTTGGTAGATCTTAAAAAGCAATTAAATATTCTGGCTCATGGACTAATGATATCCCTTATATATCCCTCATGAAAAGTCACAAAGAAAAGTGATACATTATGTTTCTGTTCTAAACATACCTGAACAAACCAAACCTTAGTCCATCTCTCATTCCAAGTTCAATATCCGGCCTACATACTATACTTAAATTCAAATTCAACAACTTAACTGCAATGACTATAATAAAGTAATAAACTTACCACAATGAGCATGTTTTAATGCACCCACATCATTTGTACCATCGCCACACATCAAAGTTGTAAGACCTAAACTCTTGTAAGCTGTTATCACAAATTCTTTTTGCTTTGGAGCTACACGTGCAAACACTCGGACGTATGGAAGGATGGCTTTGAAAAATTTTGCATGGTTACTTTTCAACCAAGCTAATCCCTGTGGAAAACAAGATTAAATTCTATAGGTGTGACTTTAAAATGGTAATTGAATGAATAAAATTATAAAAAATCTTAAAAATTCATATTCCAAGAAATTCTTGAATAATCTTACAAAGTGGCAGATTTCACGATATGTAGCTGTCCTTATTATGTTATTTCAATAGATAAGGTACATAAAAAAATTATCTAAAACAAGAATATCGAAAAACAAAATAAAACCAAATTTTACAACCATTCCATCAATATTAAACAAGTGGAAAGCATTATTGTTTACTTGTTACTATTTGCCATAGAGGTTTCATACCAAATAAATAAAGTAATGCATGTTGAAATACCAAGGTCACTAAAATTTTTTGCCATAATACCTAAGCAAGTTTTTTACAACTGTTTGATAGTTAACTTTTATATTAATAATAATAGTAATAGTAATAGTAATAATAATAATAATAATAATAATAATAATAATATTACTCTATCAATATTGTCTTTTATAAACAACAAACATTTATTACTGAAGCATTACAACAAGAAGTCTAATTTGGCACATAAAGCAGCTTTGAAAACTGTACTGACCTCACCAGTTATACAAAAATCATAAATCCTAAAGAAATTGGTTGTTAACTCCTTATGATTCTCATAGGGAATCAGATCCATGTTGATTGTCTCATCTATACTTTTCCATCCCCAACTGTCTTTACCATAGTCCTGTAAAATATTAAATAATTTAGATTTATGAAAAATCTTGAAACACTCCTTCAATCATGCAATTCTACAAAGTTTTGGAGTGTAATGAAGCATGAGAAAATTTAAGACATTCTTAAAACAACAGAACAATTTTGTTAAGTTTAAATTTTCTGTATACTAAGTAGCTAACTCTTCAACAAGACTGTTTCATCACAACCATGTCAATCACACAACTATATTCATGGGGTTTGAATGACCCAGACACTGCCTTCTTTTGACACAGACAAGGTCAGTAGTGAAATGATGAATGCACCTCCTGGAGCCTCAGATACCCATCAATCACTTGCTTAACTCTTCCATACATATCTGCAATATTGTCAAAAACTGGCAGAATCTCTTACTGTGTCTTCCACTCCAGGCTCATCATCATCTGCCATTTTTCCTAACTCATTAATCCATTTATTCCTCACCTGATGTATTCTTTTAATACCTTTTCTATTCCTTTATCACCTTAAAAGATAAAGGTGTGATTCCTATGTATTAACTGGCTGCAGTTAATCATTGCTGCGCTCTATATTCAAGATTGCTGTTCTTGTAGTTAAAAGTGTTAATCCGAAACAATGACACCTTTATTTTAGTGAGAAAAATATTTCTTGGAAAATGTTAGTGTGAGTTCCTGTTTCTTTTTTTTAAGCATTTAATTCTTGTATTGTTTTAGTGTTTACCGCAAATATGCTAATAAGTGGTTATCTAGTTAGTGCCATAAGGTCAGTTTGGGTTCACATTATTTAGTGTTCAGGGAAAACATCCAAGAACCCACATCTGCCAGTTCAACAACACCAAACTATCTCTGAAGAGTATCTTACACTTGTCCAACTTAACATTTTAAAAGGGTCGAAGGAAGTGTAAAAAGGTGGGGAAGTCTTTATAAGGACCTCCAGGTTAAGCAGCCTCAAATTTGGTGAAGTTTAAGAAGGTACTGGTCATAACCTCTGCCAGAACCACAACCCCTCATATGACAGTACTCAACATGATGATAGGCAGCTTAGTGTCAAGTGGCCTAATATCTTGTCAAATTTTGAAGGAACAGAAAAGTTGCAGAGATATTTCGTCAGTGCATTAGGACGCTTACAGGGTGTAGAGAAAGGGGTGGAACTTAGACACTCGACAAGGAGAGAGCTCTAAGTCACGTGTTTGGAGGTTTGATAAGAGGCGATATATATTTTTTGGTTGGTGCTCCCACCGCAATTTTGCCTACCGTGAATCACTTTATTGCCCCTTTTACCTTAATATAGGCCAAGACAGTGATTTGAGTCAACAAATAATAGCAGAGATATGTGCACTTGAAGCAATCTGGCCTTAAAACAAAGCAGATATCGGATCAGCTGAGTGTGAGGAGGCTTTCAGTCCGGCGCTGAGTTGCACCTAACTGAAAGCCTTACACCCAGCTGATCCAATATCTGCTTTGTTTTAAGGCCAGATTGCTTCAATGTACATATCTCTGCCATTATCTGTTGACTCAAATCACCGTCTTGGCCTATATTAAGGTCACAGGGGGCAATAAAGTGATATGTGGTAGGCAAAAATTGCGGTTGGAGCGCTTGACCAAAAGAATATATACCGCCTCTCATTTAACCTCCAAACAAGTGACTTCGAGGTTTCTCCTTGTCAAGTGCTAATCTCCACCTCTTTCGCTACACCCTGTAAGCTGCCTAATGCACTGACGAAATTTCTTCATAACTTCTGTTCCTTCAAAATTCGACTATATATTAGGCTGCTTGATGTTAAGTGGCTTAATATCTTGTCGAGTACTGTAGTAATATGTGCTCATAATTAAAAGTGCTGGAAATGTGACCCTTCATACACTGTAATTTATACTCATGAATACAGTGCTACAATTTTTCACAGGGTAGGTTCCAGAACCCTCCATGGAAATCCAAACCCCTCTAAAATCACTTGTATAACTGCCAAATACCATATACCCCCAAAACTAAACTGCTTATAACTGTCTATTTGAACACTTCCATGCCTAATTTACCCTATATTTCCATGTATAAGATGACCTTTAAATCCTAAAATTCACCGCTAATGATGGGGGTTGTTTTATACTACCATTCTAAAAATCAAACCTTGAATTGTAAGTGATACTTATAGGTAGGTTAGCCTCGACCTCAGTGCAATAGCCACTGACATAAACACATGAAAGAATTCACATTATGATATAAATTGATAATAAACATAATAAGACCATTTTTACCCTATATATTATTGGCATATTTGAGAAATAATTCCATATCAATTAAATCAGTTTTAATGTATGTGAGCCCAACTGAGAAAATGTAAAAACTGAGTTATGGTTGCACTCACAGAAGCACTTATCTTTCAGTAACCTTTCAGAAATGTAATGATAGAGTAATTACGGTAAAGTGCTCCCCCCCTTTCAAGCAGGAATAGGTTCCAGAACTTGCCATGGAAATGCAAAAAATACAGAAATGCAGAAATCTCTTCTAAAAATCCTTATCTCTGGCTTATAACTACCAAATACCCAGTACCCCTTAAACTAAAATGCTTATAGCTGTTTATTTTAACACTTCACTGCTTACGTTGATAGTTGAAATAAAACTATACCTTAAATTATCATGCTCAAAAATTTAAAATTTAAAATTAAAATAAACCTCAAACCATCATCATCCCAAAACTCCCAACATAACCTTACATTACAGTACTCTCCTACCACTGTTACTAAGTAGGATATACCTATGCACCCCTAAAATGCCTGTAACTGCCTATTTTAACAGTTCATCACCAAACTTGACAATTCAAACTAAAATATACCTCAAAATATCAACCCAGAACACCCTAATATCATTTCAAAGTCATGCTGCAAAATTATATATGAGCCAAAAAAAGTCATTATTAAGTATTCCCTACCATTTCTTTGGCCTACATAACTTGTGCAACTTTCTGTGCCTAGTTTGTGTATATGGATATTTTCCAGTCTAGTAAGATGACTTTGAAATTATATTTACTGTACAGGTATGTATTTTAGGATTGTACTATTGTATACAGCATATCAAAATATGTGAATAGTTCAGTATCAAAATATGCGAATAGTTTAGAACAACGGGACATGTACGTACTTACCTCCAAACAGATTGCTAGGCTTGTTACGTCATGTTAGGATTTTTGTGATTACATACGAATACATTTATGATAAAAAAATGATTTACTACAGTTAGTTCTTGGTTTATGTCATATTGTGGTTATTATTTGCCATTACCCATAAACCTATTATAACTACTTCTGCTGTCTCTCTCTCTCTCTCTCAGTATACATATATGTATACTGAGAAAAAGAGAAAACACAGTAAAATATCTTTAACATATTATTTTACTTACAGAATCCATTTACATATGGTAATGTATTGATGTAATCACCATAAAAATATTTAAAATCCATCTGTATTTCTTACGTAGGTAACTTAAAACCTACAGGCTTCAGTATTGTAGCAATTTTTTTGTGAGGATATACAATCCTTTCTCTCTCTCTCTCTCCCTCAATGAAATATGAATGACTGTATCACAAACTTTTAAGTACAAAATTAAAAATAATAATTCCATTAATACATTAGTTTCTTATAGCAACCAAATTATTTTCCTAGATAATTCTTTTGGTAATAAGTGTCATAAGCTGATTCTCAGAGCGTAGACAAAAATACACTGTGATTACTGTATTTTGCTGTATTTATACATTAATATTATAGTACCTACCATAATTAGTACAGTAAATAATTTTTTATCATAAATGTACTACTATTCATTCACGAAAAACATTGTTTTGTGCTGCAGCCTTAACAGGAAAGATTTTTCTTTCTCTCTCTTGTATTTCAGTACAGGCAGTCCCCAGTTATCGGTGGAATGCTGATAAGCAAAACCCGTCATTAACTGAAACTGGGCAATATATGTTCCTAGTTTCAGTTAATGGTGTCTCTGCTAGGTACATATGTTATGGGGTCATATAACTATTATGGGCACCTTAAGGCGCCAATAACTGAAACTCTGCCTGTTATGGGGCCATAAATCTCCAATTTTATGGCACTAGACAAGTGCCATAAAACCAGATCGCCATTAACCAAGACCACCGATAACCAGGGACTGCCTTTTCATGAAAATATCAATTATTGTACCATAAACATAAAATCCACAAACATAATCAAATCCAGTAAGTTCAAACAGATAATGAAGGATGGTTGCCATATTCTTAGCTTTGTCTGATTCATTGTAGTGTATTTCATTACAAGTTTAGCTGACTATGGTTATCACACATGTTATAACAGTACACAAGAGCTTATTTTATAATTTTATCACTTTGATGGTTCTCTAATCACTGCAAAAAATATCTAAAATCTGAATTTCATATACATGGCAACTCTTAATCAAGGAAACATTATTCCACTTACAGAACCCATTTATACTGTAATTATAGTTGATGTAGAAACCAGTTTTTCTCTCTCAAACAGTTTATATATCTTTTAAGAAAAAAAGGCAAAATATCAATTAAACATTATTTCACTTACAGAATCCATTTATACGGTGCTTAGGCTTGGATGTAAAAATCACAGTTCTCTCTCTCTCTCTCTCTCTCTCTCTCTCTCTCTCTCTCTCTCTCTCTCTCTCTGGATAAAAACACATCTCTCTCTCTCTCTCTCTATCTCTATTGGATGTAAAAAATCACATCTCTCTCTCTCTCTCTCTCTCTCTCTCTCTATCTATCTCTCTCTCTCTCTCTCTCTCTCTCTCTCTCCTCTCTCTCTTCTTCTCATATTTTAATGAAAAAATACAGTAATTAGTGAATACACAGTGTTGCTCTACAAAAAAAAATCAGTTAAGTTGGAAAAATAAATAAATGTTCCCCAAAACTCTGCGACAAAGTGGACTAGGGAAATGTGAATTGTGAAAAACTGGGAGGCACTGAAGTAATAACATTTAGGATAACATTGTGTTCATTTTGGTGAAATAATATAAATTTGGATTACATACAATTGTTCAGAACAATTCAGTCATATGAACGATAATTATGTATGATAACATATATTAGACTAACCTCTTTGCCGCCATCTCTTTATCCCATACTCTAGTTAAATAAGTTAAAAAAATAAAAGAGAATGATAGAAGTATTGTTAGTAACATTATATTTATTGAGAAAACTCGTAAAGCCATAAAAAAATGAAAGAAAATAAGCTGTTTTGCTATGAGCAACCAAATCGAATAACAGCCATTTTGCTTGTATTTCAAACATTGTAATATAACAGTAAATACAGTGGACCCCCCGTATTCGCGTTCTCTGGATTTGCGGACTCACACAGTCGCGGATTTCTCGTTAACATTTCCCTGCATTATTTGCGGAAAATTTGCGTATTCTAGGTATTTTCTATGAGAATTTTCTACAAATTGGTGCTTTTATTTATCAATTTCATCATAAAATGCACTTTTTATGATAAAACTATTAACCCTTAAACACCGAAGCGGTAAAATAAAAATTGTCTCCCGTGTGCCGGAGGTGTTTCAAAGTGAGCGCGGAAGCGGAAAAAATATTTTTTTCAAAAAATCACAGTGTGCTTAGTTTTCAAGATTGAGAGTTCATTTTTGGCTCCATTTTTTGTCATTGGCTGAAGTTTAGTATGCAACCATCAGCAACGAAAAAAATTATCATTATCATATATAAATAATGCAATATATGATAGTGCAAAAATGAAATTTCATATATAATTGTATTCAAATCGCTCTGTGCGCAAAACGGTTGAAGGTAACAAGTTACTTTTTTTCATTGTAATGTACGCTAAATTGCAATCATTTTGGTATATAACACATTGTAAAACGATAAAAGCAACACAGAGAAAATATTATCACAAAATAATGCATGAATTCGTAACGCGCGGATGTAAACAAATATTTTTTTCAAAAATTCACCATAAATCTAAATATTGTCCTAGAGACTTCCAATTTCTTTCAGATTTTAAGACAAATGATTGAATATTACTATACTGTAAGATTATTAGCTTACAATTGCAGTTTTTGAACCATATCTGACGAGTTAAAGTTGACCGAATGTCGAATTTTTTAATATATTTTTTTATATGCAATTATTTCGAAAACTAGAAAAGCTACAACCTTCAAATATTTTTCGTTTTATTCTACATAAAATTTTGCACATTTTCATATATAAAACTCTATGAAATGCCTAATATGAAACGGAGCAAATATTCCGAGAATGGGACGTATGCATTTCGGAGATTTGTGGCGGAGAATCCGTGCGCGGAGGGAATGGAAAGTTTTTTTTTTAAATTCACCATAAATCTAATATTTGTGCTAGAGACTTTGAATTTGTTTCAAGATGAAGATAAATGACTGAATATTACTAGACTGTAAGAGTTTTAGCTTACAATTGTGTTTTTCGACCATTTTGGTAGAGTCAAAGTTGACCGAATGTGGTTTTTTTTCTATTTATTGTGATTTATATGCAAATATTCCAAAAATGAGAAAAGCTACAACCTTCAATTATTTTTGGATGTATTCTACATGAAATTGCGCACATTTTCATATGTAAAACTTTATGTAACGGCTAATTTAAAATGGTGCAAACATTACCACAATCGCACGTATGATTTTTTCAGAAGAGTTACCGCGCAGACGTAAAGAAAATGTTATTTTTTTCATAAATTCACTATAAATCAAAATATTGTGCTAGAGACTTTCAATTTGTTGCAAAATGAAGGTAAATGATTGAATATTACTAGAATGTAAGCGTTTTAGCTTACAATTGTGTTTTTCGACCATTTCGGCAGAGTCAAAGTTGACCGAAGGTTGAAAATTTGTCACATCATTTTTTATATGAAAATATTTCAAAATTGATAAAAGCTACAACCATGGGTTGTTTTTAGTTGTATTGTGCATGAAATTGCGCACATTTCCATATATAAAACTTTATGTAACGGCTAATTTTAAAATGGTGCAAACATTACCACAATCGCATGTATGATTTTTTTCGGAAGAGTTACCGCGCGAATGTAAGGAAAAAGTTTTTTCATAAATTCACCATAAATCGAAATATTGTGCTAGAGACTTCCAATTAGTTGCAAAATTAAGGTAAATGATTGAATATTACTAAAATATAAGAGTTTTAGCTTACAATTGCGTTTTTCAGCCATTTCGGTAGAGTCAAATTTGACCGAAGGTTGAAATTTTGGCACTTATCGTTATTTATATGAAAATATCTCAAAACTGATAAAAGCTACAATCATGAGTATTTTTTTGTTGTATTCTACATAAAAATTTGCACATTTTCGTATATACTACTCCATGTAACGGCTAATTTAAAATGGTACAAAAATTATGTCAAAGTGACGAAATAATTTCCGAGATGTGTCACAGATACTTTTTAGTGCGGCAAGAAAGAAATTCGCGCTTGCGCGCCTGCATAACGATTGTAAACAAAACAACACCTTGATCCGTGAACTCCCAGCATCCCCCAAGGCGCATGATTCAAGAGTTTTCGGCTGGTAGGCCTAAAAGTATTTTTCCTCGAATTTTTAAAAAAACTTTTGTATGTCGATGCAAAATATGTCCAGTCGCCACCCGAGAGATAAAAAATGTCGACGTAAAATACGTCCAGTTGGCGTTTAAGGGTTAAAAAAACTAGGTATAAAAATTTTTAGTGGGTTTTTCTTGAGTTTAACAAACAAAGTAGGAGGTTTTAAGCATTTTTATAAGGGTTCCAACTATTTGCGTGTTTTAACTATTCACGGGGGGGTCTGGTACGCATCCCCCGCGAATAAGGGGGGGACCACTGTAATTACCTTATTTGTTACAAATGACCTTAGGTAGATTAGAACCGATATATTATTACCTTACAGTAATGTATACCATTATTTGCTAAGCAGAAAAAATTGGCAAGGAAATATACTGCTTAACTGAAACTGAAAAATGTAGCTGAAGCTGAGAAAACAATGTTCAAGCTTCTAATAACTATAAATTATAGTACTTCAGCAACATGGATGAAACTCTGCCCCTAAACTTCATTATATCATCAAACTCAACCATAATTGAAATTGGAGAGAAAAATATTCTAATCAAAACTACTGGGCCATGAAAGAACACATTTTAATGTCTATGGCA
Organism: Macrobrachium nipponense; assembly: GCF_015104395.2. Lineage (NCBI taxonomy): Eukaryota > Metazoa > Arthropoda > Malacostraca > Decapoda > Palaemonidae > Macrobrachium > Macrobrachium nipponense. The sequence goes on from NC_087201.1 coordinate 112,608,693, forward strand.
GATGGGACAACCACCCTGCTGCAACCCCTGCTCCCCCCCCACCCCATGGTCATCTTCAAACATGAAAATATACACAATGCAAATGGACTTGATCACTATATATTTGTAGTGTTTTATAAAACAATAGTACCATCAGAATACTGTACATACAATATTATTGGATATAGTGAAGCGAAGCATTCTTTTAAAGATCTAAGGAAAAGATGCACATTCGTTATGTCTGTATTTTATATTACAATACTAATAAGTGAATATCACATATACCAATTTTATATCTCGTGTATGATGCAACCCCTTTAAATTCAACTTCAAAATTAGATCTTCAAAAGTTGCATGATATGTGAGTATAAATGGTAAGCAACAGATAACCTATACACAGATGGTTTTGTAATTTAGCACTTGTCTTAAAATACTGAAATTTGGTGATTTATGGTGCTTATGGTGCCGATAACGGTTAATGGCACTGATAACAGGTTAATGGCACCATAATTAAAGTTATGGTGACAATAACCAGAACTCAGCACATTATGGTGCCATAAATCGCCAATTTTATGGTACTAGACAAACCTCATAAAACCAGACTGCCATTAACCGAGTTTGCTAGAAACGGGACTGCTTGTATTAAATAAATTTATGAAAATTTGACAAATCTTTACCTCATCTTATCTAAAGGTCGTCTTATACACAGAAATACGAGCAGTCCCCAGTTATCGGCCGACTCAGTTACCAGCGATCGAGTTTTGTGGCATTTAGAGCGATAAAATCTGCAATATATGGTACCATAATGGGTGGGACGAGTTCCGGTTATTGGTGCCATAAGGCACCTTATGGTGTGTCATAAGGATGCCTATGGCGCCAATAACCAGTTATCGGCGCCATAAGTACAGTTATGACGCCATACATCACTGAGCTTCGGTTAATGGCGCTTTTCACTTATTGGCACACCCCCGGGAAGGGAAGCCTTACCGATAACCGGGGACTGCCTGTATACGTAATATGAAAAAAAAAACTAATTAGTTATCATTTCTGAGGTGTGCCCCATAGAATTGTGAATTGGTGAAAGTTCCAGCAAAAACGCGAAAAATACATTACACAAGAATCCACAACAAAGTAAAGCGCAGAAATGCGAAGTGTGAAGAAGTGGGGTAGCACTATAACTCTACTAGACTCACTACCATGCATATGTAGCAATAGTATCTAATCAAAATCTATAGCAATACCATGGCCCTTCATAAATAATATATATATTTAGGAGTAAGTACATTAAGTTCTCAGATTAGATCATACTCAACATACGTCATTTTGTAGCACCATCTCCCATAAATTTATTTTTAATTCTCTCTCTCTCTCTCTCTTTTCACTTACAGATCCATTTGACAGACCCAATCACTGTAAAACTATTGTATATCTGAATTTCAGACATAGCCAACAGAAATCCACCACTAGCATTCTCCAATGACAGAATCTCGATTTTCTCTCTCTCTCTCTCTCAATCCTTTAATGAAGCATCAATTACTGTACCATAAATATAAAAACATGAAAATAAATAAACCAAGGAAGTTCACTGCAGATCGAGTGAATGCATGCATACACAGGTACAGGCAGCCGGCGATCCGGTTTTATGACAATTGTCAAGCGCTGAAAATGTGCCAATTTCCAGTTAGGAGTGCCAATAATTAGGCATTGGCATTGAAACACACCTAACAGAGGTACCATTAACCACTTATTGTCAAGCCATCAGAATAGAACCCCGCCAATACAAGGGTACTGCCTGTACGTTACGGTATTTTTGCTTTGTTGGACGTAAACCAAGTTCCTACTATAGTCCAAATGCTTAACCAAGGGATATTCCAAAGCCTTCAAACCTCACATTGTCATCCAAGAAAGCAGCAACTGAGGCATCATTTTGTGGTCAGAAGGATTGCTCTGAACTCAAGTCACAGTAAGAAAGATGTGTTGCAATGGAAGTACAAACAAATTCTCTGCAGTTTCTATACTCAAGTCCTCAGCAAGCAAAACACTAGCCTTGGGTGAATCAAATCCTGCTCTCTTTGAGATCCGAGAAGAGCCAAGGAATAAATGTATACTAACACCAGATGGGCCAAGAGCTGGAGACTGCAGAGGTTGGGCTTGTAGATGATGAGGAACAGTAGAGATAAGGAACAAGTATCACCTGATGGCAAAAAGAATTTCTATTTTCCATCGATTTATTCTTTTCCTACTCCTTTATCACCCTACAGGAAAAGGGTGTAAAAAAAATCACACCTTAGCTGGCTGCAGTTAACCAATACTGGGTTCTGTATTCAATATTACTATCTTGTGGTTACAAGTGATAATTCTAAACAATTACAACTTAATTTTTTAGGAACAATGCTTCTTATTGGATGTTAGTGCAAGTTCCAGTGGTTTTTTCTCAAAAAATTTAATTTTCAAAATTATTTTGTGCTGACTGCAAACAAGCTAACAGGTGATTATCTAGTTAGTGCTATAAAGGCAGTAGGTTCAATTACTTAATGCTCAAGGAAAAGATCCGACAAGTCCTGGATGTATCCTCTGCAAAAGGTGAGTCACCTGGTATAAAGCAGACTTGTGCCACCAAGAACCCACTTCTGCCAGTTCCACGTAAAAAAACTCTCTGTGAAGAGCACCTCACACACTTATAAAAGGGCCAAAAGAAGTTTAAAGAAGTGGGGATGTCTTTCTAATGACCTCCAGTTAAAGTAGCCCCAAATCTGGTGAAAATTTTTAGGTGCTCTTCAGGACAAGAGGCAAGAAAAGCATCAAAGATGCAACTAATAAGGATACAGCTGGACACTGGCTCTACCAGTGGTGGCAAGCAGCAAGGAGAGCTAGTGATGTGTGAGGGAGACCCTGAAAAATGATGACAGCATCCACAGGGGTGACTGGTATCTATACAATCTGAAGAAGCATAGTTGAAAATTGCTACCGACAAGGAAAGGATGCAGATAAACCCTGTTTACTGAGACTGACCTGGAAAGTAGATAATAATATGAGTAAAAGATTAAGGACACTTGTGTTTAAGAGTATATTGAGGGCCCAAACCAAGAAAAGAACTAACAACATTACAAGGAGCTTCTCTTGTGTTCACCATACTAGATGGATTCAAAAAGATGCCCCAAGCTGGTTCTTCAAGATACTCTTAGGAGGGGCCCATTTAGGGAATGGTAGGCCGGACCTTTCCTAGAGGAATGCCTTGTAATTGCAGACAGTATGGTAACTGAAGGCAGTTGCATACATAAGAGTAGTCAAGAACCACAAAAGATATGAATGGATAATTTATTGCAGGTGTTAATGAAGCCACAGACATAAGCAACAAGAAAGTTGGCAGCATATTTGAAATTGAAAGCAGAAAGCCAACATTTAACTCATCTATTGATAAATCAGCCACAGCCAAGACCTGGCCTTGGAACTCAAGAAGCAACCTTTTTCTTGAATTGAACAAAGAAAGAGGCATCTGCAGACAGAGAGAACCTCCAATGAAGGGAAAGGAGGAAAGCAGGAGAGACAGAGGAACAAAACCTGAGATTAAAAGAGTGAATTACAAAGAGACAGGAGCAATGTGGACATCACCTAGACTTCCACAGAGTTTTTGCAAGCAAGAAGACAGGGGATGCAGGATTGGCTACATCATACTCTTAATACTTTCAATGTGGGGCAGCATAATCATGTAGAGGGCCTTGTCCAAAGTCTTGACAGCTGTAGGTGAGGTCCATTTTTAAGTTTTCTTATTAGAAAACTATTGAGATGGCTTTGTCTGTCTGACAGCACTTTTTTGTCTGCACTTGTCTGTTTGCCCTGAGATCTTGAAAACTACTGAGACTAGAGGGATGCAAACTCGTATGTTTATCATCCACCATCCAATAATCCCTTACCAAATTAAAGGCCTCTAGCCTCAGCAGTTTTTAATTTCTTTAATTTCTTTAGTCATCATTGTGCATCTAGCAATGATATAGGACAGGCCACCACAGAACCATAGTTCAAGTTCCATGGGCCGTGGATCATACAGCATTATATCAAAACCACCAAAGGATAGACCTGTCTTCAGTGGACTTGATTATAAGCTGTAGAGAATACTCAATTGTGCCAAAGAAACTTCAGCACATTTTTTAATTATTAACAATTTGGTTCTCTGCTCCCCTCTTCCCATCTGCTTTTGTAATTCATTTTGTGCATAAAAAATCTTACTACATGCTTATTTTGCAATCCTAAGCAATTCTTTGTGAAACTATCTGTTACATTCAGTACAGTGTAAAGAGTTCAACCCCATACACAGATCCAATGTTTAACTCCTCTGTCAACAATATAAGCTATAGCCAAGACGTGGCTTTGGGACCCAAGAAGCAACATTTTTCTTGAAATGTACTAAGAGAGGCATCTACAGACAGAAAGACCTCCCATGAAGGGAAAGGAGGAGGAGGAGGAAGTAAGGAGAGACTGAGGAACAAAGCTTGGGAACAAGAGAGTGAGAAACAAAGAGTTAAATTTCCCTCCCATGAGTGATAAGGACATCATGTAAACTTCCACTGAGTTTTGTCAAGCAAGAAGACAGAGGAGGCAAAACTGCTTACATCATACTCTTAATACTTGTAATGCAAAGTGGCACAATCATGGAGAAGGAAGCCTTGTTAAAAGTCTTGACAGCTGTGGGTGAGGTCCATTTTTTACAATTTGGTTCTCCGCTCCGCTCTTCGCATCTGCTTTTGTAATTCATTTTGTACATCAAAAATCTTACTCCATCCCTATTTTGTCATCCTGAGTAATTCTCTGTGAAACCATCTGGTACTTTCAGAACAGAGTATATTATTATTACCAGAATAGTTTAACCAAACTGCTGAGCTCTCATAGGTGCCTCACACTGAGAGACCTGGGCCAACCCGAACAAGATGTACGGTCTGTAAGGGCTGGCCCGAAGGGTTTGAATAAAATGAAAGGTCTAGGCCAAAAACCAAGCACTGGGACCACAGACATTTGGTATGGTGACGAATGAGTTGAAATTAAATTAAAATTGCACAAAAGCACATGCTCTCATACTGGAACACTCACACACTAAATACATTTACTCATATTTCCACATATGCATACTAAAAACATATACATATTAAAACAGAATAAGTTAAGAAATGTTTTAAAATCTTACGGTCTTAAAATTCATTAAATGCCCTAGGGGTTTTTTTATTTTTAGTATTTACTTTTATTTTTCATTAATTAACCCTCTTGCACACAGGCCAAAACTATAAGGGTGTAAGGTACACAACTTTTCCCCTGGGCTGAAAAGAACACGTGCATGGAAATGATTTTTGGCAAAATTCAGTACATCCGAACTATAACTGATATATGCTTCTGGTTAGTGTTATTATGTCTACAAATTATAAAATTACTTCCTAAAGCAATCAGAACCTCTTTAAGAGGCTTAGAAATAATAAAAACGATGTGATGAATGTGAAAGTTTTCATGAAAAATATAATAATTAGGTTTGGGGAGTTTGTTTTAAAACTAAAGTGTGTAGAAATGTTTGATCTTTCACGTGGAAGCTATAATTTTGCTATAAATGTGTTTGTTAATGAGCTGTAATTGATTAAAAGATGATAATTTTTTACGAAGTGCAATTTTCAGATTTTCCAACCTAATTAAGTTGACATTTTGTATCATAGCTAAGTAAGCTAGCGGCATTGGGTTTGCATTTTCTTCGGGATTCATCATCTGTCAACCCAATGGCGTCAACTACGTTTTCTATGATCGACACTCCTTTCAAAATTTTAATGGTACTGGTGTAATTACAGTGGTATTAATGTTAAGAGTAACCTAAACCATGGATGTAAAACGTACATATTGCCAACCCCTCTTAACAATACTATAGGCGCTTGTTTCTCTATGGGTAGATAAAAATCTTTTGCCAAACTAATTTTCGTTCTACAGAATGACCTTAAATTCTTCTTAATATTGAATTTCTTTGCTTATTCTGGTAGCTAGTCTATCACTATACATTTAATATTTATTAATCTACCCAGGTGAGGTACAACAATGTTCACCATTTCATACACTTCAACTGATCTGCAAATCAAATAACCTCTCACTAATATATTTTCAACTCCCTTGCACTTATAATGAAGTCCCTCAGGAGCAGATCTCTTTATAAATTATCTCTGGGCATGGGTATCCAACAACCCTCTCTTTCCCACAATGCAAACTCTTTTACCCTTTAGAGTTATTGTGGCTTTAAGTTAAATAAACTTCTTAGTCTTCTTATTTCCCTGTCCAATATTTGTCAGAGAGAATGTTCCAACTTGTACCCACCCTCCTTAAAACTTATATGGTTAGTTTTGATTATATATACATAGCTTTTTGATGTCTAACAGTGTAACTGTTATTACAACCTTGACTGTCACAGTCTGGACTAAAATGTTTATTGGATGTGCATACGAACACGAAACACAAGCCCAGAATTCTACGTTGTTCTATCTTTCCTCCTCGGGTCTCTGGTTACATAAGATTTACAGTGTCCATATGATTGCTTCCACAAAGTGCATATGCTCTAACCTGGTCTACTTTGGCTTTGTATTTTCTTTAGGCCTTACTGATTTTTTGGTCTCACAGATTGTCTTGTTCTACTGCGAAAGCAGCTACTGTGGTTAATGTATTAGCTTTCACTGGTTCAGTCTGTGTAAAAGTCCTCAAATTGTGTATTTCTTCTACAATATATTTCTTAAAGGTGTCAAATTCAAGCCAATCTTCCCCACACCATTTTATTATTTCAATGACACTATTAGGTAGTTTGGTGCAGAACAAGATGGTATACAATTCACTTATTTCCCACTGTTCATTTTCCAATTATCTTATGCAGCATTCAAGTTGCGATCTGAATCTTTGTAGCAATTCTGCATCTGCATTAGGAGTCTCAGTTTGGAAATGTTTTTTAACTAAACACAACTTGATCTTGTCTTTTCTGTCTTGGGTTTCTTTTAACAAGTTCACTGCATACAAATACTTATCACCTAATTTAAAACCAGATATCTGTTCCAAAGCCTCACATTTAAATAGGACCTTTAAATAGAAAAACTTCTGTATATTCTCAAAATTCAGTACATCATCACTGAAATGTTTGAGGTCTAATTTAGGTAACTTTACACTAGCTTTAAGAGGCAATATCAATGCATTAGGATCACCCCTTACAGCCAGAAGACTCATGATAGAGGAGTTTCATATATGAATTTCAGTGACTCCTTTTGGCTATATTCTGCTCAAGTCATAATTTGGTCTACTTTGTAGGATCCATCAGATCCAATATTTCACTATTCAATTTCTGGATTTTCTGCAAATATTCACTAAAGGAGTCTCTCAATGAAGAAACTCTATTGATATCACAAGTATCAATAGCGATTTCAACCTTTTTTGACCAGTCATTTATCCTGACTTAAAAACCCTTATTTTCTCTTTAATTCCTGTATTCCAGACATCTTGGCCTATTATTCACCAAAACCAAAATATGCAATCTCTTAATACTAAAAAGAAAAAGAGGTACAAATTGCCAACCCCATACAATTATAAATACGGCACTAACAAATATAATACTATTTAGAAGTTTGCCCTACCTTTTCAATTCAATCCATCAATGGTAGATCACTAATGGTTATATCATACGTACAGACACACCTATATATATATATATATATATATATATATATATATATATATAATATATATATATATTATATATATTATATATATATATATATATTATAATATATATTATATCATATATAATATATATATATATATATATATATATATATATACACACACACACACACAACACACACACACACACACACACACACACAACACACATATATATATATATATATATATATATATATATATATATATATAATATATATATATATATAGTATATATATATTATATATATATTATATATATGGAATTTTTATTCTAAAATTTAATATTAATAATACTTACCTGTATAATTTATCTAGCCCTAAATCCCCAAAAACCGCACCAAAATTTACCACATTGGCAACCCTGTTACCTCCTATTCTGTCCGCCAGTTGGCAACACTGTCGTTGACAGATACGAAAACCTTCCCTCAAATCAGTTGTGATAGGCAGATCGTGGGGTAGGATGGGTGGGACTAGATAAATTATACAGGTAAGTATTATTAATATTAATTTTAGAATAAAAATTCCATATTAATAAACATTACCTTAATATAATTTATCTAGCCCGATTAACCACATTGAAAAGGAGGAGGGAATCTGAATACAATTTCCCCTTCGGACAGAATAGGAGAAAACAAACAAAGAAATATATATCATAGGCAGTCAAAACTCAACCCAAGGTCAAAGATACTAACAACTCAAAGTCTCCTACCATAATGCCACAAACTGCGGTAGCACAGGACAAGGAGTAAGTGCATAGTCAGTCCGTCTGTACTAAAGTCAGGTGACCGACCAGGTGACCAGTCAGACGAATTGCGGACAGCAAGGCTGCACCCTGAAGACTATCAAGCACTATTCTTTCCCTAAAGGATGAGTGTCTGGACTGTCTGGGCGATTCAAAGCTAAGCAAACCTTGGGGGTGTATCAACGCAACCCGAAGTCGCCAGCAACGAATCGGCTCATGAGGCAAACTTCCTAACTCGAGCTTTTCTGGTGCCAAGAGAAATGGAGAGCGGAGCAAAAAGGCGATTCAGTCCCGAAGGACGAATGCCTGACAGTCCAACCTGGTCTCATGTTACACGATCATCGGGGGTGTACCAACGCAACCGACTTCGTCAACAAGAAACTCAGGGCTACTAAGTGTCGCCTGATCTCCACGAGTGTCTGACTCTGAGAAGACAGGTGAGACAAAAAGTAGATGGTGAGCGAGTCACCAGATGACAGCAGACGATCCATCGACTAATTCCCTGTCCAGGACAGTGGAAGAAGCAGGAGTCGTCAGGACAAGCGAACCAGTGGCTAGTCCTAGGTCAGCATCGACTCTGGGAGAAGCGTAGTCGCCAGTGCCGACAACCCAGTGGCTGGAACCATTTCACACTGAAAATGGAAGCAGCATGAGTTGCCAAGCAGTCAGTCCTTGTCATCAAAAACACCTAAATACCAAACTGCCTAATTCCCATTATAACTACGTCAAAAACTGCCATGGGTTATAATACAAAAACAAAAAATATATACAACAAAACAAAAATTAATGAATAATATACAGGTAGCAACCAAACGTAAAACAGGAAGACTACCTAATTCTCCTGTCTGACGACCTGTCCTGCCATCACCAACGGGCCCAAAGAACGAAGGTCGCCTAGAAACTAGAGAAATATCCCTCAAGTAAAAAGAGGCAAAAACAGAATTAGAACGCCAAGTCGCCGCCTCAAGCACCTTGGCGACTGAGACGTTCTTTCATAAAAGCTACTGATTGTAGCAACTGCTCTAATACTGTGTGCTCTCGGCGTCTGGTCTTCCCCAGCAGCCGAACCACCAGTTTTAACGATCAGATCTCTGAGAAATAAAGATACACCATTCTTTGAAATAGGTCTCTTGACAATTCGGGGTGAAACAAACAGATGACGGGGACGACCCTGAATGTCCTTCGTGCGGCGTAAATAACATGAGAGCGCCCTAACAGGGCAAAGAACTAATTCCTCATTTAAATTACCAACAAAGTCGACCAGCGACTTCAGTACGAAAGACCTGGGAATGGGATTATCAGACGATTCAGTCTTTGCGACAAATTCAGGAAGGTATGACAAAATCATGTCTTGTCCAGATCTGGCAACCAGAAAAGAGAGTGCTTGCAGTTCACCCACCCTCTTGGCTGTAGCCAGTGAGACAAGGAAGAGTGTCTTAGAAGAGAGGTCCCTAAATTTGGCAGAATTCAGAGGCTCAAACGGAGGGAACCTTAAGGCTTGAAGGACTTTGTTAACGTCCCATGTCGGAGGCGAACACTGCGGCCTGGGTCGAGATAGGGAAAAAGATCGAAGTAATCTCTAATGACATAAGATGAAGAGATCTCAGGAAGCCTTGCCTTAAAAACATAGGAAAGCATAGACCTATAACCCTTAATGCACGAAGGTGACAGGGCCCTGTCATGATGTAAATGAACTAAAAACTCCGCTACTTTCGGTAAGGAAGGTCTAGAAATTGAATGTCCTTGAGACTTACACCAACGTCTGTAAACCGACCATTTAGCCTGATAATTTACTCTGGTTGATTGCCGCCTGGCAAGAGCCAACTGTCGCGCCACTCTGGAGGAGAACCCTTCGTGCTTGGAGAACCTCCTGACAGTCTCCAGGCATGAAGATGAAGCATGTGGAGCCTCTGATGGAACCGATGAAAATGGGGTTGTTTGAGAAGATCTGGTCTCTCTGGCAGGTGAATGGGGGGTTCCACCAGTGCTTCCAGAAGGTCGGGAAACCACTCCTTCTGTGGCCAGAAGGGGGCGATCAAGGTGAGATCCAGACGCTTGGTTGCCCTCACTTTGTTGAGGACTGACCTCACCAGAGAGAACGGAGGAAAAGCATAGGCTTGAAGTCCCTCCCAGTCCTGCAAAAGAGAGTCTGTCCCGGCACTCTGAGGAGTCTGGTAAGGGGCGAAGAATATCTGGCACCGAAAATTCAGTGGGGTGGCAAACAGATCGACTGTGACAGGCCATTTCTTCCTGAGGCTGTCGAAGACTTCCTGGCAAAGTGTCCACTCCGACCCTTGAACTTCGTTCGGTCTCGACAAGGCGTCTGCTAAGACGTTGTGATGGCCCAGGATAAACTGAGGGACCAACGTAATCCCCCTGTCTTCTGCCCAACACAGGATTGATCGGGCTTCTTGAGTGAGAAGATCCGACTGTGTGCCGCCTTGGTTTCTCAAGTACGAGACTGCTGTGGTGTTGCGACAAAGATCGCGACAACCGACTCCAACAGTTGTTCCTGAAATGAAAGAAGGCCTAGGTACACTGCCCTCAGTTCCCTCCAATTTATTGACATGCTCCTCTCTCCTCTAACCAAAGGCCCGAAGCGGCTTCGGAGCCCAGGTGTGCGCCCCAACCTTGATCCGAGGCGTCTGACCAAAACATTAGGTCCGGAGGAACCGAAAGAAGAGATGTCCCTGACTTGAGGCGGTGAACTTGCATCCACCAATGGAGATCCTTCCGACATTGTGGAGAAGAGGCGACTATCGTGTCCTCGGACACGAAATCCCATGACTGGCGAAGTGTCGACTGAAGGGACCTCATTCTGAGACGACCTCCGGGAACCAGTTGGATGAGGGATGACAAATGGCCCAGGAGAGACCTCCAAAGAGAAACTGGCTGCGTTACGGAGGACAAAAATTCTTCGATCAGACTCAGAAGCTTGTCTATCCGTTTCTGAGCGGGAGAAGCCCTCAAAATCTGGGAATTCAAAACAATCCCCAGATAAGTCATGATCTGGCAAGGGATTAGATTGGACTTGTCAAGTTGACACGAATGCCCAACTCGACACAAAGAGACAGAACTATCTCCCTCGACCGGAGACATTTCTCTAGAGATTCGGCCTGGACTAGCCAATCGTCCAGATACCGAAGCATCCTTACATTTAACCGATGCAGAATAGCTGAAACAGGAGCCATCACCGAGAAAAGACCTGTGGAGCAGTGGTGAGGCCGAAACAAAGGGTCTTGAACTGGAAAACTCCCGAGTCCGTGAAAAACCGAAGGTAAGGTCTGCTTCTTGGATGGATGGGGATTTGCAGATAAGCATCCTGCAGATCGATGGAAATCATCCAGTCCCCCCTCCTGACGGATGAAAGAACAGTCTGGACCGTCTCCATCCTGAACTTGGACTTTAGAATGAACTTGTTCAAAACCGAAAGATCTATGATGGGGCGCAGGCACCCGAGGCCTTTAGAACTACAAACATCCGAGAGTAAAACCCGGGAGAAGGAGGAGCTCGCTCTATGGCATCCTTCTCCAAGAGGGCCGAAAGCTCCTTCTCCAAGGCTTGACCCCTGATTGAGTGAGGGGAATAACTGCTGAACTCGAGAGGATGATGGAAAGTGGAGGTCTGGAAACAAAAGGGATCTCGTAACCTTCCTTCAGGACCTCCACCACCCAAGCATCCACCGCTCTCCCTGCCAAGCTGACCAATGCGGGAGAGACAAGCTCCTACTGCGGTCTCCAGGCGAGGTGATGACTCCTACTTCCGAAAATTCTTACGCAGAGACAAGGAAGAAGAAGAAGAAGAAGAAGAAGGTCCTCCTGGAGGTTGAGCTCTCTCTGCCCTTGGAGCCACGCCAAGAACCTCTCCCGCGTTTCAAAGGGTGAGCACCAGAGGATGAAGAAGAGGCACCAGCAACCTGAGATGTACTCTGCAAAAAAGAGCCAGAAGGAGGTTGTTGGGCTGGAGCAGAAGGTACAGATCTGGTCCTAAACTTACGCTTACTCCTTGAAGGAATGGGAGGAAGACCAGAGGAAAAAGCTCTTGATAAGGCCCAGTGAGCTTGGGAAGAGGCATCACCTTGATGTTCCTTCAAAACCTCAGAAAGCACAGAAATATCGAAAAGGAAATCGCCAAAAGGAGAAGAGGACAACAGACGGGTTCTCTGAATCTCCGATACAGAGGAGGGTAACTGCGACAAATACAGGTTACGCCTTAGAGAAACAAGAAAGGCCTGCATTGAAGCAGCAAGCTCGTTCTGATGTACAGAAGCGATTGAAATGGATGAGCAGAATTTCTCAAAAAGAGGAGCATCAGGAGGAACAAACCCGGAGTCCTTGATATACATTAAAAGCCTCCGAGGACCCACATATTGAAGGATTGAGCTTCTTGTAAGGAGCTCATAACAGCCTCCATAGCAATAAAATCTTCAATTGAGACAGAGACCGAAGCCTTAGAAGGCAAGGGTTATTGACTGAAAGTCGGACAAAATCAGGATTTGGCTTGGGGGGTCGAGAGAATGAAGAATCATCCGCCACCTGGTAAACTCCTCTCCGGTGTCTAGTAGAGAAGAGAGCTTCCTCTTCCCTTCCCCGATCACCTTCGAAAGTTTAGCGGCAACGTCCGTCCTCACTCTCGCGAAACCTCTGGCAAAGGGAAAACGTAAAAATTCCGTGACCGGGAAGGACCGTCAAGAAAAATCCCTTCTGTAATACAACGAGGCGGAGGCTGCTTCTGCTCTTTAGGCCTCGCCTGAGGAAGAAAACTCAAAATTAAATCAAAAAGTTTCTTGAATTCTACATCATGACATCCATTCGAGGAAACATCAATATCACACGAATCCGAGTCATCCATCATCATCATCGTCAGATCCTAACTTAGAAACTTCCTCTGAAGTAAAATCCTGACGACTAGCTATCTTAGGTCTGACACTAATATCCCTCCCCCCTTCTCCTAAATAAGCGCCCTTTGGCACTGTTACGGGACTAACAGGGGACACGTTGGGTAAAGATTCGTTAGGCACCTGCCAAGGACCGGATCCCCCCTAGGCCTTCGCCACGACGGGGTTCACAAGCCTGGGTATCTGTCGCACCGTTACCCATGGTGCTGTCGACAGGTACCTGACGAGGAGCTGAAAATGAATCTAAAAGTGTGTTTAGACATTATAGTAAAGGCTTCTTGAAAATTCTCTGACAGATTGTTAAACTTAGCAGAAATATCTCTATCTAGACTAAGCTGTAATTTCTTAAAATTCTGTTTCCAGGTAGTTTCCATTGCCAAAATCTTCGAATCTACATCAGAACTAACTTCACTAATTACCGGTTGTACAGGGGGCAAAGCATCAATTAATTCGGAATCGGAGTCGTACGATACCGAAACCGAAGAGCCAGAATCATGAGCGCCCAAAAAAGTCAAAGAATTCGTTAGATACAGTTTTAGCAATCGATTTTATTTTTATCCTTAACCGATCTTTTACGCTGCAAGATTGTTGGCGTTTCATATAAGCAGTCATATCCTCGTCAGACCAGGGCTTACATACGTCACCCAACGAGAAGTCAAGTCACAAACCTGTCCACGACAAGAACTACAAATGTCATGGGGTTCATACTCCCTGCTATCATCCTTGTCCCACAAACCGGGCAGTGACTGATGTTGCTGGCAGAAGGAAGCATCGTAATTTCTTGGTAATCCATTGTAGAATTGGACAGGTCAGTAGTTCCGGGTCGCGCAAAAGTTCGTAATTTAAGATAAGAACCACAACAGAAATCAAAGTTAATTCACTATTTCGTGATGTAATGCGTGAGTGGTAATTCATATAAAGTTTCATTTAACAAATAATGAAAGAAACTTTAAAGGCACAAAAATGTTTAAGGAAATTTATAAAGAGCGGCCGTGATGTAAACAACACGGGCGCTCGTTAACAACTGATTTGAGGGAAGGTTTTCGTATCTGTCAACGACAGTGTTGCCAACTGGCGGACAGAATAGGAGGTAACAGGGTTGCCAATGTGGTAAATTTTGGTGCGGTTTTTGGGTGGGGATTTTAGGGCTAGATATTATAAGGTTAAGGTTTATTATAATTAATAATCATATATTAATTATATATATATATATATCTAATATAATATAATATATAATATATATATAATAATATATATAATATATATTATAATATATATATAATATATATATACATAATATATATATATATATGATATATATATATATATATATATATACATATATATATATATAGTATATATATATAATATATTATATATATAATTATATAATATATTTCTGGGCTCAGCCTGTGTCGCTCCGTGAAATAGGTTCCTTTAGCACTATTTCTAAGGTAAAATATTGCTATAATACCAGAGAAAAGCTAAATTGGAAATGCCAGATTATTCTGGCTCGCTCACCTTTATTATAAGGTGTCGGTATGGTTTCTGGGGCGAGTGAAACCACTACCACAGGTCCTTTTCCATTTAGCCTCTCCCTACATCAAAAAACCTCAACTAGAGAGAAGCCGACCTAAGGCTCACTACCCGCTACCGTTACGGCTAGCGCCTCTGACGTCATTCCTTTGATAGCACGTCTACGCTGCACACGCGTTTTTCTTTGCTGTGTTGTGTTTTCGATCTGGAACCTTTTATTTTCAACATGGAACGTCAAGCTGCTTCTGCATCCAGGTTAAGTACTGCTATTATAGTTGACACTATTTAGGGGCTGCCCTTGGCACGTTTAACTGAATTATTTAGGTTTTTATGAGTCGACAGCCTATGCGGCGCCGGCGCCGGCCCCGCGCCACCACAGCGGCTCGCTCCTTTGTGTCTCCTCGTTTCGTGTCTCATGTGGTCTCCCATACCGAGTGAGCTTGATTATTTCTTAGCAGTATCGTTATTTTATTATCTATGATGCATTTATTGACGTTTTAGTTCCTACACGGGGGATTTTACCAAGCACGTGTTCTTGCTGCATAGCCTATCGGAGCCCTACCGACCCAGTTTTCATGCATGCATGTTCCTTGTTGGTTAGGTTACCTAGTTAGGCTCTTTTATTATATAGATGCTAGTCCTACTTTTAGTCCTAGCCTACCCTGGCCGTCTGTCCCGCGTTTATTCGTCACGACACTAGGCCAGCTGCTCGGAGTTACCAGGTCTTGACCACCCTTCCCGGTTGGTTCAGCCTAGTTCCTCCAGGACGTCTCGCTTTCTCTCTACCTCATTTTATTTCTATTTCCCCCCGTGTAAATTAAACCTTTTATTTTATTACAGATCTGTGAATAGGCTCCAGTTGGCCTATAGGCCTTCCTTTCGCCTGGTCTTCTTCACCACGAGTGTGCTCACACCCAACCGTGAGAAGTCCAGACGATCACGTAGCAGCCACCACGCTACCGCACTCCTCTCCCTCCCTCCACATCTCCCACCTAGGTGGGGTGATGTCTCGCTTACGTTATCGCTGACAGCCGATCCGAGTACCCCTTCGGGGGATGGAGGGAGGTCCCCACAGGGACTCTCGGTGTGCGGGTGGCTCTACCCTGCCGCTCTCACCCCAGAGTAGGGAGAGAAGCTCTGTTCGCCCTAGCCTCGGCCGGCCACCAGGCTCGGGTGAGCTCGGCTCTCCTCGGCTCTCTGGGTCCATACCCCTGCCTTTAGTCATCCCCTCCGGCAGACCCAGGATTCCGGCATAGCCGGACCCCTTGAGGATGTTGGCTACCTGGAGGCTCCGGCCTCAGACGGGGTTACATTATTGCATGTATTCCATTGTATAATGCTGATTGTATAATTTCTATCTTAGTTTAAGTTTACGGAGCCACCATGCTCCTCCGGGAGCTACCCCTCCCTTTAGATTAAGTGTTACGGCGGAGTTACCAAGCTCCGCCACCTTACCCGATCTCTCCCATCTCGACACCCGGTACCTGCTCGGACTACTCCTTCTCCGGTGTATAGCAATAGTAGCTACCCCGAATTCAGTAGTTTCCTGTTCTCCGGTGTCACCGGAAACACTGTTAACTACTTACTACTGGCTCTACTGGATTCTCCGGCATGGTACATGGCAAAGAGAAGGCCGAGACGGGGATAATTCTACAACAACGGAACACTCCGGTGTTATGGCATATCAATCACGGACATTGTCCATATAGTTAACAATGGTACTCGTGTATCATTCCATTTACAGGCCACTCATTGTATGGAGACCGGCTGCAACGCCATCCTCCAGGATCCCTGTGGGCACGATGTCTGCCGGACCCACGCCACCTGCGCAGTCTACCTAGATGGTTCAGTAGTGTGGCACCACGAGAACTGTGTCACCTGCTACAATCTTGTGGAACGAGTCTCCTCTGATGTAAGTGACTCTCCGGTGTGTACATGATAATACAAAGTGGACCGATGTAATATATGTCAATGATATGCCTCCTAAGTTAAGTTACAATGTAATAAGAGTTGAGTTTAAGTTTAACACTAACCCTTCTCTTACAGGGAGCTCAGTCGGTTCAGGACGCTGCTCTTTCCACCCTCAAGGTATGGGTGGGCGGCTTCAGATGAAACGTAGCCAAGGCGAAGCCGTATATCCTCTCCCAAGAGATGGCTACTTTGATCTTCCCGGGGGGGAGGAGCACTGGCTACGTGGACCCCGAAGTAGCAGCTCCCCTGATCGCCTCGATTCAAGACGCAGTTTCCCAGCCCTCAGAGGAGACATCAGTGCAGGAGGTTGCGGAGGAGGTCGCGGCACTAGATCTCGACGTCGAGCCCATGACGGTGGACGGCAAGGGTAACGGTAAGGATGCTAGTGAGGCAAGTTTTGTAGGTGCTCAAGGCCTCCCCTTAAGCACATCTAGACCTTCCTCTTCTACTTCCTTCCAGGGGTTCTCCGGGGGATTTCTATCAGCTGGATCGAAATCCGTCTCGGCAATCCCTAAAGTCAAGGGCAGGTGTGACTCTAAATCGCCGCCAAAGCCCCTGCCTAGAAAGCCAAGTACCAGCCAAGTCCGTAAAGCTCCGGCTCACCATCCAGGAGCGGACAGAATCAAACGGGAGTCTCTCTCCAAAGGGTTGAAGACTAAGTCTTCCAAGGAAAGAGCCCACTCTTCCTCCGCTGACCCTGTGGCATCCACCTCCAAAGGTGCGAGACCGAAAGTATTCAAGGAGAGGGCAGAGCCCCCTCCTTTGACCAGGAAGCATTCGCATCCAACATGATGCAACAGATGGGCAACATGGTCGGAAACTTGGTAAACACCAAGTTTCAAGAAATACTAGAAAAGCTGGTCACACAGGAGACCATAGTTGCAGGTCTCCAGCAAGGCGTAGCGTCGGGGCTTCAACAAGCCGGTCAAGCAGCCCAAGGCCCGCTGATGCTGGACTCCTCCACTCTCCCTCCCTTCCACCCAAGTAACCCATGGAGGGTGGCTTCATACACACCTTTTGTGAACGGAATGCTTACGATTGAGGGCTGTGGGACTCGAAGGATTGAGGACTTCAAGTTCCACCCGCCAGGGTTGCAAGCCCCTTTCATAGGCTAAGTCCGTCTCACGAAATCTGCCTTGATAAGGGAGGATAAGGTCCCAAATGAGATGGTTATCCTCTCTCGGGACCAGGCACAAGAAGCTTGGATCCGTAACCTGGAGGAATGGCAGTGTGTAAACACTAAGGTTACGGCTTTCAGAAGTCCCTTCACAATTTTCACTGTGGATGAGGAGACTCCCATCCCGTTCACATCTAAAGTGGGAGAACTCACTCTGCAAGCGGCAATGAGAGATGAGCCTATGCCACAGCTCCAGGAGACGGAACCAACATCTCTCCTACTCCCTGGAACAGATGACCTCTGGGT
>NC_087201.1:112628851-112672423 GCF_015104395.2 Macrobrachium nipponense
CAGGGGATCCATTTGCTGAGGTACCTCGACAACTGGTTGGTCTTGGTGGATTCCAGGGAGAAGTTGCTGCTGGACAGAGATCATCTGCTTCGGTTTGTACTGGAACTAGGCATCAAGGGGTAAACGAAAGGTAGAGAAGTCAAACCTCATACCCAGTCAAAGGATTCTCTATCTGGACATGGTCATTGATACGCCAGTTTCAAGAGTTTTCCCGTCGGATCAGAGGTTGGAGAAGTTGCGAGTGGTGGTGCACGACTTCCTATCGCAACCACATCAGCTAGCTCATCAGTGGCGGGTACTTCTGGGAATTTTATCTTCTCTAGAGAAGCTGGTCCCTCATGGGCGACTTCATAAGGGTTCCTCTGTTTCTGGAGATGAGAGAAGATCTTCATTGGTGGTTGAACAACTGGAATCTCTTGAAGGGTGTTCCTCTGCGTTCTCTTCCCCGGACTTCTTTCTTGTTTCAGACACCTCCCTCGAAAGTTGGGGTGCTCATTTAGGTGGCCTCATTACTTCAGGTGTTTGGAGAGATTGGAGGACAGACAGCAGTGTAGCAACGTCTTTGAGTTAAAGGCAGCCTTTCTGGGTATGAAGGAATTTCAAGAGAAAATAGAGGGTCATTCTGTTGTTCTCATGTCGGACAACACCACAGTGGTCGCTTATGTGAACAAGCAGGGGGCCTGGTTTCACGTCAACTTCATGCCTTGACAGTCGAGGTTCACCAGTGAGCAGTCAGCAGTTCGGTAGAGCTATCAGCCAGGTATATCCCAGGCAAAAGGAATGTGGTCACAGACAAGCTCAGTTGTCCTGGATCCTCTGGCATTAGCCCCTCTGTGACCATAGGCGGAATGGTTTCCAGAGGACAGCAGGGCATATGTCCAGCAGTTTCAAAAGGTTGACCTTTGCAGTTTAATTTACCAAGGCAAATGGGCGTTTAACTGTAATTGGTTGTCATAAAACAGGACTTTTTGTTAGCATGGGGTGTACGAAGAAAGAGATGTCCAAGAATACAATCTCTTTTTGGATACAGGAAGCCACGTCTGTGCAGGCTAGAGCACATAACGTTAGGGGTATTGGTCCCTCTCTGGCTTTCAAGAAGACTTTGGCTGTTCATAGAGTGCTGAGTGCTGTATTTGGTTACACCAGTCCACGTTCACCTCTTTCTATCCTCAAGATGTTGCCCACAGATCTATGGACACGTTTTCTCTGGGTCCTGTGGTGGCTGCCCAACAGATTGTGTAACTCTTCGTCCCCCCTAACAGGGCACATTTATCTTACCTAAGATGATTTTGTGAATGAGAGAATTAGTGAGTTGGCTGGTATCTTTCTTTCTCTTGTACCTTTCCTTCTTCTTTCGGGCGAGTTGAGGAATAGACACGTCATTCGCTGGACTGGTCTGATACAGGTGAGTAAGGTAGTCATACTGATAGTTTGGTTGCTTGGCATGCAAATAATGAACCCTCTATTTGGTAGCATATGCTCTGCTCCTTAGCAAGTTGGAGTCAGAGGTAGTAACGAACCCTGGCACATTTGTTTGTTATTGGACTGTCAATGTTTCTCTTTAGTTCCATATGCAATGATTCGTCCCATATATCATTGTATGTAACCCAGTCGCTGAGTTGTTGAATATCACTGTATCTAGCTTCTCATGGGCATCAGCCCCTCTCCGGTAGATATTTCTTCTGGAGCAGGACTGGTGGGTAGGCCCCCAGCCTGTTTAGGATGTCTGCACCTCCCTCCAAGTATAAGTCTATCCTATTGTTTAGACCAAAGGTTTGTTCGGGTATGAACAAATGACAAATTTTCTAAGACAATTTGTATTTTTCATTGCTACAAACCTGAGGTCTTAACATTGCACGGCCCACCTTTGTCTTCTTAAAGACATCCTGGGTTGGGAATGACTGAATGCAGTGGGATGGGTGTGTGGTCCTTGACCAGTTTTCACCCGATTTACACACGAGTTGCCAGATCTCACAAGATTCCTTACTTTTCATCTGCGATTTAACCAGATCCAGCTAAGCGCAAGAAAATTATCCTGTTGTTCAGGGGACCTCAGGTTTGTAGATATGAAAAATAACAAATTTTTTGTCTTAGAAAATTTATCTTTTTTACATAAATTTTCTCTCTCTCTCTCTCTCTCATCTCTCTCATCATCTCTCTCGAATCTCTCTCTCTCTCTCTCTCTCTCTCTCATTTGTAGTTAGCAGTGGATAATTTTAAATTTATCTAATTTTACCTTTACTATCTAGAACTGTAAATGCACCATTCTAAAACCTAGACACATAACTAATATTTGTATTAGTCCAAATAAAAAGTAACTGTTTGTTCATGAAAAGGAATTTCAGAACAAAGAGAATGTCAGAATAAAGAATTTCTTAAAAACAAGGTTGAGAGGACTTCTAAAAATAGATTGGTCGGATCAAGTATTCAAACTTGAAATAAGCATTTCTTAGCATTTTTGAGACTGTGCCAAACTTTTGCGAAAATTTGACTTGCACAAGGGGGTCTGGAACTTCATCTTGCGTAAGTTCGCGGTATTACTGTACAGGCAGTCCCTGGTCATTGGCAGACTTGGTTAATGGCAATCCAGTTTTATGGCACTTGTCTAATGCCATAAAATTGGCAAATTTTGGCACCAAGAGGCTCCAATAAGAGAGTTATGGTGCCATAACATACCCAACAGTCGCTAATAACCGGTTATCGGCACCGTAAGCACCACAAATTGCCGAGTTTTGGATATTGGAGGTTTTTGCTTATCACAACCTCACTGAGAAGGGGGAGACCCTCCCCCATAACCTGGGATTGCCTGTATAGTGATTTGGGAGCCAAAGCTTCCTATGAGTTAGAATGTAATGTTCTTTTCATTAGGTTTTTTGCTAAGGACTTTTATGCTAATTTCTATCCTTGACATAGGACTAGTGGCTACAAGTTTTAAATTTGGAAAAAACTTATCCTTAAGTAAGTCACTGAAGCTACATAGTGGCATGGTAATCTTGTGTATGCTATGGTTTATCTTCATGGTATGCATATTTAATACAATTATTGCAGTGTTAACTCCTGTAGTTTCTTCAAGGGATATGTCCAAATCAGTCAGTAGCCTTTTTTTGGCCTACTGTACCCCTTCTTCTGCTGAAAGGGGGCCCACCCTTCAAAGAGACCTCAGGTACCTTCAGACGAGGATCTTTGTACTTAAGTGACAAGCCTTCCAAGGCAGCAGTAATAGCCAGTGGATTGAATTCACTGGGTAAACAAACACTTTTTTTTTTCTTTTTACTGAATATTTTGTTACTGAGTAGCCTTTAAAGGGTTGGCTGATTTCCACTTTGCCCACCTCCTTATTCAAATGTGGGACTCAGCTATATAATGGAGAGGTTCATTTAGAAAATATAAATACTTAATTTCAATGCATTTTTTAAATAATACTTGCCTCTTCATTATACAATTTGCCCATTGGTTCCCTGTTGGGGGGTTGGAGAAGTAGATGGACAGAAAATGAATATTCATAGAACACTGAATGTTTTAATTTTTTTGAATCTGTTACACTACCGCTGGTACAGAAGTAAAAGCCATATGATGGAGAGGTAAGTACTACATAGAAAATAAATCTTAAATAAAGTATTTATAAATTTTACTGTTTTTTGTCTCTGACAAGTTCTTTGTCTCAATCTAAAAATTGGCATATCTATTTGGTAACTTGTTTTATTGTCAGCATTTAAAAAAAAACAATAGAGATTTATTAAAAAATTAGAAGTTCCCCATATTCATTATTTCTCCCCAACCCTCCCCTTTTATTTTGAAGTTGCTACAGGTGATAATAATTGATCCTGTGCTTCTCTAGTCATAAAACCAGTTCCAACCACAAGGTTTGCCTTAGCACTACAGTTTATTAGAATTGTTCTTTAGTGCTCTTAAGGGTTCAAATGAACACTTTCCTCTAGGTTTTCCTTAAAAGTTGAAATATTTTGCAACTCTAAAGCCCCTTTCCCAAATACATTTCATAAGAAGGTTAGTCAAATGTTAAAGCTTACTTCTTTTTCTGTATTAATTAAAATAAAGTGTCACCTCAATAAACAGACAGCTTGGAAGTTTGCCCCTCCATATGAAGCAGCTAAAAGCCTCTCCTAAGCAGTATTTTGTACTTACTGTATTCAATTTAAGGCATTGACTTAAATATTCATATTCAGAGTTGTAGTGTATTTGCAAAATGAATTGCTTCTAAAAACTGAATGTACTTGTACCTACATCTGCTTACAAGATGTGTAAAGAGATATATATGAAACCCAGACAACTTCAATAAAACAAACTCATATTAAACTTAATTTCTCCAAAAGCTTTGTAACACAATATTGAAAGTAATGCATACAGGCGGCCCTCAGTTAGCGGCAGGGGCTCTGTTCCTGGCCACGACGCTAAGGGATTTAAAGCCTATGGCCGCCGCACACTTTCTTTCAATTCTAGACCAGTTAACAGCACCCTAGACCAGTCAAACGTGCCGTAATCCGCAATTGTGCAATAAGTAAAATTATATTATGCCAGTATAGTACTTTAGAATTTATCTGTACAGTAGATTATAGTATTATAAATACTGCTAAAGTGAAAAAAAGCCTAGCTTTAATCCTTTGGGTGTCTAGAGTATGTAAAGATACAATAAGGTTTGTTCATGAAACTTACCTGTCAGATATATATATAGCTGTATTTTCTGAAGTCCGACAGAATTTTAAAAACTTCCGACACACGCAGTGGTCGGCCCAGGTGGTTAGTACCCATTCCCGCCGCTGGAGGCGGGTATCAGGAACCATTCCCATTTTCTATTCAACAATTGTTTTTCTGTCGCTGGTGCTGAAAACACCTGTTTTTTCAGTACCTCCGTCTTAGGATTTTGGAAACTTCATTGCCGCTAAGTATCCTAATTGTCTTTGATTTATTTACTTGGATTTGTGGGATTTGTGGCTAGGCATACGCTATCTTAAATTGATTTGAATTTGATTCATTTTTGCATAAAATATCTGAATCTAGTTAGGCTAGTTTCAGACGGGGTTGTCTGCAAAGATAGGGTGTGGCTACCGAAAGCTTCGGTAGATCCGCACTTGGTATGTACGAGGGGTATGGGTCTTGCTTCTTTGTTGAGATTTGTCATGTAAGGAGTGTGAGACTTTGTCTATTCCATAAGGAAGACGTATGATTCGTATGTACGCAATTAATCAGTAAACATGTTGCTTAATTCCGTAAGGAAGACGTATGATTCGTATGTACGCCATTAAATCAGTAACAAAGTCAGGGTAGTGAACCGCTAACCTTCCTGTAGACTTTATTTTGCCTAACCCTGTAGTATGGCCTACGGGCTATGAATATGTCTACGAGAGGTGCTCGCTCTCCTTCATTGCTGTGAAGTACTACTGTAATTGTTACTCCTAACCCTGCAGTGTTGCCTTCGGGCCCTAAGCAGTGTCTGTAGAGGAATTGCCCTTTCTCTGAATAACTCTTTCGATTCGTATCTTTAGAATCGAAAGTGCTTGCTTTAGAGAGTAAAAGTGAAGTGCAGAAGTGCAGTGATACCCCTTGTGTAGTGGAGGGTGCGTCAGATCGGCCTCGTTTCGCCTCTAGGCCGGGGACCTCTGATTCGACTCTCCCAGGACCCGGGGAGGGAGCCATGTCGAAAGCCTAAGGAAGGAGGTTACAAGGAACCCCCACCGATCTGGCGTGCCTCGGCAGTTTCTGATGAAAATCCCCCCCAGACTGCCAAAGTGCGTGCGCGTGCACGAATCCTGTAAAGATTTGCTTCTCGTCCCTCCGAAGCGTCCTCCCATGCAGGGGTTGGAGCTTTCGGAAGGACTCGCGCCCTCTAAATAGAAGCTTTATAGAAGAGGACGCTTCACGTCCTCTCTCTCTCTCTCTCGTTATGCGTTTCGTGAGAAGTAAGAAGGCGAACGTCGCCTGAACTCGTGTCCGTCTTTCCACCGAGAAATACGTAGAGAAGTCATAGTAGCAGGAAAGCTTTTGAGAGCGGACGCCCGGGACGCTTGGATGGACTCCAGGCGCGCGGGGGTGCACAGCATAAGTGGCGCCGTGCCAGTTGGACGCCGAGCGCGCTCCAGTGGACGCCGAGCGCGCTCCAGTGGACGCCGAGTGCGCTCCAGTGGACGCCGAGAGCGCGTCAGTGGACGCCGAGCGTGCACCAGCGCACTCCAGGTGTGTCGCCTGGATGAACGTTTCTGCTGAACTCTTCAAGCTCTTGTTTCAGATATGGGCCTAAAGAATGTTTACCTCTACCTCCGGTGATACCTTCTACCTCACCTGCAATGAATGTGAAGTAGGCAGTGCTTCGGAGGAAGTTTAAAGTGAACAGACTTCTTCTTCGAAACCCAGCAAGACATCGGGTTTCGTGAATCAAGAGGTCTCTGTCAATTAATATTGCTTTTCGCATAGGTGGATGGAGTTAAGGAAAGCTCAAGGGAAGATCTCGTTTGCTCTACCGCAACCTTTGCCATTCTGCCAATAAATTTAAGTTGCCACTACCGCAGTCAAGACTTTGCGATAAGGCAGTTACGGGTTATGTAAGGCTCGATGTCCTGCACGTCAGGACTCTCGCAACGTTCAGTGGATTCTTGCAAAGGCACTCATCAAAAGGACGCTCTTCAGGAAAGCGCAAGACAGGACTTTCCTTTGCCATACTGCCAATAAATTAAGCTTTAGCAGGCATTAGTTGTGATACGGAGAGGAAGCTGGTTGGAGAGTTTCTTCCTCTTCTTAGGATAATTTTGCAAGCTTTTTAGCCCATCTGAAAGGGTTTTTCAGATGATAGATTTTGTTAGTTTCTAGTCGGGACTACGCTGCCGAATTGAACATCGTCGTTCTACCTGCCGTAAGCCCAGTCTCTTTAACAGGATTCTTGCCCCTTCCTCGTTTGAGACGGGAATCGGAAAAAAATTAAATGCTTGACTCCCTGGGGATTACGTTTTGTCAATTCAGTGACTTTCCCCCATTGACAATATCTTTTCGTTTTGTCAAGTAAGTGGGTATCCCCTCTTTGGACAAAATATCTCTTTGTCCGTAAATGGGTTAGTCTCATTGACAAACATCTCATTAACTTGATATTGCGTAAGCGAATAAGCTCTTATTGACAAGATTCGGAGGAAAGCTCTCATTCGTCATTCGCAGACTCGTACAAGAAATAGACTTGTAGACTACGTCAATGAACGCTTATGTCAGTAACATAAGAAGCTTGAGCTGACTGCTTCGATTCTCTTAAGTTTTGTTCATGAAACTTGCCTGTCAGATAGTATGTAGCTGTATTTCCGAATTCAGCTATATATATGTCTGCCAGGTAAGTATGAAAAACTTTATTGTGATATAATTTCATATTTTGCCTTGCGTTATTTTACTTATGGTTGGTTCAAGTCATATACGCTTGCTGTAGTTACCTCTTCGGATGGCAACCGAGAGGTCTATTGTCTATTTTAAGGACTTTTATTCGTTACTCCCTGCAGCCTTCCAGGAGTTTCCGATTTACTTTTACCGTTGTATGGTAGTGTTCTGACGACACAAACGCATCTATATATTTAGCGTTTTCTGTTTCGCTTAAATATACCAGCTTGAGAGTCTTTCGGCTCAAAAAATAACGGACCTATTTCTTCGTAGAATAGGGTAGCTGGCAACCCAGACATAAAGTTAAGAGACGACGTTCGTAAGCTGCTGGCTGCTGCTGTCACGCTGTGTCTGTCCTCCAGTCCAACCGAGCCAGTAAGCAGTAACAGATCGGGCGCTGTCATGCGCGGTAGGTTACGTCTCTCTCTCCTGCGGGATTGACTGACTAACCGTATCTCTGGGCTGGCGGTTACGTCTCTCCTGCGGGATTGACTGACTAACTGTATCTCTGCCCTACAATCACGGACTTTAGCCTAAGATTGATGGGGATTTCTTACGTGAATGAATAAACGTTGCATTCGTTTTGCCTTACTTATATGTTCAACAGAGTTATCTCTTAATCCTTTCGGTGCTCGTTACCGCACGGTATAGAACTACGAGTCTACCGCAACATTGCACTTTTATATGCTCTCCTGCTTAGGCAAAGCGCAGCCTTATTAGGGAAGTAAGCATACTCGGGGAGGGAATGGATGAGCTTGCTGGGGACCATTTCCTTCCTGAAGAAGTTTGTTTCCCCGAATAGACTGCAATTCAGACCACAGTTTTTTCCTACCGGGAAACTGAAATATTATTCAAGATCTAGGAATGATTCTGAACATCTCTCAGTGCGTTTATCACCTGATGTGATAGAAAGAAGGTGCCGGACATACTGGATAGGGTTTCAGATGTCCTGGATCTTAATCTGAAAGAAGTAAAAGCGATTCGGTAGTCCCTCCAGTCCTCGTAACGAGTTTTGGGAACCAGTGGTCCAGATCAACTCTGATATTCCACAGCTCTCATATCTTAAGAAGTATCTTCTTCTCGGTCCCTGTTCAAGTTTACGAGAAAGCCTATTATAACAACCAGGCGTAGAATGTAACGATCCTCTAGAGGTTCAGTTACAGGATTGCAAAAGTCCGTACGAATAGCCTCGATCGACGGCAGCAACTATTGACTTCCGAGTGGAATCTTTCTTTAGAAGTAAGTTGAGAGTTGTGGAGACTTTAGGGACGCCCTTTCTTTCATTCTTCTCTTCGATATGTTGAGGACGAAGAGGCTTCTTCTTTTCTGCTCCCTTATTCTCGATCCGGGAATCGGTACCATTAAACGCCATCCTATGATATTGAACGGGGATGGATATTTAGTCTCTTTTCCCCTTTTTTCAATCGCTTAGGAAATGTAATAAGAGGATTTATGACGTCACAGGGAGCGACCAATGACGCTGATCGCCCCATGTTGGCCTTCAGGATCCTGGATTCACAGAGGTCACATACTTCCTAGTTCACTTTCCAAGGACCTTTTCCGAAAGAGTCGGTCTACTCTAACTCGAAAGGTACCTATAACCTCTCCGCTCTGAGTCTGACTACGTTCAGGCTATCGAGATGTTGACAGGAATAAAGATTACCGTCTTCCATTTCCGTCTGAAGAATGGGATAAGCTGCCCAGTCACAACTATTAAAGCATACGCAACAAATTGTTGTTGACGGCCTTTGGGCTCGAGAGATTTGCGTCTGTCAAACAACAAAGCCCTTCACGATCTTTGAGTTCTGTGGAATCTCGAAACCTCGCTCATCATCTACTTTTTGTCTCACTGTTTTCTCGGAGTCAGACACTCGTTTGGCGAGATCAGGGCGACATATAGTAGCCCTGAGTTTCTTGTTGACGAAGTCGGTTGCGTTTATACACCCCCGATGATCGTGTAACATGAGACCAGGTTGGACTGTCAGGACATTCTTCCTTCGGGACTGAATCGCCTTTTTGCTCCTCGCTCCTTTCTCCTGGCCACCAGAAGCTCGAGTCAGGAGTTGATTTGCTGACGACGTTTGGGTTGCGTTGATACAACCCCAAGGTTTGCTTAGATTGAATCGCCCAGACAGTCCAGACACTCATCCTTCAGCGAAGAATAGTGCCTTATGGTCTTCAGGGTACAGCCTTGCTGTCCTTGATTCGTCTTGACTGGTCAACTGGTCGGTCACCAGACTTTAGTACAGATGGACTGACTGTGCATGTCCGATCGAAGCTTTCAATATGGAACTTAGACGTAGTCTGAAGTTCTTGATGTCAAAGCATTCGAACCTCTCCTACCTGTTAACTTCTTGCATGTGATCATGGAAGGGCCATTCTTCTAACCACCCTAGAGAGATACGACAAAGAGGGTTAGTGAGATTTTAAGCCATTGTCACAAGTTTTGGCTTTAGAGAACACAAAGGCGAGGTGTGCTCTCTAACCCTTCCGTTGTGGCCTAAGAATGGTAACCCGTTTTGTCCTTGGGCCAGGAGCTTGGAAGCAAGGATGGCACAAGTTAGTGGGCAGGAGCCAGAGAGAGTCCTGTGCCCTGTCGGGTCTCTCAAGTTTATCTACATAAACTCAAGAAAGTCGAAGTCATTCGGCGCAATCTGCAGTGTTCCGAAAAAGACCAGACTTGCCCATATCGAAGAACAGCCTGGCTTTATGGGTAAGGAGTTCTTTCAAAACATGCTCCTTCATTGTGTTTGCACAAAGATTTGAAATCTTTTTATCTGAATGCTCACGAGGTGAGGGGGCGGCCTCGGAAGCATTTCAACAGAGCATGGCACTCAGCAACTCCTGAGTACCATGTTTTAGCGAAGCACTCTGTGTTCACTTCACACTCCCTGCGAGGTGTGAAGATGGCATATGAGATCTGCTGCTCGCTAGGGCCATACGTGTCTGCAGACACAATCTGGGGGGCAAGAAGTACCACTCATCCTATCCTGTAGAAAATGGTTAGGAAGAGCTCTTAATTTAGTTGTTGAAGGTCGCCGACAACGGCGACTTCTTAACTCTTAAGCCTTAGTTAAACACACCTTAAACTTTGGCTAGTTGGTCAGGTGGTGATAGATATATTTATATATATATTATTTATTTTACTTCTTAGCCCTCATGGTATGGTCAATATGGTCTAGTCACGTCGTGGTCTCGCCCCTGTTGACAGATCATCTGGAGTGCACCAGCTATATAGGTCTCTACTCGCTGGCAACTCTAGTAGCACAAGCAGACTTACGTGGCAGTAACCACGAAGCCAGCTATGCTAACAGGTGGAACCAAGATGTAAATCATCTGCATGCATTTGTTTCCCAAAATCCTTCTATTCTGTCCCTTCCCACCTCCAAAGGTGGGATTCAGCTATATACATAATCCGTTGACAGGTAAGTTTCATGAACAAAATGATATTGTTATGATACAATAAAGTTGTTTGTTCATACTTACCTGGCAGATATATATAATCAAGTACCCACCCACCTCCCCTCAGGGGACAGTGGAAATAAAAATTATGAATAGAAAATGGGAATGGTTCCTGGTACCCGCCTCCCAGCAGCGGGAATGGGTACTAACCACCTGGCCGACCACTGCGTGTGTCGGAAGTTTTTAAAATTCTGTCGGACTTCAGAAAATACAGCTATATATATATCTGCCAGGTAAGTATGAACAAACTTTATTGTATCATAACAATATCATTTTTATACAGTGTACAGGTGGCGGTAGTGTTCATGTTACGATAAGTCGTCCTACAATAATCCGATTTTATGAGAGACCCAATTACAATAGCCTAACTTTATCCCATCTTCTAATTACATAAATTCAAAAACAGCAAAAGGGAATGATGAAAGTATGGTTTTAACGTTGTACTCGTTGCGTAAACATGTACTGCCATGAAGAACCGAACGAGAAACAACAATTTTTTTTTTCTAAGTACAACCGAATTGGATAACATCCGTTTGGCTTGTATTTCAATCATTGTACTATAGTACACTATTACCGTAGTTGCTATAAGTGACGTTATGTAGAATAGAACTGAGATATCTTAATGTAACCACTTTATTTGAGATAGATGAAAAATCAATATAGATCAAAGATCAATCGGGAAATATACAGTTAAATTTAAACCTAGTTATAACTGAAGCTGTGAAAACTGTTCAAGCTACTAATGACTATATCGTGCCTTGGCAACAAGGATAAAACTCCATAAACGTATGCCGTCAAACGCAACCGTAGATAAAATTGAGATAAAATCATTTATTTAATCAAAAAACTACTGTACTTGAAAGAACACATTTTACTGTTGGTTTCACGCCAATAATTAAGATAAATAACGTAAAGTTCGAATTATGATGTAAGAAAAATTGCAAACGGAACCACGTAATTTTTGTACGCAATAAACATGCAGCCAACGTAATCTGTTAAAAAGAAAAAAATTAGTTCACAATCACAACGAGGCCTATTCAATTCATATTTCCACCTAAAAACATGTCATATAAGGAAAAATAACTTTGTCTCATATAAGTCAAGTATCTAGATATTTGTTTATGCTACCTAGAAGCAAGAAAATGTGCTCAGAATTGCATTAAATATGGGCGAAACAAACTTGTATCCCCTGTCAGCTGATTTCAAACCAAAAC
The DNA here is from genome assembly GCF_015104395.2 of Macrobrachium nipponense. Taxonomy (NCBI): domain Eukaryota; kingdom Metazoa; phylum Arthropoda; class Malacostraca; order Decapoda; family Palaemonidae; genus Macrobrachium; species Macrobrachium nipponense. The sequence goes on from NC_087201.1 coordinate 112,640,893, forward strand.
ATTGGCCGCTCCGACGGAATACCTTGGCCTAGATTTCACCCGTAGTATTTTTATAATACAATAATATGAGAATACGTACAATATTATTGGATACAGTGAAGTAATGTATAACTTTTTAAAGGATTTATGGAAAAGATGCATGATTAATAAAATAACACCATGCATTTTTGGGAACAGTGGCAGACAAGAACGAACAAGACAAAACATCCTCTGACAACGTGGAGCGTAGTTACAAAAGGCTGCCTTAATTTGTATCATATTTATGTACAAAAATAAAAATACCCTATACGTAATGTATTTTTTCATGCACATTTTAAAACTTAAAAAGTATGAAAGTTTATAAAATTGACACATCAATCGCTAAATTTGCATTCTTTTTAACGTAATATTTTTTTTTTTCTTTCGGAAGAGCGGCAGGAGGCGGCTTACAAGAATGAAACTGAAAAAACATCGTATTTGATAACGTGAACGGGTCAGTTTCAAAAGCTGCCTTTGTATCATATTTCTGTGCAGAAGTAAAAATACCCCATACATACTACATTTTCATACATATTTTAAACATAAAAGCATTAACATTTATAAATCGACACATCCATAGCTAAATTTACTCTTACTTAACTCGATATTTTCGGCATATATTTTACCCTAATACCTATGTAAAACTCCATAAAATTTTTTCAATGTCATTTGCATAACCTTTATGACTGAACGGCATTTCTACAAATGTATGAACTCATTAGATATAATGGCGCTAGCGGCGCTGTTGACCAAAAATTGTGCCATAAAAATACCTTAAAATGCCTTATTTTTTTAATGAATATTATTGATGACAGCCGTAAAACCGATTTGCCGCTAAGCGATTGCGCGGTTAACCGTGGGCCGCCTGTACATGTAATTATACATACAGGCAGTCCCTAGTTTACAGGGGCATTCCATTCCCGACAGCATGCCGTAAGCTGAAAATAGCCATGAACCGGAACATCTAATTATAATAGGAATAAATAGTGCTTATGGTGCTGAAAGCACCATAAACCTGGTAATGTCCCCATAAACCTGCACCGTAAAACTGCTTATGGCGCCAAAAAATCAGGTTAATGGTGCCGTGAGCCAAGCCCATAAAGTTGAAATGCTGCGAGTCGAGACATCCGTAACTTGGGGACTGCTTGTACCCAGTACACGTGCATGCCACACTGAAAGATATGTAACACTACATTAACATATATATTGTATGTAACACTACATTAACATATATATTGCAAGTACAGTACTGTCAGTAAAAATAATGTAGGAGAGAGAGAGAGAGAAAGAGAGAGAGTGTTTGGACCTACAGTAAGTATGTATTGTTTCCTAACATGATGCACAAAAGGGAATGCATTGGTTGTGTGTTTGTTTACTATCCACCCTCACAGGCACAGCCAGGAAAGCATCAGTCAACGTAGTGCGTGCGTTCATTCATTCACCCCTCCACCCTCACAGGTGCAAAAAATAAAGCCTTGGTCTGCTGTTCATTAAGCCTATCGCACTAACTGGATTTCTCCAGCAAGTACAAAATATTTTTTTCATTTTTATTAGTTTGTAGTGTCCATTAAAATCTGCTAATTTGAGGTGCCACTAGAAACCAATAGCTTTTATATTATGGAATATTGTCAATACAGTATATGTACTTTATATTTTTATTTCTTTTAGGTGAGGCAGTTGTTCCAAGGAAAGGCAAGGCTCCAGGCATGAAAATTTTTCATCGTTTTCATTTCTCATCGCAGCTGAAAAGAATGTCTGTAATAACAGGTTACACCCAGTCTGGTTCAGCTGATGTATTATATTTAGCCACTGTTAAAGGAGCACCAGAGACATTAAGGCCAATGGTATTTGACAATTTTATTTGTTTCTGAGAGTATTTAGGTGCAAAGTTCATCTTGAGTAAAAATTGTGTGTGATCTTCGTTTCTTTAAGGGATTTTGCGCCATATATGTACAGTATTTAAATATAGTACTATACATTACAGATTTTGAAGACTATGTATGTGTCTTCTCACACTTTAGTATAGTAGTGTACATAATGTTAAACCATTTATTTAGGTATGAAAGAAAAATTGGTGATAAAACTACAGTTACCCAGAGTACAGGGTATGTTAAGTGCCTTAGGTTACATGACATGCAATTGAATAATGGTAAGACAAGTTGGCAAGGATATAGAGAGTAGAGTTTTTTTTTATTCATATCTACTGTATATGCCAGCATATAAGACAACCTGTTAACCTTAAAAAAATCTCCCCCAAAATTAGGAGTCGTCTTACACGCCGAGTATAAAAAGTAAACCTTACATCCTTCTGAGATTTTCAATGATTGGCTAACCCCTGAAGTGTCATTAGTTGTATCAATAGTTAACTACCGTCACAACTATTGACACAAACAAAACATCTGTAATAATAGTAAAAACCTTAAGTGAATCACTAGTGACACAACTGTTGATACTGTCAACAAAGCAACTGTAATAGTGTGGATAATAACCATAATTAGACGTTAGGATAAGCGAGCTCTCATTTTGGTACGTGTACGATCTCTCTGTAATTCTAAAAACCGAAAAGCTCTATAAGCCTAAATATTTTCTGGAGGATATGATCATTTGCAAAAGTTAATGTATTCCAGAATATAAACATCGTCTTCATATGCCATTTGCATTTGATATTGTTTACATTCTCAAAATCTAGCTGATTGAGTACTATCAATATCTTTTTTGCCATTAACTGGTAGAAGAGATGTAATTCAGAGATACTTTTTCTTGTAATTTAACAAAGTTGGGTTTAAAATGTGCATAATACTGATTGTATAAGCATTTTAAGTGTTATTCGCCAGTTTCCAGACATTACTTTCACCTTGTCCATTATTCATTTTATTAGCCTGGCTATAAACCTGCAGCGTCAGTTTAGTACTTGGAATCTTTATTCAGATGTTATTTAAATGAAGAATGAGTAAAAATGTATTTTTTTTTTTACTTTTGAAGCCTCTGCTGAGAATTGTCAACGTTTAACAACATGATAACTTGAATGTAAACGCTTGACAGTTACGGCAAATTGCGTCAGCAATCAGCTGTTTCTCAATTCTGTTGTTTATGTCAGTACAGGTTTACAATGGCTTAATCCATAATTCTAAATCCCGTAATTTCTTGTGGGGAGAGAGAGAGTAAGTCTACTTCCAAAGGATATAAGTACTCCACTGACAGTGATGTCACTGACGTTGAGTATTTGTCATAATGTTTACCATATATTTTTCCCTAGGGAATACAAAAGTATTTATTTTTTAACGGTTTGAAGATACCAATTTTACACATTTTTGGTATGATAATTCCAATGATTATTACTTTCATGATTTATGTACTAACTTACATCAGCTGATTGATTTATGTAATTTTATAAATTGGGGGTCCTTTTATATGGTAAACATACCTTTCAACCTACAATTTTACATGAAAAATTGGTGGTCACCTTATATGTTGGCATATACGGTAAGAGAAATTGTTGAAACAAAAGAGGAAATTTTCTGCTTTGTATGTGATATTGTTATCATCAGTGTTAATGAGTGTAAATGGTAGTGGATGAAGCACCAACGTAACATTGATGATGTTAAGAGGTTAGGTTAAGTGGTCATTCATTTCATCATTGAGGCTAACATTGCATTAATATAGAAACTAATTTTTATTCCCCTTAGTTTTCAACTCTTCCACCAAACTATGACAGTATATACTTAGAGTTGTCTCGACGTGGGGCTCGTGTTTTGGCTCTTGGCAGAAAGGAGCTTGGAAAATTATCTCATGCAGAAGTAAGTATCTTTCTTTCTTTACTTAATTAGGTATACAGTGGACCCCATATTCGCGGTCTCCCAATTTGCGGATTTCTCTCTGGACCCTATCTACCCATTATTCACGGGAAATTCACGTATTCACAGTATTTTTATATGAAAAATATCCAGAAATTCCTGTTTTTTTTTATCAATTTCAGCATAAAATACACTTTTGTGATAAAACTGTTATAAAAACCAGGTATAAAAATTTTATGGGGGTTGCCAACCAGTCAATGGATTTCTAAACATTCACGGGGGGTGTATGGTAAAACACATCCCCCACAAACTACGGGGTGGGGGACCTACTGTAGAACCTTTATGAGCAGCCCTAGATTACTTTAAAGGAGGGACTTTTGACTCTGATGCTCAGGTCCTCAAGGTCGGGTCCCATATGGGAATAGCGCACGCTTTTACAAACGCTTTTACATCACCTTTTTTGTTGTTGTTTACTTAAGTTTTTTATAAATGATATTTGATTCCATCCCCCAACCCCCCAAAAAAGGAAGGTCTTTTATCACTGTTCTCTAATAAACATCATTTAAGTATTATTTTGTTATCAAAGCTTAGGATAAATAAAATCTTGATTTTTTTTTTGTCTTTTACTTTAATTTTGCCAATACAATGAAATCAGTACAATTATTAGATAAAGAGGCAATATTTTTATATAAAGAAGGATAAAAATATGATACCAATATAGGAAAATGATGCAGTAATAATTAAAATTGGTTTTTCTTCATGAGTAGAGACTTATTTGTTTTCCTTTTTTAGTTTTAATATATTAGTAGAGATATCAAAATGTTGAATAACTTCGCCAAGTGATCTTCACCACATTTTTTCAAATCGTATACTAGTAATTGCATAAGTGATCTGTTTAACGAAAAATGGTGCTTTATTTCGAGTTTTGCTAACATGTAAAGATCATCAAATAAATTGTTATACTACTGCAATTCGTTATTTGTAACATTTCACCCAATATATAAATGTTTTAAATTTCCATTACATCATTGTTTTAGTTCAAATGTATTAGAAAAATGAGATAATGATAGATTAATAGCATAATTCTGGCATAAAATTGCACCACATTTGGCATATATTCTTGCTATTTAGCATACATCTGACCTGGACCGACTAGCATAATTTAGCAAAACTTGTTGGTAACAATGGTGACGCCACTCTTAGCATAGTTTAAAGTCTACAGCTACTGTTAACAAACAGTCAAACAGGGGTGTACGCACACCTTGTGTGCATTTCGTTTGCGTTTTCGGCGGTATTTACTGTATACGCAGTTACCTTTTTATTCATGATGGGTTCCAAGACAGCCACTTCACACAAGGCGAAGAGGAAAAGTGTTTGCATGGCATCTCACGTTTTCCTTCTTCAAAATGTTTCCCCCATTCCCAACTCCAAAATAAACCTTGAGTTTCATCTATCCTCTCCTCTATAAGACGATGCTCACACATGAGGCATGCATTTCAGTAGCAGATGCAATACATATTTAAGTGTTAGGTTTGGAGTGAAGGCAATGTTACGTACGTAGGTTACATGGGCAGTTTGATAGCGAATGGAATCTTTGAGCTTTGTTAAGCGTGCCGGTAAATAAGATGTTAACCATAGCTTAAATCAGAGAAGCCACTATAGTATATATATGCATAGTAATTAAGACAATTCTTTTATGCCTACTGTAATACGTCAATGTTTACGCGTGAGATTTGGTAGTGAAAACACTGTTACATGCGTAACATGTGCGGTTCGGTAGCAAAGCAGTCTAAGCTTTTTAAGCTTGCTAGTAAAGAAGAGGTTAGCCTTAGCTAAACTCAGAAGCAGCTATGGTATACAGTAATTATAGAGATCAAATTGATTCTTTTATGTCTACTGTAAAAATACGTCAATGTTTATGTGCGAGATTTGGTAGTGAAACCACTGCTACCTACGTAACGTGCGGTTCGGTAGCAACGCAATCTTTAAGCTTTATTAAGCTTGCTGGTAAAGAAGAGGTTAGCCTTAGCTGAAATCAGAGAAGTCGCTATGGTATACGTAGTAGTTATAGAAATTAAGAGATTCTTTTATGTCTACTGTGAATATAAGTCAATGTTTTTATGTGTGAGATTTGGTAGTGAAAACACTGTTACATACGTAACATGTGCATTTTGGTAGCAACGCAATCTTTAAGCTTTATTAAGCTTGCTGGTAAAGAAGAGGTTAGCCTTAGTTTAAAATTCATAGAAGCCGCTATGGTATACTTAGTAGTTTTACAGAAATTATGACTCGTTCTTTTATGTCCTACTGTAAAAATACGTCAATGTTTACGTGAGATTTGGTAGTGAAACCATGTAATGTGTGTGGTTTGGTAGCAAAGGCAATCTTTAAGCTTTGTTAAGCTTGCTGGTGAAGAAGAGGTTAGCCTTAGTTTAAATCGGAGAAGCCGTTATGGTATACGTAGTAGTTACAGAAATTATGACTATTCTTTTATGTCTACCATAAAAATACGTCAATGTTTACATAGGAGATTTGGTAATGACACCAGTTTACATATGTAACGTGTGCGCGGTAATGAACGCAATCTGTATGCTTAGTTTGTAAGCGTCCCCGTAAAGAGGTTAAGCCTGTATTAAACTCAAGAGATGCTTGGTACGTTAAACGTAAGGTATAGTAATTATTGAAATTAAGAATAAGATTTCTTGTTTACTTATTTTACGTGGTATATATTTACCATGTACCATAATTATTTTTTTCTTAGTCTAATAACCTTGAAACCAGCTCTGATATTTGAAAAAAATTTGCTGTCGTAGAAGACGCTCCTGTTTTATAAGGATATTTTATGGAAACAACTGTTAGTAAAACTGTTATATCATAACATTTAACTAAAAGATAGTTTCAAAGTGATTTTGTATACAGCATTACAGTCGATTGTAATACTGAACGTAAACATTTATAGGTTTATATCGAGATATGGTTTGTTTACTACCATAGTCCCGCTATAAGCCACCAGGGCTGCTCTATGGTACATCCTTTCATGCCACATCCTGCTGACTTAATGTAGGCAATTTTTCATAAATTCTTGATAAAAAATATAAATTGGGTTTAATTGTAATAGTTTATTAATTCACTGTAATAATTAGACATGCTTTTCAATGTTTTATTATGTTAACAACACGTTTTGTGCTTGCCACTACACTACAGTCTACTTGCATAGTTACCTATGTAGCCTATGGCGCTCGGTCTACAATCGGATGGACGTAGACCAGTTTTCTTTTATACAGTATATTATACATTTAAGTATAATATCCTGTATAAAAGAAGTCAAGCAAGAGCCTTAATCCCATGTAATGACACAGTCAAAAGGAATATCATTGAATCTTGTTTCATCAAGTCAAAATAAATAGAAATGTTCTAAATTTAAGTCTGGTTTTTTAAACTTGATGCTTTTATTTCATAATGAAAAAAGTTGTAGATAAATATAAGCACAAAATTAATATAGCATTCAGTTTTTACATGTTTTGGACTGTAAAGATACTTTGTAATTTCGGTTAGGGTCAAAATCTGTTTAGGTTTGTGACCGTGTGAATTATACCGATAAGCCTTCGGATTATCTCCCCCCCCCCCCCCCCTTGTTTTTAATTTTTACCCATTTGACAATTAACCATCTGGTATTCTTGATCTTGTTGTGTACCTGAGACCTTTCTCTCCAATTGTATTTCATTAGCTCCTGACAATGTCTCAGTAAAGACGAAAGCACTTGGATTTCCGACTATCATTTTCCTGTGGGATTCGCTTATTTATAAAGGCACGTGCATACTGTGATTTTTTAAGCATAATGGAAACCATACACAACTTCTACGCTTTTCTTTGAAATTTTCCGAGCCTGTTCTATTTGACATCCTTCTGTAATGCTTTTATCATCGCTCACAAACTGAAACTCCGACTTAACTTTCTACGGAAGTGTATGAACGAGCAAGTGATGCCCAAGTTGATTTTATCAGTGAGAATTCATTCGTCTAGCAGAGCAACCTTTCGATGAGTTTCAACGCATATACTTCAGAAACACATCGACATCACAAAAGTGGAAGTAGATGATGTGTTTCGTACACTTAGAAGCAGCCGGTATGGCTTTAATCAGACGGGATCCTGTCGATTTGGAAGAATCGGATGCTGGATTACTGCTACGGAAAATTAAGAAAGTGCTGCAACCATCTTGAAAGGAAGCTTCAAGTCAAGCTGAAGAATCTTATTGCTGAAAGCGACTGGACTAAGCATGCCAATGTGGACTTCATGATTAATTTATGAGACAAACCAGTGGATAGTGCTACGACAGTGGCTTTGGGATATGGGTTAAGCTTTGGTGTATAGTATAATGGTAACCTGGACTGTGTCGACATCTCAAAATCATTTGTTATTTAGAAAAATTTAATCAAAACCAATGCTCTGATGATATCAATATTTGTAAAGGTATTGTGTATGGTGCTATGCGTAAACCTTCTCCCACTAATGTACCCGTGAGATTTCTCCAGCTTTTAAGAAAATTAAAGAAGACGAAACAGTGAAAGTGACTAAAGAAGATAAATCTAATGCAGTGATAATAATGAATAAAAGTGACTATATAAGTAAAATAATGACATTGCTAAATGATACTGATACTTATACGAAACTGAGGTCTAACCCTACACAGACAGTGAACTCCCGTTTTAATAAACAAATTAAATCCATTTTGAAGGGCTTGGACCATTTAATTAAACAGTTTACACCGCAATGCGCCTCCCTACCTTATATGTATGGTTTAGTCAAGACACATAAAATCAATAACCCTATCAGACCAATCATTAGTTCAGTGGGCTCAGTTACATATAATTTATCTAAATGGCTTGTAAAAATTCTTTCTCCTTTGGTAGGAAACATTTTAACACGAATGTTAAAAAATAATATTGATTTTATAAACAAATTGAATAGTTTAAATTGAATTTTGATTTAATATGGTTAGTTTTGATTGATTTAATATGGTTAGTTTTGATGATGTCTCTTATTACAAAAGGGCCTGTAGATGACTGACTTGAATATTTTGGAGGATGAATTAGAACGTCATAACATTCCCTTAAGTTTAGCAATCCTCATTAGTCTCATAAGTTTATGTATCAAAGATAGTACTGTCCTTAGCAATATTTACATGGAATTTTTTGAAACAAAACTCTTACCAAGAATTTTGTCCTAAAAAGTTTATATGGTTTAGATATGTGGATGATATCTTCTGTATTTGGCCAGTTCACAAAAATCTCCAGGAATTCCTAATAATCTCAAAATTTAGTCCCTTCTATAAAATTTACTGTAGAAGAAGAAAGAAGTTGTAATTTGAATTTTCTTGATGTAACTGTCCATAGAAGTGATAGAAATTTCACCTTTTCAGTCTTCGAAAAATCAACTAACATTGCCTCTTTGTTCATTACTACTCCAATAACCATCAAAATGTTAAATTCTCTGTTTTTTCTGGGATGTTACTAAGGGCTTTACTCTGTAGCCCGCAGTTTATTGACGCTGAAATTAACACTATTTATGATATTGCATTGAAACTTAAATACCCAAGGACTTTTGTAGACGTGGTGTGGAAAAGAGCTAGAAAAGGGATTTTGACGTAAGGAAAAATCTATTTCTGGGCGATTGCTCGTGTCGCTGCGCGAAATATCCTAAATCTATTATTTCTAGGGTAAATGTACTAACACATACCAGAGAATAAAAAATAAAATAAAGAAAAAGGTCAGTATAACTGACTCGCTCACCCTCCAGGAGGCGGGTGTCGGTATGAACACTAGGCGAGTGAGACCACTACCACGAGCCAAATGCCAATAGAAATCTCCCACTACAAAAACCCTCCAAGAGGGGAGCCGACCCACAGAGTGAGCAGCTCGTACTACTACTACTCCATCCCATGCTGCCGACTGCTGCGCCTCTGGTGGCCATCCTGAAGTTAGCAGACAATCTTGGGCGAAGGGATGGTAGGGTGGGATTTCGCTGGCGACACGAGCCAATCGCCCAGAAATAGATTTTCCTTACGTCAAAATCCCTTTTCTGGGCTCAGCTCGTGTCGCTGCGCGAAATCGTACCAGAGAAATAGCACAAGATTGTAAACAAAAGTAATAAATAAAATAAATCAGAATAGGTCTCAAATAAAAGATAAAATAAATATAAAGGGAATATAATTGCTAAAAAGATACATACACAGTGATATAAATTAGAAATATGCTTAAATTACCTTAAATATAATCATGTTTGTTAACAGGTAAGGTAATTTATATATATACAGTAAAATGGCTTACATGATCAAATGATATCTGTGTAACAGCATGTATCAAAAGATAATAGCAATTAATATAAACAGATAAACAAACAATCAACAATAATAATATATAAAGGAATGTATATGACTTAATATACAAAACCCGTAACCATTATAATACGATGTATCCCCTAGCATAAAAATAAGGGGGTAACATCCATGAGATCAATGTTTATAATCATCTGTGAGTGTCCCTAGCCAAACAATAAGGGGCACCCACTACACCATCATAAAAGCAGCTAAGACACAAGGTGAATGCAAATGAACAAGGCAGGAATAGACGAAACTGTTGGGTGAGGCAGGTAGAAAGGAGGACTGAATCTTCTACTGAGGACTGAATCTTCTACTACAAATTAGCTAGAGTCAGGGGAAACTATGTTACCCGCTGCTACTGTGGAATTCAGAGCTTCCAAGGACTTTAAGGTAGTGACGTTTGAACACTGTCGGGCGATTTCCATCCGGTATACTTTTCAACTCATCGAAGTTCATATGTTGGAAATAATTAATTGAGGTGGCTACTGCCCTGACATCATGTGCTTTCGGGAAAGAGTCAGGATTGGCTTGCTTAATAAAGTACAGGATTTGCTGCCTGATGCCTTTAATGGATAAAGTTCCACCTTTTTCCCTCTTAAAGAGGGGACCCGATGAGGATGAGGAGGGTCCTGGACAGAAAGGCTCGTAAGGTTTGAAACTGGCAAAGGGATACATCTTGTGGATAAGGGGTTAGTACCTTCCAAGGTTCCCACCTCATCAAAGGATCTTCATTCTTTGCTAAAAAAGCTACGTTCCGGAGAAAGTAGGACTTCCACCCTGTGGGAAGGAATTGAATATGATCCGGATCCCTGGATAAAGCCGACAGTTCTGAAATTCTTGCTCCTGAAGCTAAGCTTAATAAAAATAGGGTTTTTCTTAAGAGCATTATAAACGAGCATGTGTCATTATCGGTTTCGGAAGCCAGTTTTAGAACATCGTTAAGAACCATGAAACTGACGTAGGCCTTACAGAAGGCCTAAGTCTAGCACATGCCTTAGGAATAGACGAGAAGTAGGAATCCGTCAAGTCTATGTTGAAATCCAAATTGAAATATCTTTTTCAAAGCTGACTTGTTTGTCGTAATCGTGCTAGCTGCTAAAACCTTTTCAAATAAGGATCTGAAAAAGGATATAGCTGAATTAACTGTCATGATTCTAATATCTGATTCTCTCAGGAAGATTGCTAACTTTTTGACAGCAGCATCATCTGTCCTCAAAGTTGAATCCCTTTTATCGGTTCCAAGAAAGAGAATATTCTGAGGGTCAATATTCGCCATCTCTTTTTTGCCGCAAACTTCATGAAATCCATAAAGTTAGGGTTTTGAGAATCCCTGAGGAGCGAACACAGTCTTCGTTTGTACTGACTGGGAGAGCTTGGGACTGGGGATCCGAAGAGGACGAAGGCCCAGCTCCAAAACTAGAGGATACCAGTTGCTCTTCGGCCAGTCTGGGGCTACTAGAGCCACTTGAACCCTTGAATGTCCTGAGTTTGTTCAATACTTTCATGAGAAGATTCACTGGAGGGAAGACATAAATCTTCTCCCAGTTGTTCCAGTCTAGAGCAGGGCGTCCGTGGCATAGGCCAGAGGGTCCAGGTTGGGGGCTACATAACACGGTAGTTTGTGGTTCGCTTGGGATGCGAAGAGATCCACCTGTAGCCCTGGGACTCTTTGAAGGATCCATTGGAACGAACTGTTGTCCAGTGACCATTCCGACTCTAGGGGCACTGATCGGGATAGGGCGTCTGCTATGACGTTTCTCACTCCAGCTATGTGAGTGGAGGAAAGATGCCAACTGAACTTGTCTGCCAGGGAGAAGATGGCTACATGACGTGATTTAGATGACGGTACTTGGAGCCTCCTCTGTTTATACAATGTACTACCACTGCGCTGTCCAGGACTAGCTTTATGTGGGAGTACTTTGGTGGGCGGAGCAAAACCTTTTTTTTAGAGTCAAGAACACTGCCATTGCCTCCAGTACGTTTATATGGAACTGACGGAAAACTGAGTGACCAAGTCCCTTGAACCTTTTTGACCTGGGAATACCCTCCCACCCAGCCGCTTAAGGACGCGTCTGTGTGGATGGTGATCCCTGGTGGAGGGAACTGAAGGTGGGTACTGACATTGACAAATTCTTGACCTCTCGCCCACGGCGAAGTCGATTCTTTAGAATCAGAGGCACTGAGGATAGTTTGTCCCTGGACCTGACATTTGCTCGCGAGCGCCAGATTCTGGTTAGGTCTTTCAGTTTGGCTTTCATTACGACGTTCGTCACTGATTGCACACTGGGAAGAGAACCCCAGGATCCTTTCCTGAGCTCTCCTTGACGCTAGTTTGTGACTTAGAAATTGCTTGACTGACTTCGCTATTTCTTTCCTTTTGTTGATGGAATCGACAGAGTGGGGAGGATAGATTCCATTGATGCCCAGCCACTGAAAGTTTGACTCTGGAGTGAGTCTTGATTTGGTCCTGTTTATCTTGAAGCCTAGATATTCCAGGAACTGAATCACTTTCATGTAGCTCTGTTGCATTCCTCGACTGTTGGGGCCCAGATCAACCAATCGTCGAGATACGCTACTACCATAATCCCTTGTGATCTGAGTTGTTGCACTACCACTTCGCTAGCTTCGTGAACACTCTGGGTGCCACGTTGAGTCCGAATGGAACTACCTTGAAGGAGATGTCTGGTCTCCTATCTTGAAACCCAGATACGGACGGAAGTGTCTTGCAATAGGGATATGATAGTAGGCGTCTGTAAGATCGATAGAGGTGGTGACGGCCCCACGGTGGGGAAGTAAGGTCCGCACCTGTGAGATCGTGAGCATCTTGAACTTGTCGCAGCGGATGGCTAAGTTTAAGCGGGACAAGTCTAAGATTACCCTTCTTTTTTGTGAGCCTTTCTTTGCACGCTGAACAAGCGACCTTGAAATTTTAATCTCTTGACGCTCGCTATAGCCTTTCTGAAGGAGGTCCTCCGCGTACTCTGTCAATTCTTGGAAGGAAGTTGACGGAAAGGTCTGGCTGGAGGTGGGTTCGTCAAACCAGCTCCAACCCAGACCTTTTGACACTATGCTCTGAGCCCCATTGGCTGAAGTTCACCACCGGTGGCGAAAGTGAAACAGCCTCCTCCTACCTGAAGTTCTTCATTGGTCTGGTAACCGCCTCGGCCTCCTCTGAAGTGCTTTCCCCTATTAAAGGGGCCTCCCGATCCTCTCCCACGGAAAGAGACGCTTACTCTGCCTGCCTTACCCGAGCGGGTCATACTTCTGTGAGCTTGACTCTCGAAAGGTTTGATTGTAAGCTGGAGAGATGGCGTAAAAGAGGTGGAGGGCTGAGGCTGAGGGGATATCACATAAATTGGCTGTGATTGACCTTTAGAAGTGGAAGGTTGGGCTGTCTGCACTAACGGCACCGCTGGAACTTGTTGAGGAAAGCGTGGTTGCTTTTTCTGGTAAGAGGTTGGAAACGCCTGGGTTTCCTCGACCTTACCTTTAGCTGTCAGGTCTTGCCTCCTCTTAGCCGTAATGCCCCAACGGTCCTTAAGGCTCTGGTTCAACTCGTAGCCTCTGACTGGACTTCCTTTACCATAGCTTCTGGGAAGAGATCTGCTCCCCAGATGTTAGCCGAGAGTAACCTATTCGGCTCATGCCGAATGGTTGCCTCTTGTAGGACATGCTTCCCTACAATTCGTTCTAGCAGTGGCAAACTCAAACATATCTGACTGTACCGTTTGAGTCAGGGATTTGGTCATGAGCTTAAAAATCGGTTCTGAATCATAGCCATGGTTGCTACCTCAGTCATAGCCATAGAGTTGATTGATCTGGCTAGTCGCGATTTTGCGTCAAATTCAGCCTGAATAAGGCTATCTGGGAGCCTGGGTAGACTTTTCACCAAACTGCTCCATAGCACAGTCCGGTTTGAGTTTGCCAGCTGAGAATGTGTTCGGCAAGTCTTCCCACAATTCTCCAACTGAGGGGAGTAACGGAGATGTGGGATCTGCTTTCCTTCAACTGAGGTATAGGTTCCCCCTTCTGGGACCCTCTGGGATGGTCGACCTCGCGATCTTGGTAGGAACGGGAGCGGGGTACTCTCATCCATTGTGAATGGTAAAGGGACTCTTAAACGGTTGTATCTTGGTATTAGAAACAATCCATGTCCTCTAAAACACCTGAGCCATTTCTCTCTGAGCCTGGTCTCGTGAATAGAGGACTGTCTCCTTTGGTACCCTATCGTCCCGAACCATAGCCGCAAGGCGTGAGCCTTGCGTAGCCTATGAACGGAGGCTGGAGGTCTTCCGGGTAGAACTCGAAGTCCTCTATTCTTCGAGTCCCAAATTCCCGGTATAGAGATGAGACCGTCCTGGAAGGGGGCGTATGACGCTACTCTCCATGGGTTGTTCATAGAGAACGGAGGTATGAGTCATACGGAGGAAGCTGAGTTCCACTTGTGTTGGAAAGTGGAGGAGAGGCTAGAGAGCTTCTCTCAGCCCGGCTATAATGGAGTCTTGGGAAGTAATCCTATCCGACAAACGAGAGATCATTTGTTCCATGCTACTCTTTAGGACCCAACCAGGTCGCCCACCTGTTGCAACAGGCCAGCATTGGAGTCCAAAGCCGGAGCTGCTGCGGAGGTGGAGGGAGGCTCTGAATCGGAACCAATGGTAGCGGAACTGGTGACTCTGCCGGAGTGCGAGATCTCTCTCTGGAGGATTTCACTCCGCAGAGGACTTAGAGCCGGAGGGCTAGAATGCTTTAGACCTGTCTGCTCCGGGATCCCAGCCGGAGACTTACAGGAGGAGGATGAAGCCGAGGTCGTCTTCTTAGACGACGATGACGTCTTAGTCAAGGTCATCACTTTACCTGACCTTTGGTCTAACCGAAGCGTCAGGAGGAGAATATAATTCGTCACCCGTAAAGCCTTGAAGGATGGAGAGGTTGCAGGGGTAGAAGAAACAGTTACGCCCAAGGGTGACCCTTGGGTGTCCCACCTTACCTACCTCGACCAACAGGTCGTCTATACCTACCATAGGTTCAACATTAATATCCCAAGGGTCGCGACGTCCGTGGGAGATATCCTGGTCCTCGATCAGTTAATGAGGCAGCCAGCTGTTGTTGGATGAAGGCGATAGTCGGGGCCGCCTCTACCGGGTCGACATATCCTGTCGCCTTGCCTCCGGGGAAGATTAATAATGCCAACCGATTCTCCAGGATGTAGGGCTGTCCCCTTGGCGGCGTTCTTCCCAAAACCGCCGACCCACCCAGGCCCGCAGGGTAGCCAGTGCGGTATCCCTTACTGCCGGCGCCTGGAAGAGAGGGCGTAGTTTAGATTTAAGAATCACTTAAACTAAAACTTAAAGTATAACTTAAACTAGATGCCTTAAGTTAAAGTAAAGATGAAAACTTAAGCACTAAAATAGAAGCGGAGCAGCTACTGGAGATGGAATACTTACCCCTTCCAAAGCTGGCTCACCAGATCGTAACATATGATACACTCTCATGGTACCAGACCTGGATGTCCCCGTGCGGAGTCGCGCATGGAGCATGGGACCGGCAAACTTCGTGTCCACATGGGTCCTGAAGTGTGGCGGAACATCCCGGATGCTCACAGTTGGTGGCCTGTAAGTGGGAAGACACATGAGTATCTTAAAAAGCATCACTTACAGACTAAAGGACAGAAGAACTCCGTTGCATGCCGGAGCTCGGAAAAAAATTTGGGCATAACCCCTCCCTGCATCGCCTGAATCAGGCTATAATCCCGGAGAGATACCGGTAAGAACATGTAAGTGAGGGGGGATGGTTTAAGGTACTTAAGATAAACTTATAGATAACTTAAACCTAAAACACAAACGAACCGACTAAGTCCAGTGCGTAGCGGAGTGTAGTAACTCAGCAATACGGTAAGGTTAGCCAGTGACCCAACTGTTATGTCTTTCCCGGTCCACTCTGTCTGGGTGGACTAACATCTTTCCGCTGGATACCAGGACTCCGATCAGGGAGGAGCCCTAGTAAGGTGGGAAAGGGCGAGAAGACATACAGGCTCGAGCTAGCCCGGAGCGACAAGGTAGCAACGGAGGGGGGGGTGGGGGGGAAAGGCCAGTACCCCCACTACGTACCACCCGGCCGGACCGAGAAGCCGGAGAGGTCGAGGACCAGTCTGGGTCTGTCCCAAACTCCCTAGCCCTCCGCCTGAGGGAGAGAGGGAGGCAGGCTCGGGTATGCGGAGCGAGCATGGGCAGACCGACCCACCCCCGCCCGACTCTATGGAAGAGCGGGAGGGGGGGGAAGGGTGACTGGGCAGGCGTCTGGCTGTCCCGTGATCACGTAGTGACCACGAGGCGGTAAGACCAAAATACGACAACTAAGCCTAGGACAACCAACTGATCAGAGAGATGCTATCGGGAAGCAACTGAACTGAAAAGCGGTAGCATATAGGCCCACTGGGCCAAAACCAACTGATCAGAGAGATGCTATAGGGAAGCAACCGAACTGATGAGCGGTAGTATAGGCTCAATGAGCCAGGACCTAGGCTAAGCCAGACGCCTAACTAACCTAACTATAACAAAATACATAGTATAAATAAATAAAAAAGAAAGAAAGAAAGCAATATAGCAGGAGAAAAAATCCAGGAGTGTACGACTAACCCGAACGGCAAGTCTACCACTCAAAGCTAGTCAGAGGCCGATACTAAGAACTGGACTAGGGTCTGGATAGAAGAAGCCTAC
Source organism: Macrobrachium nipponense (assembly GCF_015104395.2). Taxonomy (NCBI): domain Eukaryota; kingdom Metazoa; phylum Arthropoda; class Malacostraca; order Decapoda; family Palaemonidae; genus Macrobrachium; species Macrobrachium nipponense. Next base: position 112,657,803 of record NC_087201.1, read on the forward strand.
ATAAGGTAAAATACATGCATGCATGACAAACCTGAGTAGACCGTACTCTAAGTAAAGCGGATAATAATATAGAGCGTACATAAATAAGGGGATGTTCTAGGTATGGGAGACCAAGAACGAACCCACCACGAGGCAGAACCATGCTGCCATGCTTCCGACCCCGAGATCGTATTTATACCTAAAAACGGCAAATACTGTCTCAGGGCCGGAAAAAAAAAAAACCAACTAACCGTAAATACTGAGTACTTAACTTAGCTGCTGCGATAGCTGCACGCTCCATTATAGATAAATCCAATGAAAGGGCACAAAAACACAGAGAGAAAAATAAACACGTGTGACTCGTGTGCGCTAACTGAAAAGGATGGCCACCAGAGGCGCAGCAGTCGGCAGCATGGGTATGGAGTAGTAGTAGTACGAGCTGCTCACTCTGTGGGTCGGCTCCCCTCTTGGAGGTTTTTGTAGTGGGAGATTTCTATTGGCATTTGGCTCGTGGTAGTGGTCGTTCACTCGCCTAGTGTTCATACCGACACCCCTCCTGGAGGGTGAGCGGTCAGTTATACTGACCTTTTTCTTTATTTTATTTATTCTCTGGTACCCGTGTAGTACATTTACCCTAGAAATAATAGATTAAAGGATATTTCGCGCAGCGACACGAGCTGAGCCCAGAAAAACATTTTATTCAACTAATGACAAACTTGAATTTAGTAAGCATAACATTCTAAAATTACCCTATAATGAAAGGTTTTCAGATATTGCTAGAATTTTAAAGCTTTTTAACATAAATGTTGTTTTCAGTAATATTAATGTCAAGATTTTAGTAAATAAAAAATTCTCCTGAACGAATGATTGCACCTTATGAAAAGCAGCTAGAGCATCCTTAATTTCTGCCATTGTCATAGAGTCGTCGTCCTCCTCCTCGCCGCTGCTAGAGAACTCTTCTTGAACCACGCTATGTTGCATGTCCTCCAACTCCTTCAGGTCATCACTCGTATGCTCCTCTTGGTGCTCCTTGAGAAGGTCATTGATGTCATCCTCGTCGACGACCAGCCCCATGGACTTGCCGAGTGCAACGATCTCGTCAAGATCTGGTTGCGAAACAGTTTCAGGATCATCAACTGTTCGTGAATCTGCAGCACCAGCTTCTCCCACGTCGAATACCTCGAAGTCTCGGGCGGATACGGCATCAGGCCAGAGTTTCCTCCACGAGGAATTCAAGGTTCGCCTCGAAACCTCCTGCCAAGCTTGATCGATGAGTCGGATGCATATGACGATGTCGAAATGCTCCTTCAAAAATTCACGCAAGGTGAGGTTTGTGGTATCGGTGATGTCGAAACATCTCTTGAAAATATGTTTCGTATACAGCTTCTTGAAGTTCGATATCACTTGCTAGTCCATGGGCTGGAGGAGAGGGGTTGTGTTAGGCGGAAGATAAAGAACCTTGATAAACGAATACTCTGCTAAGATGTCTTCCTCGAGGCCAGGAGGGTGAGCAAGGGGCATTGTCCAACAACAGCAGACATTTCAGAGGGAGGCGTTTCTCTTCCAAGAATTTCTTCACTGTCGGGACGAAACAGATTTACCCACTCCGTGAACAAGTCTCGTTACCCAGGCTTTCGCATTACCCCTCCACATCACTGGAAGCTTCTCCTTAAGCACTTTGTGGGCTTTGAAGGCTCGAGGAGTCACCAAAATGATAGACAAGTAGGGCTTCACCTTGCAATCCCTACTGGTGTTTCGAACAAAGTGCGAGCGTAAGCCTGTCTTTCATTGGCTTATGCCTGGTAGCTTCTTCTCTTCCTGCATGATTGTACGTCTGACAAGCACTTTTTTTTTCCAAAAAATGCCAGTCTCATCACAGTTGAAGACTTGCTGAGAACTGTAGCCTTCTTTGAGAGTCATCTCGTCGAACGTCTTAATAAAGGCTTTGGCCGCTTTCATGTCCTAGCTGGCCGCCTCCCCATGCCGCACCACCGAATGGATGCCAGTCCATTTACGGAATTTTTCGAACCACCCATGAGAAACCTTAAAGTTTGGGGTTGGCGTCGATGTCCCTTCTCCTCCGTCTCGGTTATCGTATTGCCATCGATTTCTTTGTCTTTTATCCAGGCAAGAAGAAGCCCTTCCATTTCATCGTGCATGTGGCTCCTCTTGCTGGACAAAATAGTCATGCCCTTGGAAGGTGTAGCTGCTTTGATGACATCCTTCTGCTTAAGGATGGTGCCTATTGTTGACGGATTTCGGCCGTATTCCTTGGCGATCACACACAATCGCATACCAGCTTCATATTTTTTAATGACCTCCATCTTCGTCTCCAAAAAAAGCATCCTCTTCTTTCCTACTTCAACTTTCTTGGGACCCATAACTGTATATACTGTACGTAATTAACCCTCGTATGCCAATCGGACGTATTAAACATCGAGGCAAATTGTCTCCCGTATGCCGATTCGACTTATTGTACGTCGACTCAAAAAAGTTTTTTTTTTTTTAAATTCGCAGAAAAATACTTATAGGCCTACCAACCGAAAACTTTTGAATCACGCCCTTTGGGGGCCTTGGGGGATGCTGGGATGGGGGGAGTTCTCGGATCAAGGTGTGTTTTGTTTACAATCGTTACGCAGGCGTGCAAGCAGGAATTTCTTTCTTATCGCACTAAAAAAAAAAAAAAGTATCAGTGACAACATCTCAAAAATTATTTCGTCAATTTGACATAATTTTTGCACCATTTTTAAATTATCCGTTACATGGTTATTATATATGAAAATGTGCGCAATTTCATGCAGAATACAACAAAAATACTCATGATTGTAGCTTTTACCAGTTTTGAAATATTTTCATATAAATAACGATAAGTGTCAAAATTTCAACTTTCAGTCAACTTTGACTCTACCGAAATGGTCGAAAAACGCAATTGTAAGCTAAAACTCTTATATTCTAGTATATTCAATCATTTGCCTCCATTTTGCAACAAATTGGACGTCTCTAGCACATATTTTGATTTATGGTGAATTTATTAAAAAACTTTTTTCCTTACGTCCGCGCGGTAACTCTTCCGATAAATTTTTTTGTGCGATTGTCCTAATGTTTGCACCATTTTAAATTTGCCGTTACATAAAGTTTTATATATGGAAATGTACGCAATTTCATGCACAATACAACTAAAAACAACCCATGGTTGTAGCTTTTATCAGTTTTGAAATATTTTCATATAAATAACGATAAGTGCAAATATTTCAACCTTCGGTCAACTTTGACTCTACGGAAATGGTCGAAAAATGCAATTGTAAGCTAAAACTCTTATATTCTAGTAATATTCAATCATTTACCTTCATTTTGCAACAAATTGGAAGTCTCTAGCACAATTTTTCGATTTATGGTGAATTTATGAAAAAAACAAATTTTTCCTCACGTCTGCTCGGTAACTCTTCCGAAAAAAATCAGGAATTTTTTCATGTGATTGTCGAAATGTTTGCACCATTTAAAATTAGCCGTTACATAAAGTTTTATATATGAAAGTGTGTGCAATTTTATGTAGAATACAACTAAAAATGATTGAAGGTTGTCGCTTTTCTCTTTTTTGAAACATTTGCATATAAATCACGATAATAAAAAAAACCACGTTCGGTCAACTTTGACTCTACCAAAATAGTCGAAAAACGCAATTGTAAGCTAAAACTCTTACAATCTAGTAATATACAGTCATTTATCTTAATTTTGAAACAAATTTGAAGTGTCTAGCACAATATTTGGATTTATGGTGAATTTAAAAAAAAAACTTTCTTTCCCTTCGAGCGCTGATTCGCAGCCGCAAATCTCTGAAATATACGTCGCATTCTCCTAATATTTGCTCTTTTTCATATTAGGCATTTTATAGAGTTTCATATATGAAAATCTGCGCAAATTCATGAAGAATAAAAAAATATATTTGAAGGTTGTAGCTTTTCTCATTTTTGCAGTATTTGCATATAAAAAAATATATATATAAAAATTTCAATATTCGGTCAACTTTAACTCGTCCGAAATGGTTGAAAACTGCAATTCTAAGCTGAAACTCTTACAGTATCGTAATATTCAAAACATTTTGTCTTCATTTTGAAATAAATTGGAAGTCTCTGGAACAATATTAGATTTATGGTGAATTTTTGATATTTTTTTACGTCCGCTCGTTACGAATTCATGCATCATTTTGTGATAATATTTTTTCTGTGTTGCTTTGATCATTTTACGATGTGTTATATATCAAAATGATTTCAATTTAATGTACAATACAACAAAAAAAAAAAAGTAACTCGTTAGCTTTAACCCTTTTTTGCACAGCTTGATTTGAATACAATTGTGTATGAATTTTTTTTTTTTTTGCTACCATATATTTTGCATTATTTATATAACGATAATGATATTTTTTTTTCATTTCCTGATGGTTGCATACTAAACTTCATCCAATGGAAACAAAAAAAGGAGCCAAAAATGACTCTTAATCTTGAAAACTAAGCGCACTGTGATTTTTTTTTGAAAAAATTCTTTTTCCGCTTCTCCGCGCTCACTCTAAACCCGCCTCGGCATACGGGAGACGTTTTGGTTTTTAGGCTTAGGCGTAAGAAGTTAAGTATGTAGTATGTATACGTATGAAGTAAAGTTCTCACACAACACGATAAAGTAGTGCTACAACAAAATCACTAACGATTGTATGTTAATAAACGAAGTCGTATAGAACGAACAAATTCTGCATGCTTACGATACCGATGATGCAACGAAATAGCCGAAAAAGCACGCCGCTACGTAGATGCATAATGGGATCATGGGAGAGATGCTGACCAATAGGAGAGAAGGATTTTATGGCAGTGACTAGCATCAGGAACCAATGGGAGAGCGGGAGGATGGTGGCGAGTCTACTCAGTTGGCGGCGCGCGAGTTATAAAATTGTTATCGGTGGTCCAGGCGAATCGCGGACTTTACAGCAACAACCTTTCGTAGCTTGAACAATTTTTGTATGTAGAGCCGCAAAAATCTTCGTATTTGCTTTTGTATCTCAAGTTTTTCATGAGTTGAGCCTTTCGTATCTCGAGGTACCACTGTATATATTTTATACAGTGGCCACCCCGTATTCGCTGGGGATGAGTACCAGAAACCCCCCCCCCCCCCCCCACACCCCCCCCCCCCCCCCCCCGAAGAAAAATAGTTGGAACCCCCTACAAAAATGCTTTAGACATCCTGTTTTGTTAGATAAAACTCAAGAAAAAACCCACTACATACAAATTTTCATACCTGACTTTTTTAATAGTTTTATCACAAAAAGTGCGTTTATGACAAAATTGATAAAAAAAAAAAAAAAAAAAAAAACTGGAATTTATGGATATTTCTCTAGAAAAATACCGCGAATACGCGAATTTTCCACGAATAATGTGGGGAAATGTTCCAGAGAGAAATCCGCGAATGTGAGTCCGCTGTATATGTATATTGTAAAGCCAAGCCAGGTACAAGACATTCAGAAAAAACTCTGATCGAACTTTCTGGCACCAATGCCAAAGCAAGAAAGCGCTTTCATTCCTGTTATGAGATGCCTTCACTGAATGAGAGAAGTGGTCCAGCTCAATTAAAAACAAGAGTGAGCACATATTGTGAGAATTGTATTGAACAACCTTTCATTTGTCTCCATTGTTTCCACTTGAAACATTCTTTTGAAGAAAAGGAAATTTCAGGATATTTATTTTCATTTTTTCCAATGTAGAAGCAGAACAGAAAATGTATTGTTTTTGTTTAAGTACTCTTAAGTGCTACCTGATTTTCTTAGTCATACAACATAAAACTTGCAAATTTTTTTTACAAAGAAAAGGAAATTTGTATACATTTCAGAAGTGAAAAATTTACAGTATTTTTTTTCTTTTGATTCCTTATCAATATGATACAAAATGAAAATGAGAAATTTTCCTGATCGTATATGAATGTTTTTTTTCTGCTGTTGGAAAATAAAAAGAGAAAAAATGATTAGTCATGGTTTAGCCGTCATATAAGTATTATTTACAGTAATAAATAAGTATTTAGGTAATGCTTCACATTAATTTATTTGTTTTCCATATACTAAAGTATTGTTGTAATGGAAATAAGGACTTTATATTTAATTTAGGGTACTTAAAAATATATATAATTCTAAGTAAATGTACTACATATAATAATGCCGCTCATTAAGACAGTACCCTGTGTACCATATAAGGAACTCATGGCAGTCAATGTGTTAAATAATTTCTTTGCTTCAGAAATCCTATGCCCAAGTTCCCTATCACAGAATGCATTTGATACTATCCAGTTACCCTGGCAGCTCAGTTGGTTTTATTCAGAGGTAACTTGTTCATAGCCATTTTCACTGTTAACTTTCTAAATTGTCCATGTTGATATTATTGTTGTCTGTATTTCCTCTCTGGCTCTGTTAACATCCTATGATCCACATACAGTTTAAAATTTCCATTATTAAGAACATTTTATTTTTTCAGGTTCGTGAAACATCACGTGAAAAATTGGAATGTGACCTGACCTTCGCTGGATTTATAATAATATCATGCCCGTTAAAGAGAGATTCAAAAGAAGTCATAAAGGAAATACTTCAAAGTTCTCATGCAGTAAGTTTTTCAGGTTAAAAGCAAGTATTAAAGGGGTCGTCCGGCTAATGCCATTTTTTAAGGACAGGACTTTGATATTCATACTACTTAATAAGGTGACTTGGGACATCTCCGAACCGCATATGATTTTCGCCTCTGACCTTCAGTTTTGTGACGCCAGGGCGATTTATCCCGAAAATAACCATTTTTCAAATTCTATCTCCTCCCTTGATATTTAATATTAAGACCTAGGATTACTACCATATATAGACTTGATGTAGAACTCCAATCGAATGAGGAGTTTTTTTTCTAAAAGTCATTTTTTTGTTAGATATGAATTTTTCAATATGGTAAAAAAATAAACCCTATAAATCAGGAGAAAAAAATTTATAAAAAAAAGACGAAACAAAAATTGGAAAAAAGGGCTCCATTTGATTGTTCTATAATGTCTTTTTGAGTTATAAAGCAAATTCCAATGTTATAGCTTTAAAACTAAGTGAGAAGATAGATTTTGAAGGTCAATAAGTATAGTTTTGAGATACGGGCATTCAAAGTTTTCTTTCGTATTTCTATAAAGACAATGTTAAATAATGATTATTATGAATGTATATTTCTTTTTTGTGTATTAATACAGGCAGTCCCCAGGTTACGACGGCTCCGGCTTACAACGTTCCGAGGTTATGACGCTTTTTCTTAAATATTCATTGAAAAATCCGCCCTGGGTTATGATGCTTGTTCCGAGGTTACGACGCTGACGCTTCCGATGCTCTGAGTTAACGACGCTTTTAAAAAACGCATACTATGATAAGAATCCTTTATAGTTTAGTACAGTATATTAATAAAAATAAGTTTGTGGTTAGATTACAACAAACATTTTGAGGTTATGATGATTTTCGACACTTTTTATGTCATTGATGTCGTCATCGTCGACAATCAGCCCCATGGACTTGCCAAGTGCAACGATTTCGTCAAGATCTGGATGCGAAACAGTTTCAGGATCGTTAACTGTTCCTGAATCTGCAGCACCAGCTTTGCCCACTTCGAATCCCTCGAAGTCTCGGGCGGATATGGCATCAGGCCAGAGTTTCCTCCACGAGGAATTCAAGGTTCACCTCGAAACTTCCTGCCAAGCTTGGTCGATGAGTCGGATGCATATTACGATATCGAAATGCTCTTACCAAAATTCACGCAAGGTGAGGTTTGTGGTATTGGTGATGTCGTAACATCTCTTGAAAAGATGGTTCGTATACAGCCTCGTGAAGTTCGATGTCACTTGCTGGTCCATGGGCTGGAGGAGAGGGGCGGTGTTAGGCGGAAGATAAAGAACCTTGATAAACGAATACTCCACTAGGATATCTTCCTCGAGGCCAGGAGGGTGAGCAAGTTGCATTGTCCAACAACAGCAGACATTTCAGAGGGAGGTGGTTCACTTCCAAGAATTTCTTCACTGTTGAACAGAAACAAACAGATATTTACCCACTCTGTGAACAAAAATCTTGTTACCCAGGCTTTCGCATTAGCCCTCCACATCACTGGAAGCTTCTCCTTAAGCACTTTGTGGGCCTAGAAGGCTCGAGGAGTCTCCGAATGATAGACCAGTAGGGGCTTCACCTTGCAATCCCCACTGACATTCGAACAAAGTGCGAGCGTAAGCCTGCCTTTCATAGGCTTATGCCTGGGTAGCTTCTTCTCTTCCTGCATGATGTACGTCCGACGAGGCATTTTTTTCCTAAAAAGGCAGTCTCATCACAGTTGAAGACTTGCTGAGAACTGAGCCATCTTTGAGAGTCATCTCTCGAACGTCTTAATAAAGGCTTTGGCCGCTTTCATGTCCTAGCTGGCCGCCTCCCCATGCCGCACCACCGAATGGATGCCAGTCCATTTAAGGAATTTTTCAAACCACCCATGAGAAACCTTAAAGTTTGGGGTTGGCGTCGATGTCCCTTCTCCTCCATCGTCTTCGGCCTGGGCAATCAAATCGCCGAAAATAGCGCTGGCCTTCTGGCAGATTGCCATCTCGGTTATCGTATCACCAGCGATATCTTTGTCTTTTATCCAGACAAGAAGCAGCCTTTCCATTCATCATGCACGTGGCTCCTCTTGCTGGACAAAATAGTCACGCCCTTGGAAGGTGTAGCTGCTTTGATGACATCCTTCTGCTTAAGGATGGTGCCTATTGTTGATGGATTTTGGCCATATTCCTTGGCGATCACACTCAATCGCACACCAGCTTCATATTTTTTAATAATCTCCATCTTCGTCTCCAAAGAAAGCATCCTCTTCTTTCCTACTTCAACTTTCTTGGGACCCATGACTCCGTATGTACTGTACGTAATTAAGTTACTGTATGTTATAGTATAGTATTACGTATGAAGTAAAGTTCTCACACAACACGATAAAGTAGTACTACAACGAAATCACTAACGAATTTACATATAGAATGAACGAATCCCGCGTGCTTACAATACCGGTGATGCCGCAAAGTGGCCGAAAAAGCACACCATTATGCAGATGCATGATGGGATCATGGGAGAGATGCTGACCAATAGTAGAGAAGGATCTTATGGCAGTGAATAGCATCAGAACCAATGAGAGCGGGAGGATGGTGGCGAGTCTACTCAGTTGGCAGCACGCGAGTTTTAAAATTGTTTATCGGTGGTCCAGGTGATCTCGGACTTTACAGCAACAACTTTTCGTAGCTTGAACAATTTTCGTATGTAGAACCGCAAAAATTTTCGTATTTGCTTTCGTACCTCGAGTTTTTTGTAAGTTGAGCCTTTCTTATTCTGAGGTACCACTGTATATTAATTCCGAGGTAGAGCAAATTATATATATATATATATATATATATATATATATATATATATATATATATATATATAATATGTGTGTGTATATATATATTAGATATATATATAATATATATATATTCTAATATATATATATATATATTAAAAATATATATATATATATAGCCTTATATATATAACATACTAATCTATATATAACATTTATATAAGCTTATATATATATATATATATATTATCATATATATATTTATATAATAGAATATATATATATATATATATATAGATATATATTATATATATATAGTATATATTATATATATATATATATATATATTATATATATATATATATATAGATATATATATATTATATATATATATAGATATATATATATATATATATATATACACACACACAGTGGTCCCCCCATATTCACGGGGGATGCGTACCAGACCCTCTGTGAATAGTTAGAACCCGCGAATGTTTGGAACCCTATAAAAACGCTAAACAAGCCTATTTTGTTAGTTAAAACTCAAGAAAAACCACTAAAAATGTTCATACTTATTTTTTTAATAGTTTTTATCACAAAAAGTGCATTTTATGATGAAATTGATAAAAAAAAAACCAGGAATTTGTGGATATTTCTCATAGAATATGCCGCGAATGCGCTAATTTTCCGCGAATAATGCGGGGAAAACGTTCCTGAGAGAATCCGGGAATGTGAGAGTCCGCGAATACGGGGGCCCACTGTGTATATATATATATATATATATATATTATATATATATCATACATACATACATACATACATACATACATACATACAGGCAGTCCCCGGGTTACGACGGGGGTTCCGTTCTTGAAACGTGTTGTAACCCGAAAATCATCGTAAGCCGAAACATTGTCAAAAATCCTAAGAAAGCCTTACTATTAATGCTTTGGGTGCATTGAAAACTATGTAAACTGCAATCATATTGCATTTTGCATAAAAAAACCTTCAAATATTGATTATTTTGCATTTTTGGTGTCATATTTCATCTGCCAGATCAGTGTTGTAGGCGTCGTAACCCTGGAAATAATTTCTGATGAATATAATTGAAAAGCGCCTTAACCTCGGAACATCATAAGCCGAGACCGTCGTAAGGCGGGCACTGCCTGTATATAATATATATATATACAGTGTTCCCCCCGTATTCACGTTCTCCGGATTCGCGGACTCACACATTCGTGGATTTTTCTTTGGAATCTATCTAGAAATTATTCGCGGACGGACTCGCCCATTCGTGGAATTTTCCGACGAAAATAATCACTAATTAGTGTATTTTGATGTTTATTTTCATGACTAAATACGTTTTTATGATACAAAAAATGATTTGTTTTAACTTAATCAATATTAATTTGATTAATACTGTATTAGTAAGTTTTAATAAGTTTTAAATGATATCACATAATAAAAATAATAATTCTCTCTCTCTCTAATACAAAGATGTATGTTTTTTTTGTATGATAAATAAATGATTTACTATTTTCAAATATTAATATTAATTTATACAGCAATAATATCAATTCATTAAAGAAAATACCATAGTGAATTAGTAAGATTTTAGCTTATAAATATACAAAATTATGGAAGAACGAAGGAAATCCCAGTCAGATTCTTTCTCTAACTCAAGGTACTAAAACTCAGATATACGTATCAAGTTAAGTGACCGGAGGGGGAAGGAGCTGATTTTTGGCTGCCATCACGTGGGCATGAAATTTCCACCTCTCTCTCTCTCTCTCTCTCTCTCTCTCTCTCTCTCTCTCTCTCTCTTTTACTGAGATGAGAGATTTTTATGATACACATATGCGTAATATGTTTATTAATATTTTCAAATAATAATAATAATAATAATAAAAACTGAAATTACAAAAATCATATGTGAAAGTATTTTAAAAATACTACGATAATCTCTCTCTCTCTCTCTCTCTCTCTCTCTCTCTCTCTCTCTCTTAAAGCGATGTATGTTTTTTGGATGATGATTTACTAATTTTCAAATATCAATATTAATGTAAACATCAATAATATAAATTCATTAAAGAAAATACTAAAGTGAATTAGCAAGATTTTAGTTTATAAATAAAAAGAATTACGTAAGAAGAATGAAAGAAAATGCTCTTTACCCCACATCTCTCTCTTTGAACTCCAGTAGCAAGCCGAGTTGGCTGGGGTCCAACAACTGTGTTGCCATATATCAGGATAATGTAAAGTCTCTCTCTCTCTCTCTCTCTCTCTCTCTCTCTCTCTCTCTTTTACTAGATAGAGAATTTCTATGGTACATGTGTATGTTTATTAATATTTTTGCATAATAATAATAATAGTAATATAACTATATTCAAAATTCATATGTGATAGTATTTTAAAGAAGTACAATAATCTATCCACTTCACTCTTTTAAATAAGGACAACCCTCTCTCTCTCTCTCTCCACACGAGATACTAGCATGCGCTAGTGGTAACTCTCGCCCTCTGTTTGAGCTGGAAGTGTATGTATAAGTAGTATATCTTTAAGGACATTACTACATTTTATGGTAAAATAATAATATACAGTACTAGTTTACAAATAATATTACGTTTAATGAGAATTTTAAACAGTAAACAATAACCATTCTCTCTCGTCTCTCTTCTCTCATCTCTCGTCCCTCTCTCTCCTTATCTCTCTCTCTCTCTCTCTGCTATTGGCTGTTTATATATTTCTAATGGTAAAATGTTTAAGATTACTTTAAAATGATATTAATAATACCAATTCAATGGTATATTTGATGTAGGATAATACTTTAAGTAGACATTTGGTATTTGTGATTTCACATTTCCATTGTTCCCTTGTAAAAAGAAAATGGATGTCTCAAATAGTAACAGTATGAAAGAAAACATGCATGACTGAATACTTATGGGGGGACTGAATTATTTTCACATACGTAACTACGTCATTCAGTACGTAACAAGTTATTATTTACTTTTGTATAAACATAAAATGTAAGATTTACTTTAAATATTATTAATAATATTTCAAAGATTAATATGAACCATAGTAGGATATTTTATGTATATTTGATGAAGAATGGTCTTTAAGGGATACTTTGGTATTTGCATGTTTAGGATAGGAGTTTATGAGCATTTTTAGAGGGGGTTCCAAACATTCGCGGATTTTAACTATTCGCGGGGGGGTCTGGTACACATCCCCCGCGAATATGGGGGGACCACTGTATATATGTATATATATACATATATATATATACTATATATATATATATATATATATATATATATATATATATATATATATAAATAAAGGTTTTTTTGCCACGAAGGAAAAAATGAAAAAGCGAGATAGCTGAGTACTTTCGGTCCTATTCGGACCCTTTACTCAGTAAAGGGTCCGAATAAGACCGAAAGTACTCGGCTATCTCGCTTTTTCATTTTTTTCCTTCGTGGCAAAAAAACCTTTATTTATACATAGCATCACGTTTTATATACTTCGTGATCAAGTTATTCATATATATATATATATATATATATAATATATATATATATATATATATATGATATATATATATAGATATATATATACATACACACACATATATATACACACACACACAGTGGTCCCCTATATTCACGGGGATGCATACCAAAAAAAAAAAAGGAATTTTTGAACATTTATCAGAAAAATACCACGAATAGACAAATTTTGAGTCTGCAAATCTGGAGACCGCAAATATGGGGGTCCACTGTATATATATATGATGTACAGCTCAAAGTACAGCATGCCTTTGAAGATTAAAGGTTACTGAGAATGATGATGTATTTTGTATTTTTTTACTATTCTAGATTATTGTCAGATGTATCAAATAAGAGTAAATTTGTAAGATGAGAGAGTTTTATCCGTTCCAGTTTAATTTAATGTAGTTTTATTGTAACTGATATTGATTTGATAAGTGTCATATGTCACTTGTCAGTAGTAATAACATATTATGAGAATTAATAAAGGATGTCTTTTTTTTCAGGCTGTTATGATTACCGGAGATAACTCTTTGACTGCTTGTCATGTAGCCAAGGAGTTAAGATTCACACAAAAAAAGGCCACATTGATATTGCAGGTGAGGTGTCAAAACTTTGACAAGAGAGATTGTATTTTATTGCAAGTTGTGGTGTAGTTTTCTGTTTTCCTTCTTTACTTATAGTTGAAATGCATATTGTGTGATAGTAGGATATTATGTTTTGCTGTGTTTGTATTTAGTTGTGAGATCCATTTTGTTTGTTGTTCATGTATTTAATTGTAAATATACATGTTGATAGTGCTAGAGTAAAAATGATTGATCATCATTTATGTAGGTTTGATAACTAGCTGAGCCTTTTTTAGTTAGGAACTGCACGATGAGGCAGTCATAGTTAAGATTCCAGCTAAGATGGACGTATCCCGTGTGGATTTCTGGGAGTGGGAGAGGTCGGTGTCTCCAATTCAACTTGAGTACACAAGGCAGTCCCCACTTATTGGCGATCTGGTTTTATGGCGCTTCTCTAGCGCCATGAAGTCAGCGATTTTTGCTGCCATAATGCACAAATTTCCGGTTATCGTTGCCAATACATACCTAAACAGAGGTGCCATTAACTGGTTAATGGTACCATAAAAGTATCTAAAAGTTCATTTAGGGAAATTCCTTTAGAAGATATGCATATCTATGTGTAAGGAGAATTTCTTGTGGTGTCCTTCAGATGAGGGTTATGAAGTAGAAATTTTGCTTTAAGTTGATCTCAAAGTCAATTCAGGCAAAGAATAATGAGCCCCACAATTTGAATTAACTTTCAGTTTGTATCCTTTTTATATTTATTAATATACACAACGCAGTGCAATTTTTAAGTGTTATTTAGAATATAATGAGTGAAGTAACCTGGGTGCTGTAGCATAAAACTTGGGTTATGTTTAGGTTAGTACATTTTGGTTACATTTCAGTTCATTTTGTCTTTACAATGTCATATGATTTGAATGCTCTACTTATTCTGATTTAGTTGGAATAAATTGGTGCCATGACCAGGATTGAAGTGATTGGTTGTTATATCAGTGATCTGTATACATAGCTAATGTTATGAAATTTTAAGGATTATTGTGTTACTAGGCGGTAAAAATAAAAATGTGACCGGGTGATGGTGGCGGCCATATTAGGATTAGTCATGTGTTAGC
>NC_087201.1:112672923-112704358 GCF_015104395.2 Macrobrachium nipponense
GCTAACACATGACTAATCCTAATATGGCCGCCACCATCACACGGTCACATTTTTATTTTTACCGCCTAGTAACACAATAATCCTTAAAATTTCATAACATTAGCTATGTATACAGATCACTGATATAACAACCAATCACTTCAATCCTGGTCATGGCACCAATTTATTCCAACTAAATCAGAATAAGTAGAGCATTCAAATCATATGACATTGTAAAGACAAAATGAACTGAAATGTAACCAAAATGTACTACCTAACATAACCCAAGTTTTTTATGCTACAGCACCCAGGTTACTTCACTCATTATATTCTAAATAACACTTAAAAATTGCACTGCGTTGTGTATATTAATAAATAAAAAGGAGGATCAAACTGAAAGTTAATTCAAATTGTGGGCTCATTATTCTTTGCCTGAATTGACTTTGAGATCAACTTAAAGCAAAATTTCTACTTCATAACCCTCATCTGAAGGACACCACAAGAAATTCTCCTTACACATAGATATGCATATCTTCTAAAGGAATTTCCCTAAATGAACTTTTAGATACTTTTATGGTACCATTAACCAGTTAATGGCACCTCTGTTTAGGTATGTATTGGCAACGATAACCGGAAATTTGTGCATTATGGCAGCAAAAATCGCTAGGACTTATGGCGCTAGAGAAGCGCCATAAAACCAGATCGCCAATAAGTAGACTGCCTTGTGTACTCAAGTTGAATTGGAGACACCGACCTCTCCCACTCCCAGAAATCCACACGGGATACGTCCATCTTAGCTGGAATCCTTAACTATGACTGCCTCACGTGCAGTTCCTAACTAAAAAAGGCTCAGCTAGTTATCAAACCTACATAAATGATGATCAATCATTTTTACTCTAGCACTATCAACATGTATATTTACAATTAAATACATGAACAACAAACAAAATGGATCTCACAACTAAATACAAACACAGCAAAACATAATATCCTACTATCACACAATATGCATTTCAACTATAAGTAAAGAAGGAAAACAGAAAACTACACCACAACTTACAATAAAATACAATCTCTCTTGTCAAAGTTTTGACACCTCACCTGCAATATCAATGTGGCCTTTTTTTTGTGTGAATCTTAACTCCTTGGCTACATGACAAGCAGTCAAAGAGTTATCTCCGGTAATCATAACAGCCTGAAAAAAAAGACATCCTTTATTAATTCTCATAATATGTTATTACTACTGACAAGTGACATATGACACTTATCATAAATCAATATCAGTTACAATAAAACTACATTAAATTAAACTGGAACGGATAAAACTCTCTCATCTTACAAATTTACTCTTATTTGATACATCTGACAATAATCTAGAATAGTAAAAAAATACAAAATACATCATCATTCTCAGTAACCTTTAATCTTCAAAGGCATGCTGTACTTTGAGCTGTACATCATATATATATACAGTGACCCCCCATATTGCATCTCCAGATTTGCAGACTTTCAAATTTGGTCTATTCGTGGTATTTTTCTGATAAATGTTCAAAAATTCCTTTTTTTGGTATGCATCCCCGTGAATATAGGGGACCACTGTGTGTGTGTGATATATATGTGTGTATGTATGTATATGTATATATATATATATATATATATATATATATATATATATATATATATATATATATATATATATATATATATATATATGAATAAACTTGATCACGAAGTATATAAAACGTGATGCTTATGTATAAATAAAGTTTTTTGCCACGAAGGAAAAAAATGAAAAAGCGAGATAGCCGAGTACTTTCGGTCTTATTCGGACCCTTTACTGAGTAAAGGGTCCGAATAGGACCGAAAGTACTCAGCTATCTCGCTTTTTCATTTTTTTCCTTCGTGGCAAAAAAAAACCTTTATTTATATAAATATATATATATCTATATATATATATATATATATATATATATATATATATATATATATATATATACAGTGGTCCCCCCATATTCGTGGGGATGTGTACCAGACCCCCCCCCGCGAATAGTTAAAATCCGCGAATGTTTGGAACCCTCTAAAAATGCTCATAAACTCCTATCCTAAACATGCAAATACCAAAGTATCCCTTAAAGACCAAATCCTTTATCAAAATATACATAAAATATCCTACTATGGTTCATATTAATCTTTGAAATATTATTAATTAATATTTTAAAGTAAATCTCTTACATTTTATGTTTATACATTAAATACATAACTATGTACGTACTGAATGACTTAGTTACGTATGTGAAAATAATTCAGTCCCCCATAAGTATTCAGTCATGCATGTTTTCTTTTCATACTGTTACTATTTGAGACATCCATTTTCTTTTTACAAGGGAACAATGGAAATGTGAAATTACAAATACCAAATGTCTACTTAAAGTATTATCCTACATCAAATATACCATTGAATTGGTATTATTAATATCATTTTAAAGTAATCTTAAACATTTTACCATTAGAAATATATAAACAGCCAATAGCAGAGAGAGAGAGAGAGAGAGAGAGAGAGAGAGAGAGAGAGAGAGAGAGAGAGAGAGAAGAGAGAGAAATGTTATGTTACTGTTTAATCTCATTAAACGTAATATATTGTAAACTAGTACTGTATATTATTTTACCATAAAATGTAGTAATGTCCTTAAAGATATACTACTTATACATACACTTCCAGCTCAAACAGAGGGCGAGAGTTACCACTAGCGCATGCTAGTATCTCGTGTGGAGAGAGAGAGAGAGAGGGTTGTCCTTATTTAAAAGAGTGAAGTGGATAGATTATTGTACTTCTTTAAAATACTATCACATATGAATTTTGAATATAGTTTATATTACTATTATTATTATTATGCAAAATATTAATAAACATACACATGTACCATAGAAATTCTCTCATCTCAGTAAAAGAGAGAGAGAGAGAGAGAGAGACTTTACATTATCCTGATATATGGCAACAGAGTTGTTGGACCCCAGCCAACTCGGCTTGCTACTGGAGTTCAAAGAGAGAGATCCGGGGTAAAGAGCATTTTCTTTCATTCTTCTTACGTAATTCTTTTTATTTATAAACTAAAATCTTGCTAATTCACTTTAGTATTTTCTTTAATGAATTTATATTATTGATGTTTACATTAATATTGATATTTGAAAATTAGTAAATCATCATCCAAAAAACATACATCGCTTTAAGAGAGAGAGAGAGAGAGAGAGAGAGAGAGAGAGAGAGAGAGAGAGAGAGAGAGAGAGAGAGAGAGAGAGAGAGAGAGATTATCGTAGTATTTGTAAAATACTTTCACATATGATTTTTGTAATTACAGTTTTTTTTATTATTATTATTATTATTTGAAAATATTAATAAACATATTACGCATATGTGTATCATAAAAATCTCTCATCTCAGTAAAAGAGAGAGAGAGAGAGAGAGAGAGAGAGAGAGAGAGAGAGAGAGAGAGAGAGAGAGAGAGAGGTGGAAATTTCATGCCCACGTGATGGCAGCCACAAATCAGCTCCTTCCCCTCCGGTCACTTAACTTGATACGTATATCTGAGTTTTAGTACCTTGAGTTAGAGAAAGAATCTGACTGGGATTTCCTTCGTTCTTCCATAATTTTGTATATTTATAAGCTAAAATCTTACTAATTCACAATGGTATTTTCTTTAATGAATTGATATTATTGCTGTATTAAATTAATATTAATATTTGAAATAGTAAATCATTTATTTATCATACAAAAAAAACATACATCTTTGTAGTAGAGAGAGAGAGAATTATTATTTTTATTATGTGATATCATTTAAACTTATTAAACTTACTAATACAGTATTAATCAAAATTAATATTTGAAAAATTAGTAAATCATTTTTTGTATCATAAAAATGTATTTAGTCATGAAAAATAAACATCAAAATACACCAATTAGCGATTATTTTAGTCGGAAAATTCCACGAATGGGCGAGAGTCCCGTCCGCGAATAATTTCTAGATAAGATTCCAAAGAAAAATCCACGAAAGTGTGAGTCCGCGAATCCGGAGAACGTGAATACGGGGGGAACACTGTATATATATATATATTATATACGGCAGTGCCCGCCTTACGACGTCTCAGCTTATGATGTTCCGAGGTTAAGGCGCTTTTCAATTATATTCATCAGAAATTATTTCAGGGTTACGACGCCTACAACACTGATCTGGCAGATGAAATATGACACCAAAAATGCAAAATAATCAATATTTGAAGGTTTTTTTATGCAAAATGCAATATGATTGCAGTTTACATAGTTTTCAATGCACCCAAAGCATTATAGTAAGGCTTTCTTAGGATTTTTTGACAATGTTTTCGCTTACGATGATTTTCGGGTTACAACACGTTTCAAGAACGGAACCCCCGTCGAACCCACGGGGGACTGCCTGTATGTATGTATGTATGTATGTATGTATGTATGATATATATATATATATATATATATATATATATATATATATATATATATATAGATATATACACAGTGGGCCCCCGTATTCGCGGACTCTCACATTCCCTGATTTCTCTCAGGAACGTTTCCCCGCATTATTGCGGAAAATTAGCGCATTCGCTGCATTTTTCTATGAGAAATATCCACAAATTCCTGGTTTTTTTTTATCAATTTCATCATAAAATGCACTTTTTGTGATAAAACTATTAAAAAAAAATAAGTCATGAACATTTTTAGTGTTTTTCTTGAGTTTTAACTAACAAAATAGGCTGTTTTTAGCGTTTTTATAGGGGTTCCAAACATTCGCGGGGTTCTAACTATTCACAGGGGGTCTGGTACGCATCCCCCGTGAATATGGGGGGACCACTGTGTATATATATATATATATATATTTGTATATAAATATATATATATATATATATATCCGAAGGAAGTAGTAGGGAAAGGCATCCTCATCTTTCAACAGTTTATTAATGCCGACGTTTCGCGACGATTCCAGGTCGCATTTTCAAGGCTAAAAATATATATAAGTTTACGAACATTAATAATTGATCTAATTTAATTTATATTAAACAAAAATGTCATGGCAACAGCTCTCAATACAGTAAAAAGTTAAAAGGTAAAAGTTAAAAGTTAAAAGTTAAAAGTTAAAAGTTAAAAGTTAAAAGTTAAAATTGAACAGCACCTTCAAAGTCAGACATATTAAAAGTACAGGACTTCACTAAAATTTCAGAAACACCTACCTATACAAAAGAAAGAGTAAAACTGAAACAATATAGGTAAAAATACAGTGAGGCAGACCAGCTGCCCAAACTAGGCTATGAACAATTTTACAGAGGACGTTTGGGTATTTAACGACGGTACAGTCTTTTTAATAATGATAGATTCTAAAATTGTCAGGTTGTTGTTGTTCCGCAGTTGGCCCAAGATAGAACAAAATCCCTTGCTGTCAATATATGTTTTACATGTTTTGAGTGATTCCGTCTATTGGATTGTTCTGGATTTGATAACCTACTACCTGTTCTATGGCTTATGCCCCCTGTGGGAATCAATTCGAACCTTCAACAGCCTCCTCGTGCATCCCACGTATGTCCCGTGATCACATCTCGGGCAAGTATATTTGATATACGACGCTGGACGAAAGCAGAGGACTGAGTCGGTCTTTGACTCTAAACAGCGATCCAATGGTTAAGGGATTTTGGGATAATTTTCAAGTCCACAGCCGGAAACATCTTTGAATAGTGGATGTGCATGTTCTCCTAAAGGTATCATCATGCAAGAAAGGGAAACTTGCAAACATCTTTAGTCTCGATACAGTAGATACCGGTGTTGAATGCGCCATTTCTCTGTCAGCAGTTTGTTTAGAGATCTGAAAAAAAAAGTCGTGAAGGAAAACAATTATTATTAAAATATTTCACCAGAAAGGATATTTTGTCGTGAAAGCTTATCCAGTGTGATGAGTGAGTATAAGCTCTATGGAGGAGGGTTAAAATAGAGTTCCGTTTAAAATTAAAGAAACACGAACTATAAAAATTCATTCCCAAACCAGTAAATGTGTTTTTTCTATATCACACCTGTGTAAAAGCCTGAGTCATCTCTGGAAACAATAAGATCAAGGAAGGGAAGCCTGTTATTTACCTCTTTCTCCATAGTAAACCTTATGTTTGGATGTTGTCGGTTGACGAACTCCAGAAAGGACTCTGCAAGGCATTCATACCGAAACAAGGCGAACGTGTCATCAACGAATCTCCGATAAAATAGGGAAGGAACCTAATTGGGACATTCATCCATTAATGTCCCATTAGGTTCCTTCCCCTATTTATCGGAGATTCGTTGACGACACGTTCGCCTTGTTGTTTCGGTATGAATGCCTTGCAGAGTCCTTTCTGGAGTTCGTCAACGACAACATCCAAACATAAGGTTTACTATGGAGAAAGAGGTAAATAACAGGCTTCCCTTCCTTGATCTTATTGTTTCCAGAGATGACTCAGGCTTTTACAGGTCGTGTATAGAAAAAACACATTTCTGGTTGGGAATGAATTTTTATAGTTCGTGTTTCTTTAATTTTAAACGGAACTCTATTTTAACCCTCCTCCATAGAGCTTATACTCACTCATCAAACTGGATAAGCTTTCACGACGAAATATCCTTTCTGGTGAAATATTTTAATAATAATTGTTTTCCTTCACGACTTTTTTTCAGATCTCTAAACAAACTGCTGACAGAGAAAATGGCGCATTCAACACCGGTTATCTACTGTATCGAGACTAAAGATGTTGGCAAGTTTCCCTTTCTTGCATGATGATACCTTTAGGAGAACATGCACATCCACTATTCAAAAGATGTTTCCGGCTGTTGGACTTGAAAATTATCCCCAAAAATCCCTTAACCATTGGATCGCTGTTTAGAGTCAAAGACCGACTCAGTCCTCTGCTTTCGTCCAGCGTCGTATATAAATATACTTGCCCGAGATGTGATCACGGGACATACGTGGGATGCACGAGGAGGCTGTTGAAGGTTCGAATTGATTCCCACAGGGGCATAAGCCATAGAACAGGTAGTAGGTTATCAAATCCAGAACAATCCAATATACGGAATCACTCAAAAACATGTAAAACATATATTGACAGCAAGGATTTTTCTATCTTGGGGCCAACTGCGGAACAACAACAACCTGACAATTTTAGAATCTATCATTATTAAAAAGACTGTACCGTCGTTAAATACCCAAACGTCCTCTGTAAATTGTTCATAGCCTAGTTTGGGCAGCTGGTCTGCCTCACTGTATTTTTACCTATATTGTTTCAGTTTTACTCTTTCTTTTGTATAGGTAGGTGTTTCTGAAATTTTAGTGAAGTCCTGTACTTTTAATATGTCTGACTTTGAAGGTGCTGTTCAATTTTAACTTTTAACTTTTAACTTTAACTTTTAACTTTAACTTTTAACTTTTACCTTTTAACTTTTTACTGTATTGAGAGCTGTTGCCATGACATTTTTAATATAAATTAAATTAGATCAATTATTAATGTTCGTAAAACTTATATATATTTTTAGCCTTGAAAATGCGACCTGGAATTCGTCGCGAAACGTCGGCATTAATAAACTGTTGAAAGATGAGGATGTCTTTCCCTACTACTTCCTTCGGAATATATCTTCTTTGAGCTCCAGCTCCGGCCCTTATGTGTATATATATATATATATATAAATATATATATATATATATATATATATATATATATATATATTATATATATCTATATATATATATATATATATATATATATATATATATATATATATATATATATATATATATATATATATATATACATATATATATATATATATATACATACATACACACATATTATATATATATATATATATATATATATATATATATATATATATATATATATATATATATATATATATATATATATATATACACACATATTTATATATATATATATATATATATATATATATATATATATATATATATTATATATATATATATATATATAATTTGCTCTACCTCGGAATTAATATACAGTGGTACCTCAGAATAAGAAAGGCTCAACTTACAAAAAACTCGAGGTACGAAAGCAAATACGAAAATTTTTGCGGTTCTACATACGAAAATTGTTCAAGCTATGAAAAGTTGTTGCTGTAAAGTCCGAGATTCACCTGGACCACCGATAACAATTTTAAAACTCGCGTGCCGCCAACTGAGTAGACTCGCCACCATCCTCCCGCTCTCCCATTGGTTCCTGATGCTATTCACTGCCATAAGATCCTTCTCTCCTATTGGTCAGCATCTCTCCCATGATCCCATCATGCATCTGCATAATGGTGTGCTTTTTCGGCCACTTTGCGGCATCACCGGTATTGTAAGCACGCGGGATTCGTTCATTCTATATGTAAATTCGTTAGTGATTTCGTTGTAGTACTACTTTATCGTGTTGTGTGAGAACTTTACTTCATACGTATACATACTACATAACTTAATTACGTACAGTATATACGGAGTCATGGGTCCCAAGAAAGTTGAAGTAGGAAAGAAGAGGATGCTTTCTTTGGAGACGAAGATGGAGATTATTAAAAAATATGAAGCTGGTGTGCGATTGAGTGTGATCGCCAAGGAATATGGCCGAAATCCATCAACAATAGGCACCATCCTTAAGCAGAAGGATGTCATCAAAGCAGCTACACCTTCCAAGGGCGTGACTATTTTGTCCAGCAAGAGGAGCCACGTGCATGATGAATGGAAAGGCTGCTTCTTGTCTGGATAAAAGACAAAGATATCGCTGGCGATACGATAACCGAGATGGCGATTTGATTGCCCAGGCCAAAGACGATGGAGGAGAAGGGACATCGACGCCAACCCCAGACTTTAAGGTTTCTCATGGGTGGTTTGAAAAATTCCGTAAATGGACTGGCATCCATTCGGTGGTGCGGCATGGGGAGGTGGCCAGCTAGGACATGAAAGCGGCCAAAGCCTTTATTAAGACGTTCGACGAGATGACTCTCAAAGATGGCTCCAGTTCTCAGCAAGTCTTCAACTGTGATGAGACTGGCATTTTTAGGAAAAAAATGCCTCGTCGGACGTACATCATGCAGGAAGAGAAGAAGCTACCCAGGCATAAGCCTATGAAAGACAGGCTTACGCTCGCACTTTGTTCGAATGTCAGTGGGGATTGCAAGGTGAAGCCCCTACTGGTCTATCATTCGGAGACTCCTCGAGCCTTCTAGGCCCACAAAGTGCTTAAGGAGAAGCTTCCAGTGATGTGGAGGGCTAATGCGAAAGCCTGGGTAACAAGATTTTTGTTCACGGAGTGGGTAAATCTGTGTTTCTGTTCAACAGTGAAGAAATTCTTGGAAGTGAACCGCCTCCCTCTGAAATGTCTGCTGTTGTTGGACAATGCAACTTGCTCACCCTCCTGGCCTCGAGGAAGATATCCTAGTGGAGTATTCGTTTATCAAGGTTCTTTATCTTCCGCCTAACACCGCCCCTCTCCTCCAGCCCATGGACCAGCAAGTGACATCGAACTTCACGAAGCTGTATACGAACCATCTTTTCAAGAGATGTTACGACATCACCAATACCACAAACCTCACCTTGCTTGAATTTTGGTAAGAGCATTTCGATATCGTAATATGCATCCGACTCATCGACCAAGCTTGACAGGAAGTTTCGAGGTGAACCTTGAATTCCTCGTGGAGGAAACTCTGGCCTGATGCCATATCCGCCCGAGACTTCGAGGGATTCGAAGTGGGCAAAGCTGGTGCTGCAGATTCAGGAACAGTTAACGATCCTGAAACTGTTTCGCATCCAGATCTTGACGAAATCATTGCACTTGGCAAGTCCATGGGGCTGATTGTCGACGATGACGACATCAATGACATAAAAAGTGTCGAAAATCATCATAACCTCAAAATTTTTGTTGTAATCTAACCAAAAACTTATTTTTATTAATATACTGTACTAAACTATAAAGGATTCTTATCATAGTATGCGTTTTTTAAAAGCGTCGTTAACTCAGAGCATCGGAAGCGTCAGCGTCGTAACCTCGGAACAAGCATCATAACCCAGGGCGGATTTTTCAATGAATATTTAAGAAAAAGCGTCATAACCTCGGAACGTTGTAAGCCGGAGCCGTCGTAACACCCGGGGGACTGCCTGTATTAATACACAAAAAGAAATATACATTCATAATAATCATTATTTAACATTGTCTTTATAGAAATACGAAAGAAAACTTGAATGCCCGTATCTCAAAACTATACTTATTGACCTTCAAAATCTATTCTCATCTTCTCACTTTTAGTTTAAA
The DNA here is from genome assembly GCF_015104395.2 of Macrobrachium nipponense. NCBI lineage: Eukaryota > Metazoa > Arthropoda > Malacostraca > Decapoda > Palaemonidae > Macrobrachium > Macrobrachium nipponense. Next base: position 112,683,250 of record NC_087201.1, read on the forward strand.
AGCATAACATTGGAATTGCTTTATAACTCAAAAAGACATTATAGAACAATCAAATGGAGCCCTTTTTCCAATTTTGTTTCGTCTTTTTTTATAAATTTTTTTTCTCCTGATTTATAGGGTTTATTTTTTTTACCATATTGAAAAAATTATATATAACAAAAAAAATGACTTTTAGAAAAAAAACTCCTCATTCGATTGGAGTTCTACATCAAGTCTATATATGGTAGTAATCCTAGGTCTTAATATTAAATATCAAGGGAGGAGATAGAATTTGAAAAATGGTTATTTTGGGATAAAATCGCCCTGGCGTCACAAAACTGAAGGTCAGAGGCGAAAATCATATGCGGTTTGGAGATGTCCCAAGTCACCTTATTAAGTAGTATGAATATCAAAGTCCTGTCCTTAAAAAATGGCATTAGCCGGACGACCCCTTTAATACTTGCTTTTAACCTGAAAAACTTACTGCATGAGAAACTTTTGAAGTATTTCCTTTATGACTTCTTTTGATCTCTTTTTTAACGGGCATGATATTATTATAAATCCAGCGAAGGTCAGGTCACATTCCAATTTTTCACGTGATGTTTCACCGAACCTGAAAAATAAAATGTTCTTAATAATGGAAATTTAAACTGTATGTGGATCATAGGATGTTAACAGAGCCAGAGAGGAAATACAGACAACAATAATATCAACATGGACAATTTAGTAAGTTAACAGTGAAAATGGCTATGAACAAGTTACCTCTGAATAAAACCAACTGAGCTGCCAGGGTAACTGGATAGTATCAAATGCATTCTGTGATAGGGAACTTGGGCATAGGATTTCTGAAGCAAAGAAATTATTTAACACATTGACTGCCATGAGTTCCTTATATGGTACACAGGGTACTGTCTTAATGAGCGGCATTATATATGTAGTACATTTACTTAGAATTATATATATTTTTAAGTACCCTAAATTAAAATATAAAGTCCTTATTTCCATTACAACAATACTTTAGTATATGTAAAACAAATAAATTAATGTGAAGCATTACCTAAATACTTATTTATTACTGTAAATAATACTTATATGACGGCTAAACCAGAAAAAAAACATTCATATACGATCAGGAAAATTTCTCATTTTCATTTTGTATCATATTGATAAGGAATCAAAAGAAAAAAAAAATACTGTAAAAAATTTTTCACTTCTGAAATGTATACAAATTTCCTTTTCTTTGTAAAAAAATTTGCAAGTTTTATGTTGTATGACTAAGAAAATCAGGTAGCACTTAAGAGTACTTAAACAAAAACAATACATTTTCTGTTCTGCTTCTACATTGGAAAAAATGAAAATAAATATCCTGAAATTTCCTTTTCTTCAAAAGAATGTTTCAAGTGGAAACAATGGAGACAAATGAAAGGTTGATCAATACAATTCTCACAATATGTGCTCACTCTTGTTTTTAATTGAGCTGGAACACTTCTCTCATTCAGTGAAGGCATCTCATAACAGGAATGAAAGCGCTTTCTTGCTTTGGCATTGTGCCAGAAAGTTCGATCAGAGTTTTTTTCTGAATGTCTTGTACCTGGCTTGGCTTTACAATATACATATACAGCGGACTCACATTCGCGGATTTCTCTCTGGAACATTTCCCCACATTATTCGTGGCAAATTCGCGTATATCGCGGTATTTCTAGAGAAATATCCATAAATTCCAGTTTTTTTTGTTTTTTTTTTTTTTTTATCAATTTTGTCATAAACGCACTTTTTGTGATAAAACTATTAAAAAAGTCAGGTATGAAAATTTGTATGTAGTGGGTTTTTTCTTGAGTTTTATCTAACAAAACAGGATGTCTAAAGCATTTTTGTAGGGGTTCCAACTATTCGGGGGGGGGGGGGGGGGGGGGGGGGGGGGTGGGGGGTGGGGGGGGGGGGTTGTCTGGTACTCATCCCCAGCGAATATGGGGTGGCCACTGTATAAAATATATACAGTGGTACCTCGAGATACGAAAGGCTCAACTCATGAAAAACTCGAGATACAAAAGCAAATACGAAGATTTTTGCGGCTCTACATACAAAAATTGTTCAAGCTACGAAAGGTTGTTGCTGTAAAGTCCGCGATTCGCCTGGACCACCGATAACAATTTTATAACTCGCGCGCCGCCAACTGAGTAGACTCGCCACCATCCTCCCGCTCTCCCATTGGTTCCTGATGCTAGTCACTGCCATAAAATCCTTCTCTCCTATTGGTCAGCATCTCTTCCATGATCCCATTATGCATCTACGTAGCGGCGTGCTTTTTCGGCTATTTCGTGGCATCATCGGTATCGTAAGCATGCAGAATTTGTTCGTTCTATACGACTTCGTTTATTAACATACAATCGTTAGTGATTTTGTTGTAGCACTACTTTATCGTGTTGTGTGAGAACTTTACTTCATACGTATACATACTACATAACTTAACCTTCTTACGCCTAAGCCCTAAAAACCAAAACGTCTCCCGTATGCCGAGGCGGGTTTAGAGTGAGCGCGGAAGCGGAAAAAAGAATTTTTTCAAAAAATCACAGTGCGCTTAGTTTTCAAGATTAAGAGTTCATTTTTGGCTCCTTTTTTTGTCATTGGCTGAAGTTTAGTATGCAACCATCAGAAATGAAAAAAAATATCATTATCGTATATAAATAATGCAATATATGGTAGCAAAAAAAAAAAAAAATTCATACACAATTGTATTCAAATCAAGCTGTGCAAAAAAGGGTTAAAGCTAACGAGTTACTTTTTGTTGTTGTTGTATTGTACATTAAATTGAAATCATTTTGATATATAACACATCGTAAAATGATCAAAGCAACACAGAAAAAATATTATCACAAAATGATGCATGAATTCGTAACGAGCGGACGTAAAATTTTTTTTTTTTTTTTTCAAAAATTCACCATAAATCTAAATATTGTTCCAGAGACTTCCAATTTATTTCAAAATGAAGACAAATGTTTGAATATTACGATACTGTAAGAGTTTTAGCTTAGAATTGCAGTTTTCAACCATTTCGGACGAGTTAAAGTTGACCGAATATTGAAATTTTTATATATATATTTTTTTTATATGCAAATACTGCAAAAATGAGAAAAGCTACAACCTTCAAATATATTTTTTTATTCTTCATGAATTTGCGCAGATTTTCATATATGAAACTCTATAAATGCTAATATGAAAAAGAGCAAATATTTAGGAGAATGCGACGTATATTTCGGAGATTTGCGGCTGCGAATCAGCGCTCGAAGGGAAAAAGTTTTTTTTTAAAATTCACCATAAATCCAAATATTGTGCTAGACACTTCAAATTTGTTTCAAAATTAAGATAAATGACTGTATATTACTAGATTGTAAGAGTTTTAGCTTACAATTGCGTTTTTCGACTATTTTGGTAGAGTCAAAGTTGACCGAACGTGGTTTTTTTTTATTTATCGTGATTTATATGCAAATGTTTCAAAAAAGAGAAAAGCGACAACCTTCAATCATTTTTAGTTGTATTCTACATAAAATTGCCAACACACCTTTCAATATATAAAACTTTATGTAACGGCTAATTTTAAATGGTGCAAACATTTCGACAATCACACAAAAAAATTCCTGATTTTTTTCGGAAGAGTTACCGAGCAGACGTGAGGAAAAATTTGTTTTTTTCATAAATTCACCATAAATCGAAAAATTGTGCTAGAGACTTCCAATTTGTTGCAAAATGAAGGTAAATGATTGAATATTACTAGAATATAAGAGTTTTAGCTTACAATTGCATTTTTCGACCATTTCCGTAGAGTCTAAGTTGACCGAAGGTTGAAATATTTGCACTTATCGTTATTTATATGAAAATATTTCAAAACTGATAAAAGCTACAACCATGGGTTGTTTTTAGTTGTATTGTGCATGAAATTGCGCACATTTCCACATATAAAACTTTATGTAACGGCAAATTTAAAATGGTGCAAACATTAGGACAATCGCACAAAAAAAATTTATCGGAAGAGTTACCGCGCGGACGTAAGGAAAAAAGTTTTTTTAATAAATTCACCATAAATCGAAATATTGTGCTAGAGACGTCCAATTTGTTGCAAAATGGAGGCAAATGATTGAATATTACTAGAATATAAGAGTTTTAGTTTACAATTGCGTTTTTCGACCATTTCGGTAGAGTCAAAGTTGACCGAAAGTTGAAATTTTGGCACTTATCGTTATTTATATGAAAATATTTCAAAACTGGTAAAAGCTACAATCATGAGTATTTTTTGTTGTATTCTGCATGAAATTGCACACATTTTCATATATAATACTCCATGTAACGGATAATTTAAAATGGTGCAAAAATTATGTCAAATTGACGAAATAATTTTTGAGATGTGTCACTGATACTTTTTAGTGCGATAAGAAAGAAATTCCTGCTTGCACGCCTGCGTAACGATTGTAAACAAAACAACACCTTGATCCGGGAACTCCCAGCATCCCCCAAGGCGCGTGATTCAAAAGTTTTCGGTTGGTAGGCCTATAAGTATTTTTCTGCGAATTTAAAAAAAAAAAAAACTTTTTTGAGTCGACGTACAATAAGTCCAATCGGCATACGGGAGACAATTTGCCTCGATGTTTAATACGTCCGATTGGCATACGAGGGTTAATTACGTACAGTATATACATAGTTATGGGTCCCAAGAAAGTTGAAGTAGGAAAGAAGAGGATGCTTTTTTTGGAGACGAAGATGGAGGTCATTAAAAAATATGAAGCTGGTATGCGATTGTGTGTGATCGCCAAGGAATACGGCCGAAATCCGTCAACAATAGGCACCATCCTTAAGCAGAAGGATGTCATCAAAGCAGCTACACCTTCCAAGGGCATGACTATTTTGTCCAGCAAGAGGAGCCACGTGCACGATGAAATGGAAAGGCTTCTTCTTGCCTGGATAAAAGACAAAGAAATCGATGGCAATACGATAACCGAGACGGAGGAGAAGGGACATCGACGCCAACCCCAAACTTTAAGGTTTCTCATGGGTGGTTCGAAAAATTCCGTAAATGGACTGGCATCCATTCGGTGGTGCGGCATGGGGAGGCGGCCAGCTAGGACATGAAAGCGGCCAAAGCCTTTATTAAGACGTTCGACGAGATGACTCTCAAAGAAGGCTACAGTTCTCAGCAAGTCTTCAACTGTGATGAGACTGGCATTTTTTGGAAAAAAGTGCCTTGTCAGACGTACATCATGCAGGAAGAGAAGAAGCTACCCAGGCATAAGCCAATGAAAGACAGGCTTACGCTCGCACTTTGTTCGAACACCAGTAGGGATTGCAAGGTGAAGCCCCTACTTGTCTATCATTTGGTGACTCCTCGAGCCTTCAAAGCCCACAAAGTGCTTAAGGAGAAGCTTCCAGTGATGTGGAGGGGTAATGCGAAAGCCTGGGTAACGAGACTTGTTTTTTTTTGCACGGAGTGGGTAAATCTGTTTCGTCTCCCGACAGTGAAGAAATTCTTGGAAGAGAAACGCCTCCCTCTGAAATGTCTGCTGTTGTTGGACAATGCCCCTTGCTCACCCTCCTGGCCTCGAGGAAGATATCTTAGCAGAGTATTCGTTTATCAAGGTTCTTTATCTTCCGCCTAACACAACCCCTCTCCTCCAGCCCATGGACTAGCAAGTGATATCGAACTTCAAGAAGCTGTATACGAAACATATTTTCAAGAGATGTTTCGACATCACCGATACCACAAACCTCACCTTGCGTGAATTTTTGAAGGAGCATTTCGACATCGTCATATGCATCCGACTCATCGATCAAGCTTGGCAGGAGGTTTCGAGGCGAACCTTGAATTCCTCGTGGAGGAAACTCTGGCCTGATGCCGTATCCGCCCGAGACTTCGAGGTATTCGACGTGGGAGAAGCTGGTGCTGCAGATTCACGAACAGTTGATGATCCTGAAACTGTTTCGCAACCAGATCTTGACGAGATCGTTGCACTCGGCAAGTCCATGGGGCTGGTCGTCGACGAGGACGACATCAATGACCTTCTCAAGGAGCACCAAGAGGAGCTTACGAGTGATGACCTGAAGGAGTTGGAGGACATGCAACATAGCGTGGTTCAAGAAGAGTTCTCTAGCAGCGGCGAGGAGGAGGACGACGACTCTATGACAACGGCAGAAATTAAGGATGCTCTAGCTGCTTTTCATAAGGTGCAATCATTCGTTCAGGAGAATTTTTTATTTACTAAAATCTTGACATTAATATTACTGAAAACAACATTTATGTTAAAAAGCTTTAAAATTCTAGCAATATCTGAAAACCTTTCATTATAGGGTAATTTTAGAATGTTATGCTTACTAAATTCAAGTTTGTCATTAGTTGAATAAAATGTTTTTCTAGCTCTTTTCCACACCACGTCTACAAAAGTCCTTGGGTATTTAAGTTTCAATGCAATATCATAAATAGTGTTAATTTCAGCGTCAATAAACTGCGGGCTACAGACACGTAAAGCCCTTAGTAACATCCCAGAAAAAACAGAGAATTTAACATTTTGATGGTTATTGGAGTAGTAATGAACAAAAGAGGCAATGTTAGTTGATTTTCGAAAGACTGAAAAGGTGAAATTTCTATCACTTCTATGGACAGTTACATCAAGAAAATTCAAATTACAACTTCTTTCTTCCTCTACAGTAAATTTTATAGAAGGGACTAAATTTTTGAGATTATTAAGGAATTCCTGGAGATTTTTGTGAACTGGCCAAATACAGAAGATATCATCCACATATCTAAACCATATAACTTTTTAGGACAAAATTCTTGGTAAGAGTTTTGTTTCAAAAAATTCCATGTAAATATTGCTAAGGACAGTACTATCTTTGATACATAAACTTATGAGACTAATGAGGATTGCTAAACTTAAGGGAATGTCATGACGTTCTAATTCATCCTCCAAATATTCAAGTAAGTCATCTACAGGCCCTTTTGTAAATAAAGAGACATCATCAAAACTAACCATATTAAAATCAAAATTCAAATTTAAACTATTCAATTTGTTTATAAAATCAATATTGTTCTTAACATTCGTGTTAAAATGTTTCCTACCAAAGGAGAAAGAATTTTTACAAGCCATTTAGATAAATTATACGTAACTGAGCCCACTGAACTAATGATTGGTCTGATAGGGTTATTGATTTTATGTGTCTTGACTAAACCATACATATAAGGTAGGGAGGCGCATTGCGGTGTAAACTGTTTAATTAAATGGTCCAAGCCCTTCAAAATGGATTTAATTTGTTTATTAAAACGGGAGTTCACTGTCTGTGTAGGGTCAGACCTCAGTTTCGTATAAGTATCAGTATCATTTAGCAATGTCATTATTTTACTTATATAGTCACTTTTATTCATTATTATCACTGCATTAGATTTATCTGCTTTAGTCACTTTCACTGTTTCGTCTTCTTTAATTTTCTTAAAAGCTGGAGAAATCTCACGGGTACATTAGTGGGAGAAGGTTTACGCATAGCACCATACACAATACCTTTACAAATATTGATATCATCAGAGCATTGGTTTTGATTAAATTTTTCTAAATAATAAAATGATTTTGAGATGTCGACACAGTCCAGGTTACCATTATACTATACACCAAAGCTTAACCCATATCCCAAAGCCACTGTCGTAGCACTATCCACTGGTTTGTCTGATAAATTAATCATGAAGTCCACATTGGCATGCTTAGTCCAGTCGCTTTCAGCAATAAGATTCTTCAGCTTGACTTGAAGCTTCCTTTCAAGATGGTTGCAGCACTTTCTTAATTTTCCGTAGCAGTAATCCAGCATCCGATTCTTCCAATCGACAGGATCCGTCTGATTAAAGCCATACCGTCTGCTTCTAAGTGTACGAAACACATCATCTACTTCCACTTTTGTGATGTCGATGTGTTTCTGAAGTATGATGCGTTGAAACTCATCGAAAGGTTGCTCTGCTAGACGAAGAATTCTCACTGATAAAATCAACTTGGGCATCACTTGCTCGTTCATACACTTCCGTAGAAAGTTAAGTCGGAGTTTCAGTTTGTGAGCGATGATAAAAGCATTACAGAAGGATGTCACAAATAGAACAAGGCTCGGAAAATTCAAAGAAAAGGCATAGAAGTTGTGTATGGTTTCCATTATGCTTAAAAAATCACAGTAGATGCACGTGCCTTCATAAATAAGCGAATCCCACAGGAAAATGATAGTCAGAAATCCAAGTGCTTTCGTCTTTACTAAGACATTGTCAAGGAGCTAATGAAATACAATTGGAGAGAAAGGTCTCAGGTACACAACAAGATCAAGAATACCAGATGGTTAATTGTCAAAAGGGTAAAAATTAAAAGAGATAATCAAGGATTATCGGATATCACACGGTCACAAACCTAAAAAGATTTGACCCTAACCGAAATTACAAAGTATCTTTACAGTCCAAAACATGTAAAAACTGAATGCTATATTAATTTTGTGCTTATATTTATCTACAACTTTTTTCATTATGAAAGCATCAAGTTTAAAAAAACCAAGACTTAAATTTAGAACATTTCTATTATTTGACTTGATGAAACAAGATTCAATGATATTCCTTTTGACTGTGTCATTACATGGGATTAAGGCTCTTGCTTGACTTCTTTTATACAGGATATTATACTTAAATGTATAATATACTGTATAAAAGAAAACTGGTCTACGTCCATCCGATTGTAGACCGAGCGCCATAGGCTACATAGGTAACTATGCCAGTAGACTGTAGTGTAGTGGGCAAGCACAAAACGTGTTGTTAACATAATAAAACATTGAAAAGCATGTCTAATTATTACAGTGAATTAATAAACTATTACAATTAAACCCAATTTATATTTTTTATCAAGAATTTATGAAAAATTGCCTACATTAAGTCAGCAGGATGTGGCATGAAAGGATGTACCATAGAGCAGCCCTGGTGCTTCTTAATTTCAATAATTACTATACCATTACGTTACGTACCAGCATCTCTTGAGTTTAATACAGGCTAACCTCTTTACGGGGACGCTTACAAACTAAGCATACAGATTGCGTTCATTACCGCGCACACGTTACATATGTAAACTGGTGTCATTACCAAATCTCCTATGTAAACATTGACGTATTTTTATGGTAGACATAAAAGAATAGTCATAATTTCTGTAACTACTACGTATACCATAACGGCTTCTCCGATTTAAACTAAGGCTAACCTCTTCTTCACCAGCAAGCTTAACAAAGCTTAAAGATTGCCTTTGCTACCACCCAACCACACACATTACATGGTTTCACTACCAAACCACACACATTACATGGTTTCACTACCAAATCTCACGTAAACATTGACGTATTTTTACAGTAGACATAAAAGAAGAGTCATAATTTCTGTAACTACTAAGTATACCATAGCGGCTTCTCTGAATTTTAAACTAAGGCTAACCTCTTCTTTACCAGCAAAGCTTAATAAAGCTTAAAGATTGCGTTGCTACCAAAATACACATGTTACGTATGTAACAGTGTTTTCACTACCAAATCTCACACATAAAAACATTGACTTATATATTACAGTAGACATAAAAGAATCTCTTAATTTCTATAACTACTACGTATACCATAGCGACTTCTCTGATTTCAGCTAAGGCTAACCTCTTCTTTACCAGCAAGCTTAATAAAGCTTAAAGATTGCGTTGCTACCGAACCGCACGTTACGTAGGTAGCAGTGGTTTCACTACCAAATCTCGCACATAAACATTGACGTATTTTTACAGTAGACATAAAAGAATCAATTTGATTTCTATAATTACTGTATACCATAGCTGCTTCTGAGTTTAGCTAAGGCTAACCTCTTCTTTACTAGCAAGCTTAAAAAGCTTAGACTGCTTTGCTACCGAACCGCACATGTTACGCATGTAACAGTGTTTTCACTACCAAATCTCACACGTAAACATTGACGTATTACAGTAGGCATAAAAGAATTGTCTTAATTACTATGCATATATATACTATAGTGGCTTCTCTGATTTAAGCTATGGTTAACATCTTATTTACCGGCACGCTTAACAAAGCTCAAAGATTCCATTCGCTATCAAACTGCCCATGTAACCTACGTACGTAACATTGCCTTCACTCCAAACCTAACACTTAAATATGTATTGCATCTGCTACTGAAATGCATGCCTCATGTGTGAGCATCGTCTTATAGAGGAGAGGATAGATGAAACTTAAGGTTTATTTTGGAGTTGGGAATGGGGGAAACATTTTGAAGAAGGAAAACGTGAGATGCCATGCAAAAACACTTTTTCCGTCTCTTTTCGCCTTGGGTGAAGTGGCTGTCTTGGAACCCATCATGAATAAAAAGGTAACTGCGTATACAGTAAATACCGCCGAAAACGCAAACGAAATGCACACAAGGTGTGCGAGACACATATTTGACTGTTTGTTAACAGTAGCTGTAGACTTTAAACTATGCTAAGAGTGGCGTCACCATTGTTACCAACAAGTTTTGCTAAATTATGCAAGTCGGTCCAGGTCAGATGTACGCTAAATAGCAAGAATATATGCCAAATGTGGTGCAATTTTATGCCAGAATTATGCTATTAATCTATCATTATCTCATTTTTCTAATACATTTGAACTAAAACAATGATGTAATGGAAATTTAAAACATTTATATATTGGGTGGGTGAAATGTTACAAATAACGAATTGCAGTAGTATAACAATTTATTTGATGATCTTTACATGTTAGCAAACTCGAAATAAAGCACCATTTTTCTTTAACAGATCACTTATGCAATTACTAGTATACAATTTGAAAAAATGTGTGAAGATCACTTCGGAAGTTATTCAACATTTTGATATCTCTACTAATATATTAAAACTAAAAAAGGAAAACAAATAAGTCTCTACTCATGAAGAAAAACCAATTTTAATTATTACTGCATCATTTTCTTATATTGGTATCATATTTTTATCCTTCTTATATAAAAAATATTGCCTCTTTATCTAATAATTGTACTGATTTCATGTATTAAAATTAAAGTAAAAGACAAAAAAAAAATCAAGATTTTATTTATCCTAAGCTTTGATAACAAAATAATACTTAAATGATGTTTATTAGAGAACAGTGATAAAAGACCTTCCTTTTTTGGGGGGTTGGGGGATGGAATCAAATATCATTTATAAAAAACTTAAGTAAACAACAACAAAAAAGGTGATGTAAAAGCGTTTGTAAAAGCGTGCGCTATTCCCATATGGGACCCGACCTTGAGGACCTGAGCATCAGAGTCAAAAGTCCTCCTTTAAAGTAATCTAGGCTGCTCATAAAGGTTCTACAGTAGTCCACCCGTATTTGTGGGGGATGTGTACCAGACACCCCCCGTGAATGTTTAGAATCCATGAATAGTTGGAACCCCCATAAATTTTTATACCTGGTTTTTATAACAATTTTATCACAAAAGTGTATTTTATGATGAAATTGATAAAAAAAACAGGAATTTCTGGATATTTTTCATATAAAAATACTGTGAATACGTGAATTTCCTGTGAATAATGGGTAGATAGGGTCCAGAGAGAAATCCGCAAATTGGGAGACCGCGAATATGGGGTCCACTGTATACCTAATTAAGTAAAGAAAGAAAGATACTTACTTCTGCATGAGATAATTTTCCAAGCTCCTTTCTGCCAAGAGCCAAAACACGAGCCCCACGTCGAGACAACTCTAAGTATATACTGTCGTAGTTCGGTGGAAGAGTTGAAAACTAAGGGGAATAAAAATTAGTTTCTATATTAATGCAATGTTAGCCTCAATGATGAAATGAATGACCACTTAACCTAACCTCTTAACATCATCAATGTTACGTTGGTGCTTCATCCACTACCATTTACACTCATTAACACTGATGATAACAATATCACATACAAAGCAGAAAATTTCCTCTTTTGTTTCAACAATTTCTCTTACCGTATATGCCAACATATAAGGTGACCACCAATTTTTCATGTAAAATTGTAGGTTGAAAGGTATGTTTACCATATAAAAGGACCCCCAATTTATTAAATTACATAAATCAATCAGCTGATGTAAGTTAGTACATAAATGATGAAAGTAATAATCATTGGAATTATCATACCAAAAATGTGTAAAATTGGTATCTTCAAACCGTTAAAAAATAAATACTTTTGTATTCCCTAGGGAAAAATATATGGTAAACATTATGACAAATACTCAACGTCAGTGACATCACTGTCAGTGGAGTACTTATATCCTTTGGAAGTAGACTTACTCTCTCTCTCCCCACAACCCAAAATTACGGGGATTTTAGGGAGAATTATGGATTAAGCCATTGTAAACCTGTACTGACATAAACAACAGAATTGAGAAACAGCTGATTGCTGACGCAATTTGCCGTAACTGTCAAGCGTTTACATTCAAGTTATCATGTTGTTAAACGTTGACAATTCTCAACAGAGGCTTTCAAAAGTAAAAAAAAAAAAAATACATTTTTACTCATTCTTCATGTAATGAACATCTGAATAAAGATTCCAAGTACTAAACTGACGCTGCAGGTTTATAGCCGAGGCTAAATAAAATGAATAATGGACCAGGTGAAAGTAATGTCTGGAACTGGCGAAATAACACTTAATGCTTATACAATCAGTATTATGCACATTTTAAACCCAACTTTGTTAAATTACAAGAAAAAGTATCTCTGAATTACATCTCTTCTACCAGTTAATGGCAAAAAAGATATTGATAGTACTCAATCAGCTAGATTTTGAGAATGTAAACAATATCAAATGCAAATGGCATATGAAGACATTGTGTATCTGGAATACATTAACTTTTGCAAATGATCATATCCTCCAGAAAATATTTAGGCTTATAGAGCTTTTCGGTTTTTAGAATTACAGAGAGATCGTACACGTACCAAAATGAGAGCTCGCTTATCCTAATGTCTAATTATGGTTATTATCCACACTATTACAGTTGCTTTGTTGACAGTATCAACAGTTGTGTCACTAGTGATTCACTTAAGGTTTTTACTATTATTACAGATGTTTTGTTTGTGTCAATAGTTGTGACGGTAGTTAACTATTGATACAACTAATGACACTTCAGGGGTTAGCCAATCATTGAAAATCTCAGAAGGATGTAAGGTTTACTTTTTATACTCGGCGTGTAAGACTACTCCTAATTTTGGGGGAGATTTTTTTAAGGTTAACAGGTTGTCTTATATGCTGGCATATACAGTAGATATGAATAAAAAAAAACTCTACTCTCTATATCCTTGCCAACTTGTCTTACCATTATTCAATTGTATGTCATGTAACCTAAGACACTTAACATACCCTGTACTCTGGGTAACTGTAGTTTTATCACCAATTTTTCTTTCATACCTAAATAAATGGTTTAACATTATGTACTACTATACTAAAGTGTAAGAAGACACATACATAGTCTTCAAAATGCTGTAAGTGTATAGTACTATATTTAAATACTGTACATATATGGCAAAATCCCTTAAAGAACAAAATCACACACAATTTTTACTCAAGATGAACTTTGCACCTAAATACTCTCAGAAACAGAAATAAAATTGTCAAATACCATTGGCCTTAATGTCTCTGGTGCTCCTTTAACAGTGGCTAAATATAATACATCAGCTGAACCAGACTGGGTGTAACCTGTTATTACAGACATTCTTTTCAGCTGCGATGAGAAATGAAAACGATGAAAAATTTTCATGCCTGGAGCCTTGCCTTTCCTTGGAACAACTGCCTCACCTAAAAGAAATAAAAATATAAAGTACATATACTGTATTGACAACATTCCATAATATAAAAGCTATTGGTTTCTAGTGGCACCTCAAATTAGCAGATTTTAATGGACACTACAAACTAATAAAAATGAAAAAAATATTTTGTACTTGCTGGAGAAATCCAGTTAGTGCGATAGGCTTAATGGACAGCAGACCAAGGCTTTATTTTTTGCACCTGTGAGGGTGGAGGGGTGAATGAATGAACGCACGCACTACGTTGACTGATGCTTTCCTGGCTGTGCCTGTGAGGGTGGATAGTAAACAAACACACAAAACCAATGCATTCCCTTTTGTGCATCATGTTAGGAAACAATACATACTTACTGTAGGTCCAAACACTCTCTCTCTCTCTCTCTCTCTCTCTCTCTCTCTCTCTCTCTCTCTCTCTCTCTCTCTCTCTCTCTCTCTCTCTCTCTCCTACATTATTTTTACTGACAGTACTGTACTTGCAATATATATGTGTTAATGTAGTGTTACATACAATATATGGTTTAATGTATGTTACATATCTTTCAGTGTGGCATGCACGTGTACTGGGTACAAGCAGTCCCCAAGTTACGGATGTCTCGACTCACAACATTTCAACTTTATGGGCTTGGCTCACGGCACCATTAACCTGATTTTTTGGCGCCATAAGCAGTTTTACGGTGCAGGTTTATGGGGACATTACCAGGTTTATGGTGCTTTCAGCACCATAAGCACTATTTATTCCTATTATAATTAGATGTTCCGGTTCATGGCTATTTTCAGCTTACGGCATGCTGTCGGGAATGGAATGCCCCTGTAAACTAGGGACTGCCTGTATGTATAATTACATGTACAGGCGGCCCACGGTTAACCGCGCAATCGCTTAGCGGCAAATCGGTTTTACGGCTGTCATCAATAATATTCATTAAAAAAATAAGGCATTTTAAGGTATTTTTATGGCACAATTTTTGGTCAACAGCGCCGCTAGCGCCATTATATCTAACGAGTTCATACATTTGTAGAAATGCCGTTCAGATCATAAAGGTTATGCAAATGACATTAAAAATTTTATGGAGTTTTTACATAGGTATTAGGGTAAAATATATGCCGAAAATATCGAGTTAAGTAAGAGTAAATTTAGCTATGGATGTGTCGATTTATAAATGCTAATGCTTTTATGTTTAAAATATGTATGAAAATGTAGTATGTATGGGGTATTTTTACTTCTGCACAGAAATATGATACAAAGGCAGCTTTTGAAACTGCCCTTCACGTTATCAAATACGATGTTTTTTCATGTTCATTCTTGTAAGCCGCCTCCTGCCGCTCTTCCGAAAATATTACGTTAAAAAGAATGCAAATTTAGCGATTGATGTGTCAATTTTATAAACTTTCATACTTTTAAGTTTAAAATGTGCATGAAAATACATTACGTATAGGGTATTTTTATTTTTGTACATAAATATGATACAAATTAAGGCAGCCTTTTGTAACTACGCTCCACGTTGTCAGAGGATGTTTTGTCTTGTTCGTTCTTGTCTGCCACTGTTCCCAAAAATGCATGGTGTTATTTTATTAATCATGCATCTTTTCCATAAATCCTTTAAAAAGTTATACATTACTTCACTGTATCCAATAATATTGTACGTATTCTCATATTATTGTATTATAAAATACTACGGCAAATCTAAGCCAGTATTCCGCGGAGCGGCCAATGTTTTGGTTTGAAATCAGCTGACAGGGGAATACAAGTTTGTTTCGCCATATTTAATACAATTCTGAGCACATTTTCTTGCTTCTAGGTAGCATAAACGAATATCTAGATACTTGACTTATATGAGACAAAGTTATTTTTCCTTATATGACATGTTTTTAGGTGGAAATATGAATTGAATAGGCCTCGTTGTGATTGTGAACTAATTTTTTTCTTTTTTAACAGATTACGTTGGCTGCATGTTTATTGCGTACAAAAATTACGTGGTTCCGTTTGCAATTTTTCTTTATCATCATAATTCGAACTTTACGTTATTTATCTTATATTGGCGTGAAACCAACAGTAAAATGTGTTCTTTCAAGTACAGTAGTTTTGATTAAAATGATTTTATCTCAATTTTATCTACGGTTGCGTTTGATGGCATACGTTTACTGGAGTTTTATCCTTGTTGCCAAGGCACGATAATAGTCATTAGTAGCTTGAACAGTTTTCACAGCTTCAGTTATAACTAGGTTTAAATTTAACTGTATATTTCCCGATTGATCTTTGATCTATATTGATTTTTCATCTATCTCAAATAAAGTGGTTACATTAAGATATCTCAGTTCTATTCTACATAATGTCACTTATAGCAACTACGGTAATAGTGTACTATAGTACAATGATTGAAATACAAGCCAAACGGATGTTATCCAATTCGGTTGTACTTAGAAAAAAAAAATTGTTGTTTCTCGTTCGGTTCTTCATGGCAGTACATGTTTACGCAACGAGTACAACGTTAAAACCATACTTTCATCATTCCCTTTTGCTGTTTTTGAATTTATGTAATTAGAAGATGGGATAAAGTTAGGCTATTGTAATTGGGTCTCTCATAAAATCGGATTATTGTAGGACGACTTATCGTAACATGAACACTACCGCCACCTGTACACTGTATAAAACCTTATTGTATCTTTACATACTCTAGACACCCAAAGGATTAAAGCTAGGCTTTTTTTCACTTTACAGTATTTATAATACTATAATCTACTGTACAGTAAATTCTAAAGTACTATACTGCATAAATATAATTTTACTTATTGCACAATTGTGGGATTACGGCACCGTTTGACTGGTCTAGGGTGCTGGTAACTGGTCTAGAATTTTGAAAGAAAGTGTGCGGCGGCCGTAGGCTTTAAAATCCCTTAGCGTCGGTGGCCAGGAACAGAGCCCCTGCCGCTAACTGAGGGCCGCCTGTATGCATTACTCTCAATATTGTGTTACAAAGCTTTTCGAGAAATTAAGTTTAATATGAGTTTGTTTTATTGAAGTTGTCTGGGTTTCATATATATCTCTTTACACATCTTGTAAGCAGATGTAGGTACAAGTACATTCAGTTTTAGAAGCAATTCATTTTGCAAATACACTACAACTCTGAATATGAATATTTAAGTCAATGCCTTAAATTGAATACACGTAAGTACAAAATACTGCTTAGGAGAGGCTTTTAGCTGCTTCATATGGATGGGGCAAACTTCCAAGCTGTCTGTTTATTGAGGTGACACTTTATTTTAATTAATACAGAAAAAGAAGTAAGCTTTAACATTTGACTAACCTTCTTATGAAAATGTATTTGGGAAAGGGGCTTTAGAGTTGCAAAATATTTCAACTTTTAAGGAAACCTAGAGGAAAGTGTTCATTTGAACCCTTAAGAGCACTAAAGACAATTCTAATAAACTGTAGTGCTAAG
Organism: Macrobrachium nipponense; assembly: GCF_015104395.2. Lineage (NCBI taxonomy): Eukaryota > Metazoa > Arthropoda > Malacostraca > Decapoda > Palaemonidae > Macrobrachium > Macrobrachium nipponense. Next base: position 112,700,494 of record NC_087201.1, read on the forward strand.
GCAACCTTGTGGTTGGGAACTGTTTTATGACTAGAGAATCACAGGATCAATTATTATCACCTGTAGCAACTTCAAAATAAAAGGGGAGGGTTGGGGAGAAATAATGAATATGGGGAACTTCTAATTTTTTAATAAATCTCTATTGTTTTTTTTTAAATGCTGACAATAAAACAAGTTACCAAAATAGATATGCCAATTTTTAGATTGAGACAAAGAACTTGTCAGAGACAAAAAACAGTAAAATTTATAAATACTTTATTTAAGATTTATTTTCTATATAGTACTTACCTCTCCATCATATGGCTTTTACTTCTGTACCAGCGGTAGTGTAACAGATTCAAAAAAATTAAAACATTCAGTGTTCTATGAATATTCATTTTCTGTCCATCTACTTCTCCAACCCCCCAACAGGGAACCAATGGGCAAATTGTATAATGAAGAGGCAAGTATTATTTAAAAAATGCATTGAAATTAAGTATTTATATTTTCTAAATGAACCTCTCCATTATATAGCTGAGTCCCACATTTGAATAAGGAGGTGGGCAAAGTGGAAATCAGCCAACCCTTTAAAGGCTACTCAGTAACAAAATATTCAGTAAAAGAAAAAAAAAAAAGTGTTTGTTTACCAGTGAATTCAATCCACTGGCTATTACTGCTGCCTTGGAAGGCTTGTCACTTAAGTACAAAGATCCTCGTCTGAAGGTACCTGAGGTCTCTTTGAAGGGTGGGCCCCCCTTTCCCATTTCAGCAGAATGAAGGGGTACAGTAGGCCAAAAAAAGGCTACTGACTGATTTGGACATATCCCCTGGAGAAACTACAGGAGTTAACACTGCAATAATTGTATTAAATATGCATACCATGAAGATAAACCATAGCATACACAAGATTACCATGCCACTATGTAGCTTCAGTGACTTACTTAAGGATAAGTTTTTTCCAAATTTAAAACTTGTAGCCACTAGTCCTATGTCAAGGATAGAAATTAGCATAAAAGTCCTTAGCAAAAAACCTAATGAAAAGAACATTACATTCTAACTCATAGGAAGCTTTGGCTCCCAAATCACTATACAGGCAATCCCAGGTTATGGGGGAGGGTCTCCCCCTTCTCAGTGAGGTTGTGATAAGCAAAAACCTCCAATATCCAAAACTCGGCAATTTGTGGTGCTTGCGGTGCCGATAACCGGTTATTAGCGACTGTTGGGTATGTTATGGCACCATAACTCTCTTATTGGAGCCTCTTGGTGCCAAAATTTGCCAATTTTATGGCATTAGACAAGTGCCATAAAACTGGATTGCCATTAACCAAGTCTGCCAATGACCAGGGACTGCCTGTACAGTAATACCGCGAACTTACGCAAGATGAAGTTCCAGACCCCCTTGTGCAAGTCAAATTTTCGCAAAAGGTTTGGTCACAGTCTCAAAAATGCTAAGAAATGCTTATTTCAAGTTTGAATACTTGATCCGACCAATCTATTTTTAGAAGTCCTCTCAACCTTGTTTTTAAGAAATTCTTTATTCTGACATTCTCTTTGTTCTGAAATTCCTTTTCATGAACAAACAGTGCTTTTTATTTGGACTAATACAAATATTAGTTATGTGTCTAGGTTTTAGAATGGTGCATTTACAGTTCTAGATAGTAAAGGTAAAATTAGATAAATTTAAAATTATCCACTGCTAACTACAAATGAGAGAGAGAGAGAGAGAGAGAGAGAGAGAGAGAGAGAGAGAGAGAGAGAGAGAGAGAGAGAGAGAGAGAGAGAGAAAATTATGTAAAAAAGATAAATTTTCTAGGACAATTTGTATTTTTCATATCTACAAACCTGAGGTCTGAACAACAGGATAATTTTCTTGCGCTTAGCTGGATCTGGTTAAATCGCAGATGAAAAGCAAGGAATCTTGTGAGATCTGGCAACTCGTGTGTAAATCGGGTGAAAACTGGTCAAGGACCACACACCCATCCCACTGCATTCAGTCATTCCCAACCCAGGATGTCTTTAAGAAGACAAATGTGGGCCGTGCAATGTTAAGACCTCAGGTTTGTAGCAATGAAAAATACAAATTGTCTTAGAAAATTTGTCATTTGTTCATACCCGAACAAACCTTTGGTCTAAACAACAGGATAGACTTATACTTGGAGGGAGGTGCAGAACATCCTAAACAGGCTGGGGGACCCTACCCACCAGTCCTGCTCAGAAGAAATATCTACCGGAGAGGGGTGATGCCCATGAGAAGCTAGATACAGTGATATTCAACAACTCAGCGACTGGGTTACATACAATGATATATGGGACGAATCATTGCATATGGAACTAAAGAGAAACATTGACAGTCCAATAACAAACAAATGTGCCAGGGTTCGTTACTACCTCTGACTCCAACTTGCTAAGGAGCAGAGCATATGCTACCAAATAGAGGGTTCATTATTTGCATGCCAAGCAACCAAACTATCAGTATGACTACCTTACTCACCTGTATCAGACCAGTCCAGCGAATGACGTGTCTATTCCTCAACTCGCCCGAAAGAAGAAGGAAAGGTACAAGAGAAAGAAAGATACCAGCCAACTCACTAATTCTCTCATTCACACAATCATCTTAGGTAAGATAAATATGCCCTGTTAGGGGGACGAAGAGTTACACAATCTGTTGGGCAGCCACCACAGGACCCAGAGAAAACGTGTCCATAGATCTGTGGGCAACATCTTGAGGATAGAAAGAGGTGAACGTGGACTGGTGTAACCAAATACAGCACTCAGCACTCTATGAACAGCCAAAGTCTTCTTGAAAGCCAGAGAGGGACCAATACCCCTAACGTTATGTGCTCTAGCCTGCACAGACGTGGCTTCCTGTATCCAAAAAAGAGATTGTATTCTTGGACATCTCTTTCTTCGTACACCCCATGCTAACAAAAAGTCCTGTTTATGACAACAATTACAGTAAATCGCCCATTTGCCTTGGTAAACTGCAAAGGTCAACCTTTTGAAACTGCTGGACATATGCCCTGCTGTCCTCTGGAAACCATTCCGCCTGTGGTCACAGAGGGGCTAATGCCAGAGGATCCAGGACAACTGAGCTTGTCTGTGACCACATTCCTTTTGCCTGGGATATACCTGGCTGAGAGCTCTACCGAACTGCTGACTGCTCACTGGTGAACCTCGACTGTCAAGGTATGAAGTTGACGTGAAACCAGGCCCCCTGCTTGTTCACATAAGCGACCACTGTGGTGTTGTCCGACATGAGAACAACAGAATGACCCTCTATTTTCTCTTGAAATTCCTTCATACCCAGAAAGGCTGCCTTTAACTCAAAGACGTTGATACACTGCTGTCTGTCCTCCAATCTCCAAACACCTGAAGTAATGAGGCCACCTAAATGAGCACCCCAACTTTCGAGGGAGGTGTCTGAAACAAGAAAGAAGTCCGGGGAAGAGAACGCAGAGGAACACCCTTCAAGAGATTCCAGTTGTTCAACCACCAATGAAGATCTTCTCTCATCTCCAGAAACAGAGGAACCCTTATGAAGTCGCCCATGAGGGACCAGCTTCTCTAGAGAAGATAAAATTCCCAGAAGTACCCGCCACTGATGAGCTAGCTGATGTGGTTGCGATAGGAAGTCGTGCACCACCACTCGCAACTTCTCCAACCTCTGATCCGACGGGAAAACTCTTGAAACTGGCGTATCAATGACCATGTCCAGATAGAGAATCCTTTGACTGGGTATGAGGTTTGACTTCTCTCCGTTTACCTTGATGCCTAGTTCCAGTACAAACCGAAGCAGAATGACGTCTCTGGTCCAGCAGCAACTTCTCTCCCGGGAATCCACCAAGACCAACCAGTTGTCGAGGTACCTCAGCAAATGGATCCCCTG
>NC_087201.1:112704858-112827398 GCF_015104395.2 Macrobrachium nipponense
GCAAATGGATCCCCTGAGCATGGGCCCAACTTGAGATGAGAGAGAAGTCCCTTGTGAACACCTGAGGGGCTGTGGTCAACCCAAAGCACAGGACTTCGAATTCTTAGACCTTGTCTCCAAGAGAGAAGTGAAGGAACTTTCTGGATGATGGATGAATAGGGATCTGGAAATATGCGTCCTTTAAATATATCAACAGCATGAAGTTGCTTTCCTTCACAGCTGCCAACACCAATCGTGGGGTCTCCATCTTGAACTTAGTCTTCCTGGTGAAATGATTCAAGGTGGATAAATCGACTGCAGGTCTCCAACCCCCTGATGCCTTGGACACCAAGATGATGTGGCTATGAAACCACGAAGATGGACACACCTCTTCCCCTATTGCATCCTTGTCCAGTATCTTCTGGACTTCCCCCGGGAGAGCCAAGAACTACGGAGAATCTGGGGAATACACCCTCCTGAGCAGAGGCTTGTCTGAGAGCAGGGGAGAGAAGTTGAATGGCAGTAGAAGAAGTGTCTTGAAGACTTGACAAAGAACGAGAATTCCTCGGAGTCAAACCCTGAGTAGCATCAAGGGGAGGGAGAGACAAACACTCCTGCAACACTATTTCCGCATTCATAACCTTTAATCTCTTCACAGGCGCCTTGAGATCCTTACGGTGACGGATAGGCCCTGGTGCCTAAGAAGTGGAAGAATCAGCACCATCTACATAAACGTGTGAGGTTGCAACACACTCATGACTCGATGTAAAGGATAAAGCAGCCACTGCAGATTGCACAGGGGATGAAACACTAACACTCGCAGGAACACAGGCATGCCGCTCCTCACTTGTAGAGGAAGAAAAGGCAAAGTCCTTAACCTTCTAACACTTGAAACACTGACGCAGCAGAGATGGGGGAGAAGGAGAGGAAGACAGCACTGGCTCCTTACACAATCTCTTGGCAGGGGGAGGGGGGGAGACAACACACTTGCTCCCAGTCCTCCCCACTGACATGGCAGCAAACCTATCTTCCAAAACAGAGTCCAACCTCTTAAGAACCGCCTGACATAAAGCCTCAGATGGATCAGCAAGAGAGGGTGCCAACGACATGAAAGGGACATGGAGCGTACCGGAAGGCATCGATGATGTCACGGGAGCAAACTATGACAACACAGATGAGCGAGGCGGCGCAGTGGAGGAAACTGGGAGTGACGTCATCGATGGAAGTGATGTCACTAGCAGCGCTGACGTCATGGCTTCCCCTCACCCCTAGGAGGATGCAGGCACCAATGGCGGAGTGATACAAAATGGCTGACCCCGTGATATCACCAGTGGCACTGACGACACGGCTCTCTGACTCGAAGCTGCTGCAAGCGCCACTGGCAGAGCAATACAATATGGCTGACTCCTGCTACCAATGAAGACAAGGCCAGGAGGAGGGGGTGAGAGCTTGGGTAGCCTGAGGGGGAGAGGTGAGCTTCAATGAAGTGCGTCGGCAAACCCTCCAAGGCGGATGAACCCCATAGCCCAATTGACCCCCAGAGCACCAGCCATTTTGGCCATCTCCAACTCTGAAACAAAAGAAACTGATGAAAAAGCCTCCTCCCTCTCGGGAAGTAAATTAACTCTCCGGGAAGAGGGGGCAACATTACATAAATCAGCCTGAGGGCCTCCCATTACTTTTAACAATGAATCGATGGAAGAAAAGGAAGGAGACAAAGGCACTACACTAGTATGGGGTTACTGCAGCAGGAGACGAAACATCGGGGAGAGGAGATGAAAATCCCTCCCACGAAGTAAGGGTAGAAACTCTATGATGCTCCCTCTAACAATAAAATAACTCTCTAGGCCACGCATGACATTCCGGGCAGGGATTCGTTATGGTATAAACATTAGAACGACACCTACTGCAAATGGATTGCGGGTCTGTCGCTAGAGAAGCCAGGAAACGAGAACATGGGAAACCTTGAGTTCCCGGGCACATACGTTGATGAGGCCAAGAGGGATCAGAAGAAGCCATAATACATGCACATACACAGAACCACAAGTGAAAATGGGCAAAGAACCGGGTAAAAGGCCGAGAGAGGGCAACCGCGACTCTCACCCAGGCAGTAAAAAAAAAAAAAACAAAAAAAAAAAAAAAAAAAAAAAAAAAAAAAAAAAAAAAAAACTGATTGCAGTAGTGTGGGTGCATGGTCCTTGACCAGTTTTCACCCGATAAACGCACATGTTGCCAGATCTCACAAGATTCCTTGCTTTCCATCTGCAAATTAACCGGATCCAACAAGGCGCTAGAAAATTATCCTATTGTTAAGACTGAAGGTTTGTTCACCTGCTAATTGGCAATACTCCACCCACCTGTCACATAACTTGGCATATTTGACAGTTCTAGTTTCGAGCTTCTCTTAAGTTAAAAACACAAGATGAGGGAAATGATAGACTCTTGCTCATTTTGTAATTACATAAAGTGATATTATTATTATTGTTATTATTACTTAATCTTATAGATATCTTAAAATACTAACAAACATATCATGGAACCCTGTATTCACGTTCTCAAGATTCTTGGATTTCCCCTTGGACCATATCTGCAAATTATTCATGGGAAATTTGCCATAGTCAGAGTATTTTTCATTGAGAAATATATCACAAATTACTGTATTTTCACATCCTTTTTGTGACTAAATGGACTTTTTTGATAAAACTTTTATAATATTCAGGTATAAGCCTTTTTAGAGGGGTTTTCTTGTGTTCGAACTATCAATGAATATGGGGATTCACTGTATACATGTACCATAAAAATTCTCTCATCTCATTGAGAGAGAGAGAGAGAGAGAGAGAGAGAGAGAGAGAGAGAGAGAGAGAGAGAGAGAGAGAGAGAGAGAGAGAGAGAGTTGTCCTTAATTAAAAGAGTGAAATGGAAAACTTATTTTATTTATTCAAAATATTATCACATTAATTTTGTAATTATAGTTATATTATCATTATTGCTATTATTATTATATATCATTATTTATTATTATTATTATTATTATTTTTTTTTTTTTGGCTCTATCACAGTCCTCCAATTCGACTGGGTGGTATTTATAGTGTGGGGTTCCGGGCGGTTGCATCCTGCCTCCTTAGGAGTCTATCACTTTTCTTACTATGTGTGCCGTTTCTAGGATCACACTCTTCTGCATTAGTCCTGGAGCTACTTCAGCCTCTAGTTTTTCTAGATTCCTTTTCAGGGATCTTGGGATCGTGCCTAGTGCTCCTATGATTATGGGTACGATTTCCACTGGCATATCCCATATCCTTTCTATTTCTATTTTCAGATCTTGATACTTATCCATTTTTTCCCTCTCTTTCTCTTCAACTCTGGTGTCCCTTGGTATTGCGACATCAATGAGTGATACTTTCTTCTTGACTTTGTCAATCAACGTCACGTCTGGTCTGTTTGCACGTATCACCCTATCCGTTCTGATACCATAGTCCCAGAGGATCTTTGCCTGATCGTTTTCTATCACTCCTTCAGGTTGGTGCTCGTACCGCTTATTACTGCAAGGTAGCTGATGTTTCTTGCACAGGCTCCAGTGGAGGGCTTTTGCCACTGAATCATGCCTCTTTTTGTACTGGTTCTGTGCAAGTGCCGGGCATTCACTTGCTATGTGGTTTATGGTTTCATTTTTCGTATTGCACTTCCTACACATGGGAGAGATGTTATTTCCGTCTATCGTTCTTTGAACATATCTGGTTCTTAGGGCCTGATCTTGTGCCGCTGTTATCATTCCTTCAGTTTCCTTCTTTAGCTCTCCCCTCTGTAGCCATTGCCAATTGTCATCGCTGGCTAGTTCTTTAGTCTGTCTCATGTATTGTCCGTACATTGGTTTGTTGTGCCAGTCCTCTGTTCTGTCTGTCTTTCTCCTGTCTCTGTATATTTCTGGGTCTTCTCTCATCTCATTGAGAGAGAGAGAGAGAGAGAGAGAGAGAGAGAGAGAGAGAGAGAGAGAGAGAGAGAGAGAGAGAGAGAGAGAGAGAGAGAGAGAGATAGTTCGAACACAAGAAAACCCCTCTAAAAAGGCTTATACCTGAATATTATAAAAGTTTTATCAAAAAAGTCCATTTAGTCACAAAAAGGATGTGAAAATACAGTAATTTGTGATATATATTATTATTATTATCTAATCCTATTAACATTTTAAAATATTAATAAATATATATACATGTTACATAAAAATTCTCTCAGTGAGAGAGAGAGAGAGAGAGAGAGAGAGAGGAGAGAGAGAGAGAGAGAGAGAATTATTATTTTCATTATTTAATGTTATTTAATTTACACATAAAAGCTTGAAAACCTGCAAATTACATAAAAATTATACAAACAATTTTGCAGGGTTTCTTGAGGATTTGAAATATTACATTTGCGTTCGTGTGTCTGTGAAAAACTTGTGTATGATAAGTATAGTTAGATTCCAACAAAAAGTTCATGCTATTATGAATTCAAGTAACTTGAATCGTTTAAGATTGAGGTATTACTTTACACAGAACCTTTATATCAGCTTTATTACTTTTAGTGCAATTCAAGCAATTCTTAACATCTTAACTGGACCCACGTCGAGAGTGAACTTCTATCACCAGAAATACACAATCTCTCACTCCTCAATGGAATGGCCGAGAATTGAACTTGCGACCACCGAGGTGGGACGGCAACACCATACCATCCACGTCACTGTGGCACTGTAACACTGCTGGTCTCGTTCACAACTAACTGACCCTACTCTTCCAACGCTTGCACTCTGATCTCTCTTAGGGTTAACTATACAGTGGTGCCTCGAGATACGAAATTAATCCGTTCTGAGGCGTCTTTCGTATCATGAGCTTTTCGTATCTTGAACCGCATTTTACATGTAAAATGGCTAATCCGTTCCAAGCCCTCCAAAAACACCCCAGTAAATTTTATAATAAAGCTAAATTGACCAATAAACAATGAAATACTACAACAATTTGGACCATTCAATACCTAACTCAATACGTACTTGTACTAATATGTACGTACCTGTAAATAAAGTGTATTAGTGTACATGGTATGAAAGAAATACTGTACGTACATACGTACGTATGTAGTAAAATGTGGAACCTTACCTTTCGAGTAAGGCTATCTCTGAAAGTGGCGACAGAGGAGGGCAAACTGCAGAAAACTTCTTATAGTATGTACATTTAACTTTACAAAACACATTAAAAAAATGTCAGGAAACATAAACTAAACTTTATGAAACACATTAACAAAACTGTAACACTTAACTTTACAAAAACTTGAAATTAATTTTTTTTCTTTTTTTAATTTTCATATTTTTTACTTTTAAATACTTAACGTTTTTTTTTTTTTATATACAAAATTTCAATTTCTTCACCACTTTCAACTTTGTGTTTTTTTGGTAGTATCAATTGGATCTTCCTTTTTGCTTACTCCTGCTAGTAAAGGCCTCTTCAAAAAATATCTATCCAAGGAAGATTGCTTCTGCCTGCTTTTCAAAATGCTCCTGAAACGACTCGGGCAAACGTCATCGAACTGCGCAAGCATACGACCTGTGTAAGCCTTTTCGGGGTGTGTCTTTTCTACAAATGATTGCACCTTATGAAAAGCAGCTAGAGCATCCTTAATTTCTACCGTTGTCATAGGGTCGTCCTCCTCCTCCTCGCAGCTGCTAGAGAACTCTTCTTGAACGACGTTATGCTGCATGTCCTCCAACTCCTTCAGGTCATCCGTCATAAGCTCCTCTTGGTGCTCCTTGAGAAGGTCATTGATGTCGTCCTCGTCGACGACCAGCCCCATGGACTTGCCAAGAGCAACGATCTCGTCAAGATCTGGTTGCGAAACAGTTTCAGGATCGTCAACTGTTCCTGAATCTGCAGCACCAGTTTCGCCCACGTCGAATCCCTCGAAGTCTCTGGCAGATACGGCATCAGGCCAAAGTTTCCTCCACGAAGAATTCAAGGTTCGCCTCGAAACCTCCTGCCAAGCTTGATCGATGAGTCGGATGCATCAACATCGAAATGCTCCTTCCAAATTTCATGCAAGGTGAGGTTTGTGGTATCGGTGATGTCGAAACATCTCTTGAAAATATGTTTCGTATACAGCTTCTTGAAGTTCGATATCACTTGCTGGTCCATGGGCTGGAGGAGAGGGGTGGTGTTAGGCAGAAGATAAAGAACCTTGATAAATGAATACTCCTCTAGGATATCTTCCTCAAGGCCAGGAGGGTGAGCAGGGGCATTGTCCAACAACAGCAGACATTTCAGAGGGAGGCGCTTCTTTTCCAAGAATTTCTTCACTGTCAGGCCGAAACAAAGATTTACCCACTCTGTGAACAAAAGTCTCGTTACCCAGGCTTTTGCATTAGCCCTCTACATCACCGGAAGCTTCTCCTTTAGCACTTTGTGGGCCTTGAAGGCTCGAGGAGTCTCCGAATGATACACAAGTAGGGGCTTCACCTTGCAATCCCCACTGGCGTTCGAACAAAGCGCGAGCGCAAGCCTGTCTTTCATAGGCTTATGCCCAGTTAGCTTCTCTTCCTCCGTGATGTACGTCTGACAAGGCATTTTTTTCCAAAAAAGGCCAGTCTCATCACAGTTGAAGACTTGCTGAGAACTGTAGCCTTCCTTGATTGTCATCTTGTCGAACGTCTTAATAAAGGCTTAGGCCGCTTTCATGTCCTAGCTGGCCGCCTCCCCATGCCGCACCACCGAATGGATGCCAGTCCGTTTACGGAATTTTTCGAACCACCCATGAGAAGCCTTGAACTCTGGGGTTTGTGTCGATGACCCTTCTCCTCTGTCGTCTTCGGCCTGGGCAGTCAAAGCGCTGAAAATAGCGCTGGCCTTCTGGCAGATTGCCGTCTCCGTTATCGTATCGCCAGCGATTTCTTTGTCTTTTATCTAGACAAAAAGCAGCCGTTCCAACTTGTCGTGCACATGGCTCCTCTTGCTAGACAAAATAGTCACGCCCTTGGAAGGTGTAGCTGCTTTGATGGCATCCTTCTGCTTAAGGATGGTGCCTATTGTTAACGGATTTCAGCCATATTCCTTGGCGATCACACTCAATCGCATGCCAGCTTCATACTTTTTAATTCTCTCCATTTTTGTCTCCAAAGAAAGCATCCACTTCTTTCCTACTTCAACTTTCTTGGGACCCATGACTACATATACTATACTGTACGTAATTAAGTTTATGTAGTATGTATACGTATGTAGTAAAGTTCTCACACAACACGATAAAGTAGTACTACAACGAAATCACTAACGAATTTATGTTTATAAACAAAATCGTATAGAACGAACGAATTCCGCGTGCTTACGATACCGATGATGCCGCCGAGTGGCTGAAAAAGCACGCCGCTATGTAGATGCATGACGGGATCATGGGAGAGATGCTGACCAATAGGAGAGCAGGATCTTATGGCGAAGACTAGCATCAGGAACCAATGGGAGGGAGAGCGGGAGGATGGTGGCGAGTCTACTAAGTTGGTGGCGTGCGAGTTAAAAAAATAAAATTGTCATCGGTGGTCCAGGCGAATCTCGGGACTTTACAGCAACAACCTTTCGTATCTTGAACAATTTTCATATGTAGAGTAAAAAAAAATCTTCGTATTTGCTTTTGTATCCTGAGTTTTTCGTAAGTTGAGCCTTTCGTATGTCGAGGTACCACTGTACTTACATTACTTGCCCTAACGCTCCTATCAACCACTCACTCTGCCATTCGCCTCGGCCTTTCTAAAACTGCTGCCTCCCTATAGCTCTTAAACTCTGGTATAACCTCAGCTACTTCAGTCCTAAAACTAACACTTATACTCTCTTTCATACACTTATCTAACTCATAATCCTCTACCATTCCCAAAATGTTGTTCCACATCAAAATTTCATTCATCCGTCGCATTTTCTCCTTACGTTTCAGATTTATAAACTCATACACACTCTCAGGGACAGTCACCAACAACTTCCTCACTACCTCTTTACACTCATTTATCCCTTTGTCCCCAAACTTTTTCCTAGCTAATGTTTCCAGCCTGCACACATACCTTGACAAAGACTCACCAACATTCATTCTTGCCTCATCAATATCATGTTTTCTCCTATATCTAACGCTACTCTTTATCCTCTTCGCCTGTTCCACAACCCTGGCTTTCACACTCATAAGGCACATTCCCTACACTCATCATTACCCCATACATATGCAACAAAAATCCTGTCAAAAAGCTACCCAACTCTCTTGCCCAGACTTCTTCTTACCCTTCTTCTTTCTACCTATATGTTTCCACTCACCGCTATCTAAATCACTCTCAGCCCTTTCCCCAACGTATTCATTCCTAGTCTCATACTGTCCATCATCCTTACTAGCCTTCTTTCCCTTAGTCTTCTTCTTTTCCTCAGCCCCTTCTTATTTTTGTCCTCAGGTTTATCCTTATCCTGTGTCTTCTTCTTTCCCTTACTAATCACAACCAAATCGCCTTCATCACTCATACTCTCATCCACTTGTTCTCACTCATACTCTCATCCACTTGTTCTTTCACTTACTTAATTGCTCCTGGACCATCAAGAGACTCAGTAGGCCTACCTCCTACTGCTCCCTCTCCCATGAATCCCTTCATCATCTCCTGCACTGCATTCATCATTACTCTAAATTTTTTATCCATTTTCTCAATCATTCTCTCTTCTGCTCCTTTCACTTCTTTCATTTCCACTTTCGCATTCCTTAGCATTCCTCTCATTTCCTATAACTCACTCTTCAGCTCCTCACACTCTACCCTTAACCTCTCATTCTCTACTTCCACTCGTCCTCTCACTTCTCTCTCCAACCTCAACTCCTCACACTACCCTTAACCTCTCACCCTCTACATCCACTCATCCTCTCACTTCTCTCTCCAACCTCAACTCCTTCAGCCTCTCTACCTCACTCAATCCTTCCATCCTAAATTTTCTCACCACTCATACACACTAGCCTAGACCAATCGTCCTGCAGCTGCCACACCAGCAGTCCCTGTTCGGGCACCAAAAATTACTATGGTGGAATCACAAGCAAGCAAAGAAAGGAAGCAAACTCCCCACAGTTACATTAACCGTACCGGCTGACAAAATTTCCCTCAGCCACACTTTCCCCTTTACGTTACTAATTACGTGCAAGACAACTGGCTTCCCAAAAACTACAGACAACTTCACGCTCTCGTACTCACCATCAATGACTGACTTCAGGGCTATACGCTGTGCTGTCCGCTAGATATAGGCTAGGCAAAGCTAGCCGAGGCACAACCACCGCAGAGAATCACACTACAAAACAGAAAAACACCAAAACTGCACAACAACTCAAAAAAAGAACACCCCAATCACCACGCAAACAACCACCACTGACAGCTCGAAACCAACCACCAAAACATACACCAACTCCAACCCAGCACAACAAATCGCCAACACCAACACTGTCTCCAACTGCCAACTGAATTTGACTGTCTTTTCCGCCTTACTGGCTTCTTATGACTCTCGTAACATACTACTGCCACTGATATACTCGGTGATCGCCACAACATACACACTTACGACCGCCATTAAACCACTCCCATTTATTCCTCCACCAATTTCTCTCTCTCTCTCTCTCTCACGCAACCCTCAGAGATGTTGTCAAATATAAACTACCATCATTACTCCTCCATATCTTGAGCATGAACCCATGTTGAGATGAGGGCAAAGACCCTTGTGAACACCTGAGGGCCAGTAGTCAACCCAAAGTAAAGGACCTTGAATTGGAAGACCTGCTCTCCCAGAGTGAAGCGAAGGAACTTCCTAAACGAAGGGCGATTCGGAATCTCGAAGCAAGCATCCTTCAAGTCTATTGACAGCAAGAAGTCATTGTCTCTTATCGCTGCCAACACTGTCCAGGGTGTCTCCATCCTGAACCTCATCTTTCTGACAAAGTGATTCAGGATGGAAAGGTCAATTACTGGTCTCCAGTCATCCGTTACCTTTGGAACCAGGAAAATTCAACTGTAAAACCCCAGAGAAGGAAGCTGTACTTCTCCCAACACACCCTTGTTCAGCATCTTCAACACTTCCCCTCGAAGAGCTAAATACTTCGGGGAGTTATAAGCATATGTCGGATTGAGAAGGGGTCTGTCTGCGAGAGGGGGAGAGCAGTTGAAGGGAAGTAGATATCCCACCCGAAGAACATCTGCTACACATTTCTCCGCTCCATGCAATTGCCATTTAGCCCAATGGCAACAGGCGCACAGGTGATAGTCTCATAGGCAATAGGTGCATCAGTGAAAGGCATGCTGGCAGTAGAAGCACAGCTGACAGATGTGGAAGTGATAGGCATAAAGAAAAAGGTGTGAAAGCAACAGGTGCACGGATAAAAATAGGCACAGAGCCAATAGGTGCACAGATGATAGGCTCAAAAACAATAGATAAGCAAGCGTAGGCACACAGGCGATAGGCACATAGACAATAAGCACACAGTACAGGTGATAAGCATGCAGCATTGTGGCAAAATGCAGAAAATTGTGCTAGATGCTGGTGATCGGTGCATCAAAACTGCAAGGCACAACATTCTGCTGGCGGACAAATGCCAGGATACACGGGAATGCCAAGACAGTCTTGGATTCTCCCCAGAAACTAAATGAAAGTTAATAAGTAGCCTTCAACCACAAAAGATCCTTAGCTACAGAGATTCAAGGGAAACTTCTAAAAGCAAAAGGTAACTTTCTTTGATGAGGCAGCTTTAGTCAATGCTTACTACCTGGCGGAAGCAGCTAAAACTCATTTAAATACTACCAGAAAGAGTTGAAGCATCACTACTACAAAGATGATAAAAAAACATCAAATCAAAAGAGGGGAAAATGTCAAGCGACTCCTCTTATTCTTTCCCGAGCGATCCTATCAGAGAACGGAAATAAAAAAATACTACTACCCAACAAAATTTTACAAAAAGTGAACATAAAAATGACTCCATCATATCAAATCTAATGCCCTGAATCAATTGGAAAGCTTCTTGGAGTAACAGATCAAAGAGAAGCAGCAGAGGACCTAAACAGTTACTAAAAAGGGAATCAGACACAACTTGCAACCCTTCAACAAGTCTTACAAGACCTATCCTCTTTAGTTGTTCCTACAATCTAACACGCTCTCTCCGCTCACGATCAATTCTGCATGATTTCGTTAAACTATGATTCACATTGGTTATACAATCATTACCCTTTCCTCAGCAATAAACGTATCATGAGGTTCAATAGAATTGAAATATACTGCCTATTACTGCAACTCACACCTTCAGGTTTTTGCTGAATGAATATTCCAAATAAAATAAAAGAACCTTCAAAAACAAACCAACAGAAAACCGAGTACATCTAAAATTTGTCGGTCTGCTATTGCAACCGACGACAGATGTAGACCAACTGGCTACGGGTGTTTGTACCTATCAGTTCCGTGGTGGGGGTTGGGGGAAGTACAAGAAAATAAAACATTATGCATAGAAAACTTAGTACCACCAAGTATTCTTGATTTTTCTTTAAATCTATTGAATTATCACTGGTTAAGAGTAAAACTTACATAATGGAGAGGCAAGGTTCATTTAAAAAATTATCAATATTATGACATTTCACAGAGAGAACTTTAGTCTACATTTCATAAACTAATAATGTGGAAAATGAAAAACTAGCAAAATTCTGAAACAAAAATTAAAACTGGAGTAAGAAGTAAATATGTAAATGAAAACTGTAAACCCAATCTGTTACAATGAGAAGAAAACTTGTACTACTTCAAAAAACAACTGGCAATGCTCATTATTGTACTCAAAAGCACAGGCACAGGAATTAAATGGTGAAGTAAATCAGCAAAGTACAAGTGTCCTTAAAAAAAATGGTGACAAAACAAGAGGTACTGGAAATAAGAATACTTCACAACATAGGAAAAAATCATTTACCTACACCATCAATAAAATAAGTATTGCAAACCTTGTACTTTGTGGCTAGATGCCATAAAACAAGTCTGGTAATTACTACACCAATAGCCAATCCAGTTAAATAGTATACAGTAGTTATTATACAACCTGACTAAAGTAAGTACAATAGCCTTATTAAATTAACCTTATAGCTAAAATCATGAACTAACCTTTGGTTAAGTTCCACTCGATTGCGGCTAATGTAGCCTTCTCTTGCGGATCACCAACTAAACCATCATCTAAATGGACTAGTGAGTGACAAGACGCTATAACCTGCAATATAATAAAAATCAAATGCACATAATCTAGTACAAATCACAATAATGAATCTAACAACATATTTCAAAATAGCATTTAATCAACAAGTAAGTGAAAATTACAAATATAAAAGTAAATAAAATAACTAAACTGATTAGCAGTAACAATGAGCTTTTCAACATAAATTCTATAAGGTTCAATAAATGTACACTCGAGTTCTTTGCTCACCAGCATAATCACATGAAAAGGTCTTATCTCTTAAAAAGCATAAAATACTTGAACAGCTTAGTAACTTATTCCTGCATTCTTTATCACGTACACTCTAACAATAAATAATTAACACAACATATAAAATTTAATATTACAATTAAATGAAGAACATATAATGAATAATTAAAGTGAAATAACTGAATTTTCTCACTTACTGCAAACTGAAAAATTAACAATACACCACTTTATAATTAATGAAGATACTGTATACTTTAATTATTAAAACAGGTTCTACTTGCAGCAGCAAAGGCAAAGGATACCTAGCATGGGAACTGAAAGAGCTCTCAAAAAAAAAAAAACATATATATATATATGAAGATAAAAACTCCATTTGCATGATGAACACAAGAATGATAGAATATAAAATTTTGGAGCAACTGGGTGTAGCTGAAAAATACATTTCATAGCCATACAAAAGCTTTACAATCATCAGGGTTCTATGACATTTTAATAGTGTATGACTCGCTGCTCCTAAAAGTTTGAGCAAGAACCAGTTAAAAAAAAAAGAAATAAAAAAAAAAGTGATAAACTCACTAAAGCAGAGTGAATGCTTCAATAAGCAACTAAAGGAAGTAAATTCATGTTGAAAATTGTTGTAACACCATTACTGCATCATAAAGTATACTACTCATCTCCTACTTTTCGAATCCAAGCTCGTCCATTTTTTATTTTTTATAGGCAATAAGAGCAATTTTCATTGCTCCTCACTCTATGTGATATTAAGCTAAATATCAGAAGCCCTACTATGAGATATTTACTACACTATTGACAGTACTATACAAAGGAAAATAAAGATTAATTCACAAAACATTTTATAAGAATATACGGTAACAGAAAACACTGAACTAAAATCAATAGTTACAAAAAGTGATACTCCCTCAAAAACCATTAGAGCTACAAGCCAATCAGCAAGTAGCAGGGCTAAATCTTGCTCTGTGTTTTTTTTGACTCTTCTACTTCTTGCAACCAATAATGTGTCATGCTACAAGCCAATCAGCATTGAGGTAACACATCCTTTATTTATATTCGGCTATGTGATTCACTACTTTTAACCCTTCCAGGCACTGAGAGAGCCTTTCTTTTAATTCCCTCTCTAACTTTGCTTTGCCTATTGACATAAATCCATCTTGGCCTTAGCCTTGGTATCTGTTCTACTAATGTTGCATATTTTTTCTTGTATGCACCCCAGGAGAGAGGCTTATCTAATGCCACCAACCACTCTATTTGTAGACATCTTCTCAACCTTGTTTTATCGAAACTAAATCAGCTATGATTAGACAATCATATATGCAAAGTAAGCATTCATCTGGAAGTGGACCTCTAGATCTACCTTTTATGTAGCTACAAATAAAAAGTTTTTTTCTGTTTTGTCAGGAAATTGGTAAAGTGAAACACATACTAAACTTCTGTCAATATAATAAACACCAACTTGTGTCCTCAGCCACCACAAAAAAAAAAAAAAAAAAAAAAAAAAAAAAAAAAAAAAAAAAAAAAAAAAAAAAAAAAAAAAAAAAAAAACAACAGGGCTAATACATAAAATACGTAATCATTGCTAAACTTAAGAAGCTTTTCTCTGTTTTGGTTAGAATTTAGGACTCAGTGACAGATTAATATATTTACCTGTATAGTTTCTAGGGGAGCCTCACTGCACGGTATAACTTTACTTGTTCCACTGAAAATAAGATTATAAAATTATATTGAAGAACAGCTTACAAAGTTCAAAATTCTGTGAAAATATTTTTATAATAAAATGAAATTTTATATACTTAACTAGTAATTACTTAGCAAAGACCTTCTTGATGGCAGTTTAAAATTTATAATTTGCATTAGCAATAGCCTTTTTATGTGTTGGTGACAGACCCCACCCACTTTTGGGGTAAA
The DNA here is from genome assembly GCF_015104395.2 of Macrobrachium nipponense. NCBI lineage: Eukaryota > Metazoa > Arthropoda > Malacostraca > Decapoda > Palaemonidae > Macrobrachium > Macrobrachium nipponense. The sequence goes on from NC_087201.1 coordinate 112,719,208, forward strand.
AGAGGAACAACTCATCCACAAGCTCAATTTGTTTTATGTACTTGGGTCCATAAAAGGGGAGGAGGCCGGGCTCTATCCACAATTACTGGGTAAATATATATAAAATTGCATTTTACTATAAAAATATCATTTTCATATTAGTAACTTACCCACTAATTACTTTGCTGAATCCAAATTGTGGGTGTAGGGATTCATGGACCAGACCACAAGACATGACCAATTTTTTAATGAAATGAGGTAGCATTGAAAAATTGCTTGTTGTTCCTTATCTAGGGGGAAAGCTGCTGCAGGAAGTTACTACCTCTGACTGGCGCTCACCTCCACCATGTAGAAGCGTGGCAGCATGGTCAGGATCGCCTCTACCGAAGTGGGTGCTTTGCAATGAAGGAGTACTCTGATCACTAAACGAAGTAACTGCAAGAGCCTTGCAATACTAGATGTAAGAGATTGACGATGAAGCTTTTTAATTCAAATACCCTGCCCATTGCGCAATACAAAATAACATAAAACAACCAGACATTCTGTTACCATCACCCATAAAAACATAACCAGAGCCACACACTAAAAACTGGTGGGCACTCAAAGTACTCAGTACCCTCCAAGCTCCCCAAAAACTCAAACACCAAATACCAAGGCGAAGAGAGGTAAGGAAGCCCAGCTTACCCTCTCCAAACACTATGCCAGCCACGGACAAAGGTCCTAATGTAATGTGGTTATTATATACCGCTTTGACATCACATAAATGATGCATGATGAAAACTGACTTCACTTCCAGAAAGTCACCTGTAGAATCACTGCCTAAGAGAGATTACAGTAAACCCACAGTATTCATGGGGGATGGGTGCCAGACACCCCCACAAACAACTAAAATCTGTGAATACTTAAAACCCTTCTAAAAACACTTATAACTGCCAATTTTAAAAGCTAAAAAAATATATATATACTCAAGTATTTTAATAGTTTTATCAGAAAAAGTGCATTTTGAAACAAAAATGATATGAAAATACAGTAATTTATGAATATTTCTCAGTGGAAAATAAAGCAAATAGGCAAATTTTCTGTGGAAAACGGGGTATATACAGTGAATAAAAAAAGCAGCAAATAGGAGAGTCTGAGAATCTTGAGTCCGCAAGTAAAGGGGGTCGACTGTAAGTTTAAATGCTAGAGATTTCACTAAAGCTCTTTATCATGGGCTTGTAATTTGAGAACAGGTAGATCTTCTTCAATTTGGGAATGCGCCTCTAGGATAAGCTTTCTCAAGAAAAAAGAAACTGCATTTCTGGATAAGGGCCTTAAAGGGTTCTTTACCAAACACCAAAGATTCCCAGCATGGACTGATTTTTTCTGTTCTCTGTAGATATCTTAAGGCTCTCACAGGCCACAGAACTCTTACTCTTCTTCTGGGCTTAAGATGTCCGAGAGACTATTAATGGTATACGATCATGGTCATAGTTGAGACAGATTCTCATTCTTGGCCAGAAAACCCAAAAGAAGAGAACAAATCGCATTCCCATTGGAAAAGCCAACTCTCTTGTCCAAAGCATGAAGTTTACTTACTCTCTTTGCCGTAGCAAGATCCACAAGAAAGTCTTCTTAGTCAAATCTCTAACAGAAGACAATTTCATCTGTTCAAAACATGGAGAGTCACTTACGGATGACATCCAGATTCCACGGACACTATCATTCTTACTTGACTTTGGATGTGTCGAAGGACCTCACGAGATCAGACAGGTCTGGACTTGTTGAGAAATCAAAGCTCCTGTCCCTAAACACAGCTGAGCATAGCTCTGTACCCCTTAATAGGAGAAGACGATAGGCCTTTACTATTTTCTAATAAGGGAAAATCTGCTACTTAAGGGACACAGGGATGAGAAGAAAAGACTATGTCCCTGACCTAAGTCTAAACACTGCCCATTTTGCTTGATATATTCTGTTAGTAGACTGTGATTATTTATTATATATCAGTTTAGTCAATTAATTCATTGTTATTGTTATTTTCTGCATTGTCGAAATATGGTGGCTGTCCTATGCATGGACAGCCTATGGTTGATTTTAGAAGGTGTCTATTGATATATTTAAGTTGTGTTGTGACATCATAAGATGTGACGTCATAGAAGACAAGATGGCAGCGGTGTCTGTTGGATGTAAACAATAACACGGAGGGAAGGAGACACATGTATGTGCTGTTTGTTTGGTGGGAGAGAGCTCTTTGTTGAGTAGGAGCTTTTGGGTTGTAAGTCTTGTTCGTGGTGTTGTTTGAAGGTTTTATCAGGAGTATACTGGTATCGGAGAACACGTACAGGTGGGTAGATTGTACATTTGTGTAAAAAAAAGTTAGATTAGGCTAGGTTAATATTTAAACTGGTAGCAGAGCTTGGTTGATCAAAGATGCCTGGGTCCGACAGTGAACAAAGGGAGACTAGATGGAGAAGGGAATGTCCGAGATTTAGAAGGATACAAGAGTACAAAGAATGGAAAGGTCTAGTCGAAGATTGGCAATTGTTGTTTGGAGAAGATACAAAATACCCGGCGATAGAAATAAGAATGAGCTTCAAAGGGAAAGCACGAGAACTAGCGGAAGGATTAGAGATAAACTTATGGGTACAGACGGTCCAAAGATAAGCCTAGACAAACTAGATAAGGCCTATCTAAATGACACGGTAATGGAGAATTACAGTAGAATAAGGAACTATTTTCAAATGAGAAGAGAATTGAGTGAAAAGATGACAAACTTTTTAATTAGGTACAAGAAGACAGCATCCGAGTGTGACAGAACAATGAGGAAAAGCACGCTTGAAGGGGAAGTCAAGGGTTATCATGTATTGGAGCAAGCAAATCCCACGGAAAATAAAAAACAAATGGTATTATCGGCTTGGAGCAAGAAAAGTTAGAGTACAAAACAGTGTTGCAAACAATGAAAAGACTATTTGAGGGATTAGGGATTAAAGAGGAACGGGAATGGTGGGGGTCAGAAGGCAATTCGAGTTCTGGGAGAGGGAGGGAAAACCAGAGATATCGAGGAAGATGGAATTGAGGTAGGGGTGGAAGAAATCCTATAAACAAAGAAGGGAAAGTAACAGTAAGTGCAACATGCAGCTCGGAATGGCATTGGGCTAGGAATTGTCCTCAGAATTTTCATACTAGGAAGAAAATTGAAACAAAACAAGAGGAAAATAAGCAGAAAACAGAAACTGGGACAGAAGTTTATGTAGAAGCTAATAAAATAGAGGAAGAGTCGTGGGATGTGGTTGATGCAATTTTAGACAGGATTTAAATCAATAGTTTGCAGGGAATTGTGACTAGCACGCATTGTCATGGATTTGAGTCAGAAGAGTTGATGAGAATGAGGGATACTAGGACAGAGTCTAATAAAGTGTTTAATTCTGGTGAGACATCTTACAAGTCAAAAGGAGTAATGGCAATACCTGCGATATTAAACACAATAAGATTTATTTGAAGACAGAAATTCTGCAGGGTGATAAACCTTCGCTGATAGGTAATGGCAAAATGGGTATGACCATAAATTTGAAAGAAAATTGTGTCATAATAGAAGTATTATTGGGAATGAAGGTAAAGTTAAGAGAAGACAAACAGGGTCATTTAAGAATACCTATAAGGAGGAGGAAGGTAGAAGAATTATTACTGGAGGGTTGGAAGGGAGAGTGTCTGGGGGAAATTAAGAACACAATGAAGAAATTACATTTACAGTTTGGTCATCACGGAAGTGGAGATAAATTATCGAAGCTAACAGAGGAAGCACAATGGAGTAATGGGTTAATCAAGAAAGAAAAGGAGATAAAAAAGTTACTAACGGACCTGATTGGAAATTGTGAAATATGTAAAAGATACAAAAGAAATCCAGCTAAACCAGTAGGTGGCTTTTCTTGGAGTAAAACGTTTAATGAAGTTTTAGCAATGGATGTGGGAGAGATAGAAGAGAGAAAGTTCTTGGTCATAGTGGATATTGTCAGGCTTGTTGGATAAAAAAATAAGAAACCAGAAACTACAATAAAGACACTTTTTGAGGGCTGGTTTGCTATATTTGGAGCGCCCTCCAAAATATTGTCAGACAATGGGGGAGAATTTCAAAATGAAAAAGTAAGAAAAAGGCAGAAAGATGGAATATTAAGGTATTAGCCACAGCATCAGAATCTCCATGGAGCAACGGATTATGTGAAAAGACCTTAGGCATGATCAAGGGAAGTGTAAGAAAGATGATGGAGGATGAGGAAGTAGAGTGGTCCATAGCATTGAAATTGGGTAGTGAGTGCTAGGAACTACTTAATGACTAATGGAGGTTCTCTCCTAACCATTTAGTATTTGGAAGAAACCCTTCACTGCCTAACCTAATGGGAGAAGAGAGTTCAAGTCCTGCAAGCAGAGAGCAAGGGATGGAAGAGGGTATGGTAAGGGACACACTGAATGCAATGCACAAGGCCAGAGAAGTGTTTATAAAAAAGGAGTCATGTAATATATAAGAATAGCGTTAAACAAAAACATCAGAGAGCATAAATTTGAAGAAGCAGTGGTAGGAGATGAGGTATTCTATAAGAGGGAAAATGAATGGAGAGGACCTGCTCAGGAAGTGGGAGTATCAGGGAAAACAATACTACTAGTTAAACATGGGGATTCTTTATGAGAAGTAGCTAGGATATCTGCTAGAATAGATAAATCCCATGGTGTGAAAGGTAGATCAGATGGCCCAAATGAAGGGAATGTAGATTAGCAGGAAGGAGAGGAGATAATAGTAGGTGGGAGAAGGAACACAGACACAGAAGAGGCTATAGAAAAAGATGTGGTAGAGGAAACAATGGAAGATGATGGGGAAAGTGAGTCAATAGAAGGCGAGTTAATAGAAGCGATACCAAAATTCAAAAAGGGAAATAGCATTAGAGCTATAAACAATGATACAGGACAAGTAGAAGAATGGACTATATTAAGTTTGTAGAAAAAAGATCAAACAAAGCATGGGCTGACTCATACAATGTACAAGACTCGCAGTCAGGTGACAAAGGGTGGGTTAACTTCAGGGATTATAGTCAGGTAGAAAAAATTGAAGACGAAGAGGAGGTGTTGCTAGGATTTGAAAATAGAAGCGTAGTGGAAGCTAAAGAAAAAGAACTTCAAAGTTGGAAAGAAAACAAGGTATATGAGGAGGTAAATGATGTTGGACAAAAAGATATATCTACAAGATGGATAGTAACTGAAAAGATAAAAGGGAGGGAAAGGATATGTAAAGCAAGATTGGTAGCTAGAGGGTTTGAAGAAGAGATGGCAGAATGGGAAAAAGATGCTCCCACATACAATGCTGAAATTTTAAAATTCTGTCTAACCATAATAAAAGTGAAAAATTGGAATTGTTAGACATTGGATGTCAAAACTGCATATTTACAAGGTGACGAGATACAAAGAGAAGTATATTTAAAGCCACCTAGGAAAGATGGTTGGAGTGGATTATGGAAGTGGAAGAAAACCGTCTATGAGCTCAAGGACGCAGCAAAAGCATGGTATTGCAAAGTGGTGAAAGTAGTGAAGGAGCTTAAAGGTGAGAGAAGTAGACTAGAACCTAATATATTCTTTTAGAAAAAGGACAATAAATTGAATGGTATTTTGTGTATAACTGTAGATGATTTTTGCTACAGAGGAACTGAAGGATTCTTAAAGGAAACAATTGGGAAACTGAAAGGGAAATTGCAAGTGGTAGGACAGCTGAATTGGGTATCGCTACATACCATGCCAGAAATATCATACGATGTTAGCGAATTAAGTAAAGCAATTAAAGAAGGAATGACTCAGGATATAAAGAAGCTTATTAAAATTGTGAGAAAAACTAAGAACATGATGGGCAAAGTTACAATAAGTGAGATGGAAGAAGAAAAGATTTATTGGGAAGCCTATGCAGACACTTCATTTAGAAACATAAGATGGCCATACTCAACTGGGTTATATTATATCCTTGAAAGATGGGAAGAGGAGAAGTCCCATATGGTGGAAGTCCAGGAAATACAGGAAAGTGGCAAAATCCACCATTGAAGCCGAAGCCCTGAGTGTTGGGGAGGCTATAGAAAGATTGATATATTTCAAGCATTTGTGGGAAGAGGTAGTAGGAGGGAGAAATTTTGAAGCGTTGGTTAACCCTCTTACGCCGGAGCGGTAAATAAAAAATTGTCTCCCGTGTGCCGGAGGGGTTTTGGAGTGAGTGCAGAAGCGGAAAAAATATTTTTTTCAAAAAATCACAGCGCGGTTAGTTTTCAAGATTAAGAGTTCATTTTTGGCTCCTTTTTTTGTCATTGCCTGAAGTTTAGTATGCAATCATCAGAAATGAAAAAAATTTATCATTATCATATATAAATAATGCGATATATGATAGGGCAAAAACGAAATTTCATATATAATTGTATTCAAATCGCGCTGTGCGCAAAACGGTTAAAGGTAACAAGTTACTTTTTTTTCGTTGTAATGTACACTAAATTGCGATCATTTTGGTATATAACACATTGTAAAACGATAAAAGCAATACACAGAAAATATTATCACAAAATAATGCATGAATTTGTAATGCGCAGACATAAACATATTTTTTTTCAAAAATTCACCATAAATCTAAATATTGTCCTAGAGACTTCCCAACCTTTCTTTCTTTTTTTTCAAAATGAAGACAAATGATTGAATATTACTATACTGTAAGAGTATTAGCTTACAATTGCAGTTTTTGACCATATCTGACGAGTTAAAGTTGACCAAATGTCGAATTTTTATATATATATATTTTTTATATGCAATTATTTCGGAAATAAGAAAAGCTACAACCTTCAAATATTTTTAGTTTTATTCTACATAAAATTGCGCACATTTTCATATACAAAACTCTATGAAATGCCTAATATGAAACGGAGCAAATATTCCGAGAATGGGACGTACGTATTTCGGAGATTTGTGGCGGAGAATCTGCGTGCGGAGTGAAGGAAAGATTTTTGTTAAAATTCACCATAAATCTAAATATTTTGCTAGAGACTTCGAATTTGTTTCAAGATGAAGATAAATGACTGAATATTTATACTAGACTGTAAGGAGTTTAGCTTACAACTGCGTTTTTTCAAACCATTTCGGTAGAGTTAAAGTTGACCGAACGTGGTTTTTTTTTCTTTTCTATTATCGTGATTTATATGCAAATATTTCAAAAATGAGAAAAGCTACAACCTTCAATTATTTTTTGTTGTATTCTACATAAAATTGCGCACATTTTCATATATAAAACTTTATGTAACGGACGTAAAGAAAATGTTATTTTTTTCATAAATTCACCATAAATCGAAATATTGTGCTAGAGACTTCCAATTTGTTGCAAAATGAAGGTAAATGCTTGAATATTACTAGAATATAAGCGTTTTAGCTTACAATTGCATTTTTCGACCATTTCGGTAGAGTCAAAGTTGACCGAAGGTTGAAATTTTGGCAATTATCGTTATTTATATGAAAATATCTCAAAACTGATAAAAGCTACAATCATGAGTATTTTATTGTTGTATTCTAAATAAAAATGCGCACATTTTCATATATAATACTTCATGTAACGGCTAATTTACAATGGTACAAAAATTATGTCAAAGTGACTAAATAATTTCAGAGATGTGCCACAGATACTTTTTAGTGCGGCAAGAAAGAAATTCGCGCTTGCGCGCCTGCGTAACGATTGTAAACAAAACAACACCTTGATCCGTGAACTCCCAGCATCCCCTATGGGGCGTGATTCAAAAGTTTTAGGCTGGTAGGCCTATAAGTATTTTTCCGTGAATTTTAAAAAAAACTTTTGTAAGTCGACGTAAAATACGTCCAGTCGGCACACCGGAGACAAAAAATGTCGACGTAAAATACGTCCAGTAGGCGTAAGAGGGTTAATACTGATAATAAAACACTAATGACTGCCATCAAATTGAGTACTGGTGTAAGTAGTAAGAGATTAAAAATAGATATTGCAGCAATAAGGGAAACCATAGAATCTGGAGAAATAAAGGAGGTGAGACAGATAAAAGGAAAGGAGCAAGTAGTCGATGTATCAACTAAAGCAGGAGTTTCAGGGAAAAGTATTAGAAATTATGTAGAGGGTAAAGAGTTGGAGGATGAAGGAAATTAGAGGGGATTAGGTTAGAAAGCAGTTGGAGGGGAGGGAGAAAGAGAAGTGTGATTATATATTATATATCAGTTTAGTCAATTAATTCACTTTTATTATTATTTTTTTCTGCATTGTCGAAATATGGTGGATGTCCTATGTATGGACAGCATTTGGAGATAATGAAGGATCAGGGGTCGCTGCTGCTGCAAGAGAAGACTTCTAAAGAAGGGCCATGGTGTGGTCCAACTGCTTCTGATGAGGGGCCCATCACTGGGTCTAAAATTGAGGGAAACTGAAGTGGGTGCTCAACATGCACTGACGAAGCAACAGGTGTTGGCGCCAAAGTACTAGTTACTCCTACCGAAGCAGAGCATGCTGAAGCAGTGGGCCTAGCCTTTTACTAAAAGTAAGACTGCAAGACTGCAGTTTCCACAGTTATTGGTGGTGGGTCTAGTCTTCTACTAAAAAAAGTAAGACTCCAAGGCAGCAGCTGTCCTTTTAGTCACTTTTTATAACACGTGGTAGTATTCTCTTACCCCTACTACATTTAAATTTATGTAGCATGTTCAAAAATGAAAACAATAGAAATCAACCAGACTGATTCACTGAATTTTGAAATAATTTATGGCAGATGTCATTTGATTTTATTGGAATCTGAAGGGGTGGGAATAGTATGATGTAATTAATCATCATACGATTCTCCCAAAGGGTTAATAACGAGGTGAAAATTGGAGCAAGGTTAAATTACAGACTTTAAAAAGCTACATAAGAAACTGAAGGAGCCAATGATTCAATCTCAATGTACTTTGGCATTATCTAAAGTGCCGTACACAAACAGCGGTAGGCCCCCTACACCTCCCTGCTCCTTACAAGGGCTTTCTTACCATGACTTGATAGGATGAAGTTGGCAAGCAGAACTTCAAAACATCTCAAAGAGGAAAAGCCTTTAATACCCAAAGTTAACTGGGCTTGTAATAGTCAATAAAAACCCTAAACGGAAGGGGATAAACGACAAGCAAAAAAAATTACTTTTGACTCATATTCTTCCCGTAACCTTTCCTTCACTATTAGTACAGGCAGTACCAGGTTATCTCGGTTAATGGTGACCCGGTTTTATGTGCTTTTCTAGCGCTATAAAATCTGCGATTTATGGTGGCAAAACATGCCGAGTTCCAGTTATCAGCGCCATAAGGTGCTCATAATAGAGTTCAGGTGCCATAAAATAGCTAACAGAGGCGCCATAAATGACTGAGTTTTGGTTAATGGCAGTTTTCACTTATCAGGACCTGCCGAGAACAGAACCCCTGCCAATACCCAAGGACTGCCTGTATGAAGAACTTAACATGATAAGGCTGCTTCCAACAGGTGCCGAGTTCACACAAATTGGAATCAAAATTGAATTAATTTCATGGAATACAGAGTACAACAAAAGTTACAGGAGGAAAGGGCCAAACAAAATGGGAAAGTCCAAAGGAAACCAAACAACAACACAATGAAACTATAGTTTGCAGATTGAAAGAGGAAAAAATTAAATTACAAATGTATTTAAATGAGAAAAACAAAAGGCACATGAACAAAACAAAATCCTAACAGACAATACACATGATTGTAAATGAATAAGGGCATAGACAAATTCTTAAATAATCATTTTAGACAGAAAAGAAAGGACCTTACAATACACAAAATGGGAGAAAACAAGCAAAAAAGAAAGTCAGTGGTTGAAAAGTACACAATAAAGCATTATAAAAAATCTGGAGTCCAGAGCTGAATAATGTACTACTAACGAAAAAAAAAACAAGAGGGTCACAGCACAAAACAAAAACAGAATTCTTACAATAAAAAAAGGGAACGTAAAAGTGAAAAGATCACACAAATAGGCAAAGTTATAAGAACAAACCTAATAATATGGAATCACAAATGAGGCAGCAAGCTGCAAAACTATAAACAACAACAGAATGTAAAAAATCTTAATACAAAAAAGTACAGTAGCAAAATGAAAATAAGAAATAGTAAAGACACTTGACAACCACAAAACAAAATAAACATTCTTAAAAACTGTAATTGATTACAAAGCAAGACAAAATAAAAAAAAACTACAAACATGAAGAGACTCAAGTCTGGCAAGGTTTTAAATACAAGTTCAAATACAAACCCATAAGAAAAATAAACATCAAAACAAGGTCCAACCTGCATTAATTAGTTAAAATGAAGAATCTTGCCTCTGAACAGGATATACTCAATGAAAGCATAATTTTTAACAAATCAATTTCTAGGTTTACGACAAAGTGCTTTTCTTATCTTACAAATTTCTTTAATTATAATAACATCAAAAATGATTAACTAATAATGAACCTTTTAACATCTATTAGTAACAAAATTTTGATGGGCAAAAATAACCAACTGCATAATACAATACTTACTCTAAGCCAGCAACACCTTCCACAACTAAATCATCACTGGTTAATGTTCCCGTTTTATCAAAGCAGCACACATCTATTTTACCAGCAAAAGGAATGCGAAATGGCTCGGTGCAGTAAACAAACAGCTTGGAAAGCGAGAGCAAAGATGTATTGACAGCCAGTGACAGCTCAATGGGCAATTCAGGAGGTACAACAGACGTTAAAATCAGGGTACACTCCAAGAATAGTTTATAGCGATTTCTGTTAGGATCTTCTGTGCCTGAAAATAAAATGGATGTTCAGTAATGTGATCATTAAATAGCACTGAAACAATATCAACACATTACACTTATGGACACTCCCATTCTACAAGTAATACATTTCTTCTGGCAGCTACATAATATACAAGCTACAACACATTATTATTATTCTAGGTTTTAGGATCGGAACAGAAATTTGTCATACAAACCAGTCTATCATAATTCGCTTTAATTTCCATTGTTGAATTCCAAGGCACTTCTGAAGTGCTGCATGAGGAAGAACTGCCAGAAAACCAATTACTGATTGACAGTGCATGCACATCTTTGAACTATCAGTAATAAAGAACTAATCTCATTCTTCCAAGGAATTTGCAACAAGGCTAGAATTAGGGGTCTGGGATGAGGCATGAAAAACATAAGCTTTAATTCCAAAAAAAATTTCAGTTGTTCCATGAAAAATCTATCAATCATCATTCACCTGAATCACGATTAATCCTTAACCCTTAAACGCCTATTGGACGTATTCTACGTCGCTGAAAATTGTCTGTCGGGTGCTTAATTTACGTAAAATATGTTGACACTAAAAAGTTTTTTCAAATATTTACGGAAAAATAGTTATGTATAGGCCTACTTGGTGAAAAATTTTGAATCACGCGCCTTGAGGGATGATGGGAGTTCATGGATCAAGCTGTTGTTTTGTTTACAAGCGTTACCCAGGCGCGCATGCGCGAATTTCTTTCTTCTCGCACAAAAAAGCATCAGCGATACATCTCAGAAATTATTTCGTCACTTTATTGTAATTTTTGCACTGTTTTATATTAGCCGTTACATAGAGTTTTATATATGAAAATGTGCACAATTTCATGTAGAATACAACAAAATCAACCCATGGTTGTGGCTTTTATCAGTTTTGAAATATTTTCATATAAATAATGATAAGTGCCAAAATTTCAACCTTCAGTCAAATTTGACTACCGAAATGGTTGAAAAACGCAATTGTAAGCTAAAACTCTTTACATTCTAGTAATATCCAATCATTTACCTTCATTTTGCAACAAATTGGAAGTCTCTAGCACAATATTTTGATGTCTGGTGAATTTTTGAAAAACACTTTTCCTTACATCTGCACAGTAACTGCTGAGAAAATCAGAAATTCTTTCGTCAGTTTGTCGTGTTTGTTGTAATGTTTGAACCATTTTATATTAGCCATTACATAAAGTTTTATATATGAAAATGTGTGCAATTTCATGTAGAATACAACAAAAAACAACCCATGGTTGTAGTTTTTTCAGTTTTGAAATATTTTCATATAAATCACAGTAAGTGCTAAAATTTCAACCTTCGGTCAACTTTGACTCGACTGAAATGGTAGAAAAATACAATTGTAAGCTAAAACCCTTACATTCTAGTAATATTTAATTATTTACCTTCATTTTGGAACAAATTGGAAGTCTCTAGCACAGTATTTAAATTTATGGTGAATTTTTGAAAAAAAAAATTTTCCTTACATCCGCATGGCAACTCTGCCGAAAAAATCCGAAATTCTTTCGTCAGATTGACGTAATGTTTGCACCGTTTTATATTAGTCGTTACATAAAGTTTTATATATAAAAATGTGCATAATTTCATGTAGAATACAGCAAAAAAAACCCATAGTTGTAGATTTTATCAGTTTTGAAATATTTTCATACAAACAACAATAAGTGCCAAAATTTCAACCTTCGGTCAACTTTGACTCTACCAAAATGGTCGAAAACTGCAATTGTAAGCTAAAACTCTTACATTCTAGTAATATTCAATCATTTACCTTTATTTTACAACGAATTGGAAGTCTCTAGCACAATATTTTGATTTATGGCAAATTTAAAAAAAAAAACTTTTTCCTTACGTCCGTGCGTTAACTCTTCCGAAAAAATCAGAAACACTTTCGTCAGATTGTCGTAATGTTTGCACCGTTTTGCATTAGCCATTACATAAAGTTTTATATATGAAAATGTGCACAATTTCATGTAGAATACAACAAAAAATAACTCATGGTTGTAGCTTTAATCAGTTTTGAAATATTTTCATATAAATAACGATATAGAAAAAATTTGACCTTCGGTCACATTTAACTCGACCGAAATGGTCGAAACACTTTCGGAAATACCGGCTCGGTGTTTCAAGGTTAAACTCTTTAAACTTAATATTATTTGAAAACTAGTACTGTATATTATTATTTCACCATAAAATATAGTAATACTCTTAAAGACATAATGTATACATAAACTTTCCATGCCAAACAGGGCGAGAGTTACCCTGACATGCGTATCTCATGAGGAGAGAGAGAGAGAGAGAGAGAGAGAGAGAGAGAGAGAGAGAGAGAGAGTTATTTAAAAGAGTGAAATGGATAGATTATTGTATTTCTTTGAAATAATCATCACATATGAATTTTGAAATTAGTTATATTATTAATATTATTATGTGAAAATATTAATAAACATATACACATGTACTATAGAAATTCTCTCATCTCAGTAAGAAAGAGAGAGAGAGAGAGAGAGAGAGAGAGAGAGAGTTATCCATATTTGAAAGAGTGAAATGGAAATGTTATTGTGGTATTTCTTTTAAAATACTATCTCATATGATTTTTGTAATTACAGTTATATTATTATTATTATTATTATTTGAAAATATTAATAAACATATACATACATGTACCATAAAAATCTCTCATCTCAGTAGAGAGAGAGAGAGAGAGAGAGAGAGAGAGAGAGAGAGAGAGAGAGAGAGAGAGAGAGAGAGAGAGAGACTCCCTCCCCTCCTGTCACATTACTTTATATATTTGACAGCTGTTAGTCGTGAGTTTGGTACCTGGAGTTCGAAAGAAAGATGTGTGAGGACTGGGATTTCCTTCATTCTTACAGAATTTTTTAATTTATAAACTAAAATCTTACTAATACACTTTAGTATTTTCTTTAATGAATTGATATGATTGCTGTTTACATTAATATTGATATTTGAAAATTAGTAAATAATTTACTTATCATATAAAAAACATACATCTCTGTAGAGAGAGAGAGAGAGAGAGAGAGAGAGAGAGAGAGAGAGAGAGAGAGAGAGAGAGTTATCCTTATTTTGAATGAGTGAAATGGAAAGATTATTGTAGTATTTCTCTAAAATACCATCACATATGATTTTTGTAATTACAATTATTATTATCATTTGAAAATATTAATAAACATATTATACATACACGTAATATAAAAATTTCAAATCTCAGTATATATGTATGTATGTATGTATGTATGTATGTATGTTGTATGTATGTATTAGTATGTATGTATGTATATATGTATGTATGTATATATATATATATATATATATATATATATATATATATATATATATATACATACATACATATCATACATACATACATACATACATACATACATACATTATTACATACATTACATACACACACACACACACACACACACACACACACATATATATATATATATATATATATATATATATATATATATATATATATAGAGAGAGAGAGAGAGAGAGAGAGAGAGAGAGAGAGAGAGACACACTCCCTCCTCTCCAGTCACATTACGTGATACATTTGACAGCTATTGGACCTCGGTTTGGTACCTGGAGTTCGAAAGAAAGATGCATGAAGACTGAGATTTCCTTCATTGTTACATAATTTTTTAATTTATAAACTAAATCTTACTAATTCACTATAGTAATTTATTTATCATACAGAAAACATACATCTCTGTAAGAAAGAGAGAATTATTATTGTTATTATGTGATATCATTTAATCTTATTAAACTTACTAATACAGTATTGATCAATATTAATATTTTAAAATTAGTAAATCATTTTTTGTATCATAAAAATGTATTATTCATGAAAATAACATCAAAATACACTAATTTGGGATTATTTATCGTTGGGAAAACCTGCGAATCAGTGAGTCCGCGAATCCTGAGAACGCGAATGAGGGGGGGGGCAAACTGTATTCACTTTCAACCTCCCATGGAAGGCGCCAACAAATTTTATGTTTTTTTACACCATGTGCATTTGCATATCTTTCTCTTTCCACTGATTTTTATTTAATTGGCCCACCTTAAAATTTGCCCAGTCTGGAGGTGTGCTAAATATATATTTAGCCCCTCCCTTAAGGGTAAAGGTGGGAGGATGAAAAGGCACTACCCCAGCTATAGTGACAATGATGTGAGTTTGAAGAGGACTTGGAGCTAGAGAGTGGCCAAGCTCCAATACCTAAGGTACAGCATCCTTATATCTCTTAATTGTAGATACTGAAAATTTATTATTTTTTCGTCTATCTCAGTCATCCTATTTGACTGGGTGGTATTTATAGTGAGGGCTTCCGGTTGCATGATGTCTCCTTCGGAGTCCATCACTTTCCTCACTATGTGCTCTGTTTCTAATAGCACGCTCTTCTGCGTGAGTCCTGGAGCTACTTCAGCATCTAGTTTTTCCAGGTTAATTTTCAGGGATCTTGGGATCTTACCTATGCCTAGTGCTCCTATGATTATAGGTACAATTTCAACTGGCATATCCCATATACATCTAATTTCTATTTCCAGGTCTTGATACTTATCAATCTTTTATTTTTTTCTCATGTACTCTGGTGTCCCATGGTACTGCAACATTAATGAGTGATACTTTCTTTGTGATTTTGTCAATCAGCATTAGGTCTTGTCTATTGGCATGTATCACCCTATCTGTTCTGATGCCATAGTCCTAGATGATCTTTACCTGATTAGTTTCTAACACTCCCTCAGGTTGGTGTTTGTTCTACATATTACTGCAAGCTAGCTGTTGCTACTTGCACAGTGCAACTGAATCATGCCTCTTTTTGTACTGGTTCTGTGTAAGCGCCAAAAATTCACTTGCTATGTGGTTTATGGTCTTGTCTTTCATACTGCACTTCCTGCATATGAAAAGATGTTAATTACATCTATTGTTCTTTGAACATATCTGGTGCTTAGGTCCTGATCTTGTGTTGCTATTAGCATTCCTTCTGCTTCCTTCTTGAGTTCTTCCATCTGTAGCCAATGCCATGTTTGTGCTGGCCAGTTCTTGAGTCTTTCTCATGTACTGTCCGTGCATTGGTTACTGTGCCATTCCTCTGTTTTGTTTTTCATTCTCCTATCTCTGTATATTTCTGGGTCTTTGTCTACTTTTATCAGTTCTTCCTGTGCACTCCTCAGCCACTTGTCTTCACTGGTTTTCTGGTAGTGCCCCAGTGCTCTACTCTTGATGTTGACGCAGTCCTCTATGCTTAGTAGACCTCTCCCTTATTCCTTTTGTGTTATGTATGTAGTTTATATTTGCTCTTGGGTGTAGTGCTTCATGTGTTCCCTAGTTTTCTGGTCTATTCTACAGAGTTCAGTCTTTCTCCACTCCACTACTCCTGCAATGTATCTGATTACTGGTACTATGTGTTTATGAATTTCATCATGTTTCTGGCGTTGAGTTTTGACTTGAGTATCGCCTTAAGTCTGTATATATATTCTTTCTTGATTGTATCCTTCACCTCTTGGTGTTTTATATCCTCTTCTTTTATTCCAGTCTTTGTATACTGTCCCACCTGTGTTTGATGCTACAGTTCACCCCTGCTTACTCCTGGTTCACCATTCGCAGTTTTAGCTATTTGCAGATTATTCTTCGGAGCATATACTATTTGTTATGTTTGTATATTCTATACTGATATGTGAATATTACATAAGCTAATTTTATGACTCGTGTATGATGCAACACCCGTAAAATTAGCTTTAAAATTACCGTATTTGCTGGCGTAATAGACACACCCTCGCATAAGATGCACCCTTATTTTACTAGGATATTTTGAGGAATAAAACAATTTTAGTATGTTTCATCATACATTTACTGAAAGGCATTTAAAAGTGATTTTGTAGGGGAAAATGTATGACTCCTTGCATGAAATACAATAATGTGAGTATACTGGAATAAAGTGTAGACTTTGTTTGAAATTTACCATAAATAAACAACAGGCGGTGCTACACTTTTGTTTACATCCACTCAATGCAAATGGCCGACAGGCTGACAACCGATGATCGTGAGTAATTTTTTTAAAGTTTGTCAAACTGAATTTCAGCTTGTTTTCAATATTTGATTTATTAGTAACACAATTTACTTTAATAATCTGGCTTATTTTTCAATGTTTTGTTATAAGCAACAATTTTTGAGCCTACCCATTATGCTCCCTGTAGTAAAGGCATAGCCTAACCTATAGCGTTGTGTCTACTAGTCGTAATACGGCCGCATTGGATGTAGGGCAGTTTTTTATATATTTAACAATAAAAAAAAGTGTCTAATACGCTGGGAAATATGGTAGTTCTTCAAAAGTTGCATGATATGCGAGTATATATGCAGTAGTGCCTCAGGTTACGAAATTAATCCATTCCAAAGCGGCCTTCGTAACCTGATTTTTTCGTATCTAGAACTACGTTTTCCATGTGAATTGCCTAATTCGTTCCAAGCCCTACAAAAAAAAAACCACAGTAGATTTTATAATAAAGCTAAATTGACCAATAAACAATGAAATACAACAATTTGGACCATTCAATACCTAACATAACTGTGACTGTACCTGTAAATAAAGTGTATTAGTGTACATGGTACAAGAAATACTGTATGTACATGTACGTACATATGTAGTAAAATGTGGAACCTTACCTTTCGAGTGAGGCGATATCCGATAGTGGCAACAGAGGAGGAGGACAAAAGGCAGAAAACTTGAACACTTAACTTTATGAAACTCATTAAAAAATGGCAGAAAACATTAACACCAAACTTTACGAAACACATTAACAAATGGCAGAAAACATTAACACTTCTTGATTATCTCCATCTTCGTCGCCATAGAAATCATCATCTTTCCGTGAACTTCAGCAACATTCTTGGGACCCATGGCTAATAACGTAAGTCATTCAAGTTCACACACAACACGATAAAATAACTTACAGTACAACGAAAGCGAAATCACTAACACGAATTTACTTTAACAAACGAAATCTATGTGAAAAAACGAATTCCAGGTGTTTACGATAACGCTGCCGCAAAAAATGGTCATGGAACGCCTTTACATAAAGGAATGATGGGACAGATGCTGACCAATAGGAGAGCAGGATCTTGCAGTAGTGACTAGCATCAGGAACCAACCGGAGAGCAGGAGGATGGTGGCGAGTCTACCGAGTTGGCGATGCGCGAGTTTTAAAATTGTTCTCGGTGGCCCGGATGAATCTCGGACTTTAAGTATATACACCCTTTCGCAACCTGATCGTACACACAAGCAAAAAAATCTTCGTCTTTGCCTTTGTAACCTGGATTTTTCGTGCGTAGGGACTTTCGTATGTAAGAGTATGACTGTATATGGAAACCAGAAAAAAAGCATTATATATGGCATTTTAAAGGAGAAAGACGGCTGGATACAGTCTAAATTATTACAAATGTTTCACATCATATGCATATTGTTATGGCATGAATAGTTATGATAAGAGCATAAACATATCAACACCACAGGGTGGGATGCAGGTGATTAACTACAGACAGTCCATCCATGTCAGTCAAGAATTATTCTTTTGTTTATTCTAAATGCAGATTTCCCCTAACAGCATGAAGATGTAGGATAACTTTAATATTAGCTAAGATTCCTCCCTAGTATTATTACTGTTAAAGGTTAAAATTATTGGAAAAAGTTGGAAAGCTGAAAAGTTTAACTACCAACAGTGATAATATTTGTGAAGGACCTTGCAAGGTGTTAAACATGGTAATAAACACACTGGATGGGAGTGTATATTTGTGTTTATCTGCTGATTTTGCCGAGTATATGCTGTTTTATACCTCAGCTTGGTGCCCCTATACTAAAATTCTAATGATAAACTTTTCATTCATTGTGTGCAAGGATTACTAAAGATCTATTACCACAATATTGTTATCTATTTGGTAAGGCAAACAAAAATTTACATCATCCTTACACATTGCAAAACATCATAGTTATGAGATTAGGTAATCATTTATCATTCACTGAAACCTTGTGCAAACATTTACTCCACTGTATTTACTGGCTAATATAATATCAATCCCATTTTATTAATGGATATGAACTTAACTTATCAAAACCTAGAATAAAATAACAAAACAAAAGCAACTCCAAAAATATTCATGTCCAACTTTTGCCATACAGAATATGACTTTCAACTAAAATTAAGAAGTCCTTACCTTTAATCCAAACATAGGAGGCTGCTGCCACAGCAAACACTAACAGAAACAAAATGAAAGCAAATGTCTCTAAATTATTTGCAGTAACTCTGCTAACACCATATAGGATTGTTCTTAGTAATTTCCCTTGAGCAGTATTGAAGTTTGTACGAAGGACATAGCACACACAGCCATTATCTGGAGCTGAAAATGGAAAAGATAAATAGCTTTGAAGCTTCTTATATAGTAGCACACAACAACTGACCACAAACAAGTTAATGTAACTACCGTGTCACCAATAGACCTACATTTTAAGAGTATCAAAAATTTACATTTTAAGAAGTGCAGATTGTAAAACTATAAATTCTAACTTTGTTCATTCAAGAACAGTAGATTTTTATACCTATTCAGACAAATTACAATTGTGGTCAAAGGACACTGAAATAACTAGATGGTCTACAAAAAATACCTGAATAAACGTGATATTGATGTTATAATAAAAAGATGTTTTATATATATGTATGTGCTTACCAAGTAATTACATAGCTAACAATTTCCAAGTAGCAGCAATTAAAATTTTGAAAATTGTGGTAGCGACTCTTTTATTTTGTCATAGATAACTAGCCCTGCCTACTTTTGGGGAAGAAGAGAAACAAACTAGCAGAGATCGAATTGGTTGTCAACCACTGCAGAGGAGGAGAGACAATACCCGACCAAACTATCTCAGAGAGCCAACCATACTGGCTGAGGCAGGCAGGCTGGCAGCGCTGTACACCACTAGCTCTCGCTAACTTGTCATCCTGAGCCACCAGGCATTCCATTCCATGAAGGAAAGCGTTTAGCTAAAACCATCGAGCACAAAAAATACGCTCAAGCATTTGGATTTTATCCAAAATGGGAGGGAAGAAAACCCTCCTTTTCGGTGAATGCAAACGCTGTGGTGTTGTTGTAAACAATACCACTAGTATCTCAAAATTGAAATCAGTAACTCTTGGGAGGCCTGCAAGGCAGTACAGAGTTGTAAGTCGATTAAGAGAAGATACTATTCATTTCAGTCACATACCCATACAATTAACTACAGTTGTGTGCCTACTACTCGGACTATTCAACTGATAACAGAAGCATGTTGCAAGAGAAATATACGTAGTATATTTGTAGGGTCCTGTACATCGACCTCCTTCATTCTCTAATGAAGAGAGGAAGGTGAAGTTTTCCTGTAGTGAGACTTCTACGGTGATAACATGATACCGAAGACGACTAGTTCAAGCCAAACTGGATGTTCCCAAAACAGTAGCACTGGAGAGGCATTCAAATTCTCGGTGTTATCCATCCTGAAAGGATTGACGTATGTTCGGTAAGATCCTAGGATTGAACCAAAAACATAGTCTCTCAGGTTCAAATTCCTTTTATTTTCTTGTTTCCTTCTGGTATAACCAAGAAGTAAAGCGAAAAAAGAGAAGAGAATTACCTGTTATTGCCCGTTCTTCTCTGTATCCCGGGGGTGACCGCGTACTGAGGCGAAGGACCGTCAGGTCCATCCAGGCCGAGCCCCCTCCTGAGACACTGTTCCTTCAGCAGCACCACATCCTTCAAATGCTAGAAATTCCAGGAATCTAAAGGCTCAGCGAGACTCCTGAGTTCGTACTAATTACCGGGAATGTGTGTCTTGACAATGTGTTGGGAAATTACAGGAAAACCAAAACACTCTTGAGACGCCAGAAATTCCAAGGAAATCAAGCATTCAGCAAGATTCCCGATTATCGTAGTAACAATTATCAGGAATTCTCGTCTCACCCACTCTGGACCGTGGTCTCGCCCAAGTGTTTCCAGATCATAGAAAACAAAAACACTCGGAGAGTGCCAGAAATACAGAAGAATTTTAAGCGCTCCGTGAAACCCCCCGAATTTCGTCAGACAACCATCGTATGGTGGTCCTCCCCGATTCCCGTAGAAATCGAGGATGAATGAGCAAGATCCTTCCTCAGTGACGTGAATTTACGTTTGGTAGGACCCGATGGTCCCTCCAGGAATGCAGTCCCCGACGCTGAATAATACGGAGAGCTCTCTGCAGGATCCCTCCTATTCACGCCGCCCCTCCCAGCGTAGCCATAGGAAGACAGGGAATGGGGGAGAAAGACTGGACGCTCTCGCTCACCTTGCCAGCGGAACTAGCAGACGGAGAGGCGAGTCACGGGCAGCCATCAGCCTGTGGTGATGGCTGCTCCGAGAGTCTAGGAAAACGTTATCGTGTGGAGAAAACGTTTTCCTGAGGAGGGTTGTGAAACTCGTACTGTAGGTGAAACATCTGCCGCCACCGTGACTGTCGTCTGGGTGGGGCTGAGCGTGCACCTGACAGGAGAGAACCGATACTGTCCTTTGATGCGGCCCAGTCCTCGTCGAGGCCGAAACCTCTCAAGAGGACCGTAGGGGGAGTCCACACCAGTCTCTGCATGCGCGGTCCAGCAGGACCGTCAC
Source organism: Macrobrachium nipponense (assembly GCF_015104395.2). Lineage (NCBI taxonomy): Eukaryota > Metazoa > Arthropoda > Malacostraca > Decapoda > Palaemonidae > Macrobrachium > Macrobrachium nipponense. Next base: position 112,740,706 of record NC_087201.1, read on the forward strand.
ATGACAGCAGTGATGGTCACTCCATGATCTTAGGAAAGTGCCAATATTGAATGTACAATAATTGAAGAAGTAAAGAAGAAGAGTAAGAGAAGAAGAAGAGGAGGAAGAAGAGGAGGAAGAAGAAGAGGAGGAAAACAGAAGAGAAGTAAACAAAACTGAAATGACAGAAAAAAAATAAGGAAAACAAAGAACAAGATAAAAGTATGGATGCAGAGATACTCATTGATACTACATATGAGGCAATAAAGCAGCATACTTACGAAGAAATAAATTACGATATGACAACACAAAAGAAAATCCCGAAGAGGCTCTACCCAGATCTACACAATGACAGGAAAGAGGAAAAAATAGACAAAAAAGACGTCTGCAACCTTTTGAAAAGAGGGAATTACAGATAATCTGCAATTATCGTTTGTATGAATGCAGTGTTCAGAGAAGTTGATTACTTATACCAAAACAATTATGAAGTTCAAATTGAAAATTTATGTTTTCCTAAATGTTATTACTGCTGTAATTACACTACTACTATTAACATTTCTAAAAGGTTAAGAACGACAAAGGTGCTGTGAAGTGTAACTCAATGTTTACATTTCTGCTGGCCGCTCAACTACAAGTTGATGTCAATGATGTGGAATTATTCCATGAATAGGCTATATATTATGAAGATATGCCAATAATATATAAGGTGAGAATGGTTTTATTACCTTTATTGTCAGTTAATATCATAATGTGAATCTGTTCATGCATTTGCTGGTTATCGGAACCGGACGAGGCTTAGCCTACCACCAACAAGCCCGCGATGCTGTGATTCATACCAGCAATATATAGACTGAGAAGTGGTCCAAGGAAAAACCTGTGATTAACTGAATCCGTGATTGCTGATCCGCGACTAAGCGAGGCCCCATTGTATACCCAAACCATGTACAAGCTCATGTGATAAACCATGTACCCGTTTGCAGGATGAATCACATACATGGATGTGCGATAAGTCAAGTACATGAGCTTGAGACGGGGAGGGGGGTTATGGGGATATGAGCAGCCAAGAAATGCAAGAGTAGGCCATCCACAGAAGGGGCACCCCAAAGGCCTAGAGACGCCCAAACAGCCGCCATGTCGTTTGATTTGGAATCTGAAATAGAGGAAGCCGAAGGCATAGCCTCCTCTCTCTCGGGAAGGACATTATATCCCATGAGAAAGGGGGCTACATTAAACTATCTCATCCTGTGCAACTCCCGATACTTCCAACTACGAATCGATGGAAGAAAGGGTAGGAGGCAGTAGTACAGCCGAAGCAGAGGGAATGTTTCTGGAAGAAGGGGATGCTGAACCATCCAAATGAGGAGGCAAACCCCCCTCCCCCCGGACAAGTAGAAACTCTAGAATGCTCCCTCTTCTTGTAGAACACCCTCCACTCCAACACAGGCCAGGAACGACATTCTGGACAAGGATTATCAATGGCACAAAAATTAGATCAGCACCTACTGCATGTAGTATGACAAGGCCTAGAAGAATTGGAGGACTCCATGATAACAACAAAGCACACACACACACGCACACACACAAAACACAGTGAAAGAAAGAAATCATGGGCAAACAAAGCAACCACCTTGGGAGGAGAGTGCAAGCAACTACTCTCCAAGGCAGTCAAAGAAAAACTGAATATCAAAGGGTTCTATGCCTGGTCGATGACCAGCTTCCACCTCACATACACATCGAGTTGCCAGATGCCACAGATTCCTTGTTTTACAATCTTTGATTGTTTTTAAGCAGTTTCCAGCTGGCACAAGATTATCCTATTGTTAAGACCGAAGGCTTGTTCCGTGTATGAATGATGAGTTTCTCTACACTCTCCTCTGTCCTGTGCTTTTTCTACCTGCACTCCCCTCCCATCAGTTCTGTTTTCAACTATGCTCTTCCTCTATAATTTCCTGGGCTTTCCTACAGGTTTTCCTCAAACTATGTCATATTTTTTTAAAGATACTCTGTTGTCACTGCCAATGGACAAGTTTCATCTGTAAAGAGCAGTGCAGGCCATATGTACCCATCATAAGTCTCTGTGTCCCCCCCCCCCCCCCCCAAAAGAGACACCTGTATTTACAAGTAGTCTAGCTATCTCCTCCCATAATTAGACATTCCTAGTTACAAGTAGTCCAGCTATGTCATGGTAATTGCTTTATAGCAAAGAATGATAAGTTAAAGGAGATGAAAATGCATTCTTTCCAAGTAGGTCTGCAGCAAAGGCATTCGCGTACGTGTTGGAGGCGCCTGTTCTCATGATTGTTCTAGAAACGTCAGGTGGGGTATGGAACTCAACAGGCGCCAACTTGACATGAGGAAAGTCACAATTTCTGATGCAATACTTCGTTGAGATCCTTCTAAGAAGTTCCAGTAATCTCGGGAGCCTGTGACGTTCGCTGGTAGGCCACGCCCCCAGGTAGCCGCATAAATACGACTGACGAAGTAGGAGATATCAGATCATCATCAGCAGCAGAGATCAGAGATCAGATCATCAGAGAGAGATAAGAGAAGAAGGAACAGACGTCGGATCAGAGAGGAAAAGGCACTCGAGAGTTTAATCGGAATCTGGTTAAGTCGTCATCCACTCCGAGGCATTTCTACGTAGAGCAAGACTTCAAAGAAGAAACGTTCTACAAGAAGTTTTGAGGAGTTACTGCCCTTCAAGTATCAAGAATAGACAATGTCTTCTGCAATACAGTCAAGTAGACGTCAGAAGTTACAGTTCTTTTGTGAAGCCATCGCTTCGAGCATTGATTTCCGTCAGCTGAAACTTGCCAGCAAGTATTAACATTACCTCACTGTTCCCCCAGTTCATGAAGTGTAAGATTTTACTTTGTTATGTAAATAGGAGAAACCATTCTGCATTTATCTTTTGTTAGTAAGCTTGTAAATAAACCTCTGTTCTGTTAGTGTTTCTTTCTATATTCGTATCCCCAGTTTCAACTGTTGGTGTTGAATTCTTTTTGTTTATCATAATATTGAACTTGGAGCGGACCTCTCTCAGTTCGTAACATATTGGGGACCTTGCTAGGCTGTTCGGCACTGTAACAGTTTGAAACGGAGAATATAGAAAGAACCAGAATGAGTGAGATGGTGAAAGAGTTTATTGAGTCTAGTAAGCTTCTAGGTCTAGAAGGGAATGATCTCTGTGAGTATGTAGAAAAGGAAGAAAGAGAAATGTATGAGAGAGATGAAAGAGCAGCTGAGAGAGAAGTAATAAAAATGCAGCAAGAGAGAGAAGCAATGAAAATGCAGCAAGAGAGAGAAATAATGAAAATGCAGCAAGAGAGAGAAATTTTGGTAATGCAGCAGGAAGAAAAAGAGAAAGAGCGTATGCATGGGCAGGAAGAAAGAGAAAAAGAACGTATGCACGAGTTGGAAATTGCTCGGTTAAGGCAAAGCACTCTTAACAGTCAGTCAGGCCAGAACGAAAATGAAGCTGATAGGTTAGGTATGAGTGCAGTGCTGAAATTAGTACCAAAGTTTGATGAGGAAGATGTAACAAAATATTTCATGTGTTTTGAGAAGTTAATGGAAAGAGTAGGTTCTCCTAAAGAAATGTGGACTTTATATTTACAGTCAGTTTCGAGTGTTAGGGCACTTACTGTGTATAGTTGTATGTCTAAGGAGGAATGTGATGATTCTGATGTTGTGAAAGAAACTGTTCTTAGCGCATATAGGTTAGTACCGGAGGCGTACCGTAAGAAATTTAGAAGTTTGAGAAAGGATGAAAATATTATGTATGTGGAATACGGTAAGAAGTTAGAAAGGATGTTTTTTGATTGGTTAACTTTTGCTAAAGTTGAGGATTTTGATGGTTTGAAAAACTTAGTGTTGTTAGAAAACTTCAAAGATAACATATCCCCTGAGATTAAGCTTTACATAGAAGATAGGCGAGAAGTATCTTTTGCAGGAGCAACTAGGTTAGCTGATGAATATAATCTAACTCATAATTTGAGTGTTAGTAAGAAACTAAATGATCCTTCGTCGGGTAGAGTACAAAGTGGTAAAGGTTTTAGTTCTAGTAATAGCAATGCGAGTAAAAGTGACTATTCCTGTTATACATGTGGAAAACCTGGTCATACGTCTAAGGTTTGTAAGAGTAAAGTGGCATCTAGTGGGCTCAGAATTAACTTGTTTTCGATGTAATGGGAAAGGGCATTTAGCGAGAATTGTGGACCTTTCATCAAGTAGGAATGATGTGATGAGAGAAACTAGGAAATTTTTTGGTGAATTTCTGTCAGAAGGTGTAGTTTCCTCTCTTGGAGGAGTGGATTCAAGGGAAGTAGTCTTGCTTCGAGACACAGGAGCTGCTGTCTCACTGATTAGGAGAGAGTGTGTGCCGAACAGGGCAGAAATCAAGATGGAAGAATAAGTCATGTTAGGTGGATTTCCTAACACTTGTGTTCTTTGTCCTTTGTTGAAGTTGAATTTAGAAAGTCAGGTAGTGTCATGAGAAGTGAAACTTGCAGTTGTTGACAGTTTGCCCGCTGATGGTGTTGAGATTATTGTCGGTAATGACTTAGCTTTATCCAAGAATGTGAATCCTGTTGTGAGGGATATTCCAATGCCTGAAATGGTAGTAACTACGTCAGGTTTAGATACAGACATACACTACGGTCATAATTTGTTCATGGCTTCGAATAAGTGAGAGTTCGTGGATTCGAACGAGTGTGACAGAGGTGGCGAGGTTGATCTTGGCATGAGTGTGGCTGAGAAACCTGACTATTGTTGGCGGTGATAGCCGAACGGAAGGTGTAGCTGTTGAGGCTAACGTAGTAAATGTACCGGTATCTAGTACTAGTTACGGTGATGAATTAGGCACTAACCTTTTGGATAAGGATGAGCTAGTCAAGTTCCAGAGAGAGGATAAGACACTAACCCAAATTTTTTAACGTGAGCTGGATGATGATCTCGATGATGTGTGTAAGGAAACTTTTTGTTTAAAGGACGAAGTTTTGTGTCGTTATGTTCGTCCTAAGTCAGGTAGTAAAGGGGAAATCACCGAACAATTAGTGGTTCCTACGAAACTTCGTGAATTAGTTTTGAAGTTAACACATGATGAGCAAGGACATTTGATAGTAAATAAAACCTTCAAGTGTATTAGTTGGGCGTACTTTTGGCCTAAGATGAGGAGTGACGTAAAGAGGTATGTTTTTAAGCTGTCATGAATGCCAAATTGCCGGGAAACCGAATCAAGTAATTCCTAGAGCTCCGTTGTGTAATATTCCTTCAGTAGGCGAACCTTTTGAGAATGTAGTTATCGATATGGTCGGACCTTTGCCTAGACGTAGGGTAGAGAAGATTACATAACTAATCTAGAGTAGTATTATAAAAACGATTTAGGAGATGCTTGGCAACTAGCAAAGGAGAACGGAAGTGCTTGGCAAGTAATGAAAGAGAACACGAGTGGAAGTCAAGGGGAAACTAAACGGAAACATGATCTTAGAGCGAAAGAGACAAATTTCTGTGCAAGAGATGAAGTTTTAGTACTAGTCCAGAAAGAAGGTTCCTCTTTATCTTATAAGTTTGAAGGTCCTTTTCCAGTATTAGAGAAGAGGGGAAATATACATTATGTACGTAATTGATATGGGTAAAAGTAGAGCAAAGTGGATGCATGTAAACTTGCTTCAGAATTATAAAGAACGCCCCGTGCCGTGGCCTCCACCCGTGTGATGGCGTTACAGAGAGGAGTTAGTTTTGAGAAAATTCAGAATTACTTTAGAATTTTGAAGTTTTCAATTAGAGTTCAGAAAACAAAAAAGTAAGAGGAAAGGATAATGTGATAGCTAATAGCCTCTAGTTTTCAGAATTAATAGCCTAATAACCGTTTTCTGTTTTGGCACGAGTGGGTGAGTGAATGGAGAAGTGTTAAAGCTTTATGCAGAATTGTTCCCCTGCTGTTTAATTCTTGCTTCTCTTTAGAAAAAAAAAAAAAATCAGTTGATTTAGTTTTTTTTCTTTTTTTGGGGGGACTTGTCATGGTAATTGCTTTATAGCAAAGAATGATAAGTTAAAGGAAATGAAAATGCATTCTTTTCAATTAGGTCTGCAGCAAAGGCATTCGTGCACGTGTTGGAGGCGCCTGTTCTCATGATTGTTCTAGAAACGTCAGGTGGGGTATGGAACTCGACAGGCTCCGACTTGACGTGAGGAACGTCACAATTTCTGATGCAATACTTCGTTGAGACCATTCTACGAAGTTCCAGTAATCTCGGGAGCCTGTGACGTTCGCTGGTAGGCCACGCCCCCAGGTAGTTGTATAAATACGACTGATGAAGTAGGAGATATCAGATCATCAGGATCAGAGATCAGATCATCAGTGAGAGAGCAGAGATCATCAGAGAGAGATAAGAGAAGAAGGAACAGACATAGGATCAGAGAAGAAAAGCGCTCAAGAGTTTAATCGGAATCTGGTCAAGTCGTCGTCCACTCCCGAGGCATTTCTACGTAGAGCAAGACTTCAAAGAAGAAACGTTCTACAAGAAGTTTTGAGGAGTTACTGCCCTTCAAGTATCAAGAGTAGACATTGCCTTCTGTAATACAGTGTCAAGTAGACGTCAGAAGTTACAGTTCTCCTTTTGTGAAGCCATCGCTTCGAGCATTGATTTCTGTCAGCTGAAACTTGCCAGCAAGTATTAACATTACCTCACTGTTCCCCCAGTTCATGCAGTGTAAGATTTTACTTTGTTATGTAAATAGGAGAAACCATTCTGCATTTATCTTTTGTTAGTAAGCTTGTAAATAAACCTTTGTTCTGTTAGTGTTTCTTTCTATATTCGTATCCCCAGTTTCAACTGTTGGTGTTGAATTAATTTTGTTTATCATAATATTGAACTTGGAGCGGACCTCAGTCCGTAATAAGCTATCTCCTTCCATTTCATCCATGCTGCAGTTACTCTCACACTGCTCTCTCAACCCCCACTTCACAGTTCAAAGTGTCCCTAATTATCAAATATAGTCTTAACTCTTCTAAGGTTTGCTCATCTGTCACATCAGGGAATCACAAATCTTTTGCTCCATATACATCCAGTAATCCTGAGCACCTAGTGGGTGACAAACATCTGTTGTATTTGGTACATAGTACACCTGGTTTCTTCCATTATTGATGGCAACTAATATTCATCTCAAATTCTGATAAAACAGCCACTGTCTCCACTCCAAATCTAATGTTATGGTAGAGTGCCATCACTAATTAATCTCTCAAGTACCCTCTGCCTTCATAATGCCTATTTCATTATTTGTCTTGGTACTGTCAAATGCAATTAACCTTCAATTCCACCTACCTCTCAAACCAGTTACAGTTTTGCTTGGTGGTGTATGTTGTACAACTTTAGTCCCTCCAAATAAAATGTGAAGTTTTGAATCATTAGCAAGATCTAGTGGATGATCTAAATCAACTGATTCAAGGCTTTCTTTCATTTGAGGAACAGATTCTCCTGTGAAAATAAAAACAGATGCTACAAAATGTGGAATTACTTATACATCAGTATAAAGTGTTAAAAATATTTTGTAGATAATAAATAAAATCATTTCCCTAAATATTCAAAGGGTGAAAATTAAAAATGAATAAGGTATATGAATTACATGCAGTAAATTCAATACACTACTCTTAAGTTTCAATACCTACCTGTAAGCATGCTTTCATCTACAACACAAGGGCCTCGAAGTAGCAAAAGATCACATGGTACAAGATTATCATTTTGGCTACGACCTACACTCACGATATCACCAGGAACCAACTGATCAGTCATTATAGAGCGCCATCTCCGATTGCGATACACCTGGAAAAGATTAAAGTTCCTATAACAGTTATTTCCACAATATATAAACTTTTTCAATATGCTACAAAAATGGTTTTTAAAGAATGGAGATGATCATAATGAAAAAACTTAACCATCTTTTTACCAGATGACACGACCTTTAAAATGCATCAATGTAATTTGGTGATTTTTTAATATGGCATACAATACTTTCAATCTTCCAAAGCTCTGATAAGGTAATCTTTTTGATGAATAAACAAAATGCTAAAACATCTAAATTCTATAACAGGCACACTATTAATTTAGGGGTTGCTTATCCAAGGAATACTCTGATGGTTGCTGAAGCATCATAACACAAAGAAATGACATTGCCATGAGCACGGTACAAGAAACCCAACACACAACTTTGTTACCTGCACATCGCATAAAAACCACTACCCATCCATTAAAAACATGACTGGTGGGTACTCCAGGTATGCAATATCCCCAGGCTTCTCACATCTCAATCACCTGAATTAAGGCAAGGAGACAGAGAAATAGGAAATATACTCCTATACTTCCTCCCCCAATACCATGAGCCCCGGAAAACAGACCTAATGTACTGGAATTTTCATAAGTAATCTCCACATTGCTAAATACATAATAAGAAGCAAAAAACAGATCTAGACTTCCAATATGTAGACTGAAGCATTGTGGAGTGACAGATTGCATTTAAACACCGGTGAAGTGGCGACTTCCCTAATTTTGTGGGCTTCAACTTTCAATATTAAGGGTACTGCCTCTTTCTGAATACCACTGAGATTCAGATTACATCTCTTCAAAAGGACAATGCATTCTTGGACATAGCACAAGATGGATTCTTCACCAACACCAGAGATTACAAGAGGGGTCTCTGATCTCCTTAGTTCTTTCAAGAAAGCACTTTAGGGCTCTAATCAGACAGAAAACTCCTGGTCTGTTGGTCTGAGGATACCTGTCAGGTTCTTGACAGGAGAAGGAACAGGGCTGGGGTTGGATGGGCTTTCATTCTTAGCTAAAAACCCGGGAGTGAACAAGCAGACTGCATCCCCTTGTGAAAAGCCAACTTGTTTGTCCAGCTTGCAATTTGATCATTCTTCTGGCTGTGGCCAAAGCAATTAAAAAGAGGGTTTTCCTCACTAAGTTCCTCAGAGATGAGGTGTGAAGGGGTTTATAGGAAGGACCAGAGAGCAAATGAAGTACAACATCTAATTTCCAAGGTACAGAAGTTGGTTGATTTTGTTTTGAAGTGTTAAAGGATTTAATTAAGCCACTAATATCATAACTAGCTGCAAGATCCAGCCATCTATGCCTATACACCAAATTAAGTGTGGCTCTACCACCTTTGATTGAAGTTGCTAGTCCTCTGGAGGACTTCAGGAAGAGCAATAAGTCTGCTGTTTGTGCTAGAGTGGTTTTAGAAGACGAGATGTCATGTCTTTGACACCAGCTGCTGAAAACTGACCGCTTAGCCTGGTAAACATTGGAGGAAGGTTGACGTCTACAGTTGGCCAATAGCCCTTGCTGCTGCTCTTAAAAATCCTTTTGCTCTGACAAGATTCCTGACAGTCTGAAGCCTGTCAGAGCGAGAGTGGACAAACCTTAATGAAAAGACTTCAACACTGCGGTAGGTGTCTTGGGAAGTACAACAACAGTCTGAGAAGGTCAGGGAACCACTCCCATGGCCAAAACGGGGCTACGAGGGTCACTGAAGAATTGTTGTGGGCCTGAAACTTGTTGATGACTTCCCTCACTATGCTGAAAGGTGAGAAGGCATAAATGTCCAGGTTGGACCACTCCTGGAGCACTGCATCAATTACCCATGCCAGAGGGTACAGAACTGGACAGCAATACAAGGGAAAGTGTTGCAAACAGGTCTAGCGACAGCTTCTTCTACTATTTCCACAAGTTGATGCAAACCTGTGAATTCAGTGTCCACTCCATCAGTAGAACATGTTTGCGACGACTTAATTTGTTTGAAAGGATGTTCAATTTGCCTTGAATGATTTGGGTGACAATCAGGGAGCAGTTGTCTTGGGCCCAAAGGAGTAGATTTTTGGCTGCTTGGCAAAGAGAGAAAGAGTACACATCTTGATTCTTGATGTAGGCCAACAATATCATGCTGACTGAATGAACAGTGACCATTTTGTTGCATGTATAGCGGCAAAATGTCGAAGAGCCATGTGCATAGCTTTCAGCTCCTTCATATTGAAATAGAGCTTCTTTTCTACTTGCTATCATGTCCCTGCAACTTCCAAATCCTGCAGATGAGGCCTCCAACCCAGATCTGAACCATCTGAGTACTATAAGGTTAGGCTTGGGTTCAACGGATGTATTATGATTTCCAGACTGAGAATCCCCCTTCTCCAAGCCACTACCAAAGGTCCTCCTTGATTTCGGGAGTGATGGGGAAGAAGAATGAGTCTGGGAGGGTGTTCCTGCACCAACTGGCCTTTAGGGAGAACCGAAAGTCTAGTGTGAAGTCTCCCTAAATGCACAGACTTCTTGATGGATGAGAGGATGACTAGGAGGCTCATCCCCTCATTGGCTTAGCAGGAAGGCAGAGCGAAGAATTTCTGAACCATCTGAAGGTAGGACTGAATTCTTCTCTGGGATGGAAAAGCCAGAAAATTGTGAGTCGATGATCTTCCCTAAAACGAGAATTGACCGAGTAGTCAGGACTACCTGAGACTTGGGAAAGTTGATTAACCCTTAAACGCCAAAGCGGTATTTTAAAAATCGTCTCCCGTATGCCGGCGGCGTTCGCGAGTGAGCGCCGAAGCGGAAAAAATGTTTTTTTCAAAAAAATCACAGCACGCTCAGTTTTCAAGATTAAGAGTTCACTTTTGGCTCCTTTTTTTGTCATTGTCTGAAGTTTAGTACGCAATCGTCAGAAATGAAAAAAATATCATTATCATATATAAATATTGGGATATATGACAGCGCAACAAAATTTTCATATATAATTGTATACAAATCGCGCTGTGAGCAAAACGGTTAAAGATAACGAGTTAATTTTTGTTGTTGTATTGTACACTAAATTGCAATCATTTTGGTATATAACACATTTTAAAACAATCAAGGCAACACAGAGAAAATATTATCACAAAATGATGCATGAATTTGTAACGCGCGGACGTAAAAAAAAGCGGTTTTCAAAAATTCACCATAAATCGAAATATTGTGCTAGAGACTTCCCGTTTGTTGCAAAATGAAGGTAATTGATTGAATATTACTAGACTGTAAGTGCTGTAGCTTACAATTGCAGTTTTCGACCATTTCGGTCGAGTTAAAGTTGAACGAAGGACAAATTTTTTCTATTTATCATTATTTATATGAAAATATTTCAAAACTGATAAAAGCTACTACAACCATGGGTTGCTTTTTGTTGTATTCTACATGAAATTGCACACATTTTCATATATAAAACTTTATGTAACGGCTAATTTAAAATGGTGCAAACATTACGACAATCGGACGAAAAAATTATGATTTTTTTGGAAGAGTTACGATGCAGACGTAAGGAAAAGGTTTTTTTTTTATTAATTCACCATAAATCGAAATATTGTGCTAGAGACTTCCAATTTGTTGCAAAATAAAGGTAAATGATTGAATATTACTAGAATGTAAGATTTTTAGCTTACAATTCCGTTTTTCGACCATTTTGGTCGAGTCAAAGTTGACCGAAGGTTGATATTTTGGCACTTATCGTTATTTATATGAAAATATTTCAAACCTGAAAAAAAGCTACAACCATGAGTTGTTTTTTGTTGTATTCTACATGAAATTGCGCACATCTCCATATACAGTGGTACCTCGAGATACGAAATTAATCTGTTCCGAGACGGCCTTCGTATCAAGAGTTTTTCGTATCTTGGAACACATTTTACATGTAAAATGGCTAATCCGTTCCAAGCCCTCCAAAAACACCCCAGTAAATTATATTTCCAGGCCTAAAACACATGTTCTAGGGTTACGACGGAAGAAATATGACTCCAAAAAGGCAAAATACTGTACATACTTGAGTAATATTCAACTGCATGTAATGTTCAACCCCATTTTTACTGCATATATTAGGACTTTAGCATATGTCCCTTAGCAATAAGCCTAGCCTATATTAGCGGTTGCTACTGTAGCCTAGTCTATGATTCTGACATCTAAACCTAAGAGCTAAAAGCTTAGAATATGCCAATAAAATGTATAAATAATCAGTATGTACTCATTTCAAATAATTATTAATTAATCATTAACTATAATACGCAAACAAACAAAAAACAAACCTTCCAATCGATTGTTTACATTCTCAGCTCTTACCCGTCTTACGAGTATCGAACAAGCGCCAAGCAATCATTTTTCCTAGCACACAGTAAGCCATAAATTGTCATTAGTATCTCTCTTCAACTAATGAAACCACTAAACAGTATAATAACCATTCATTTCTTTTCTTTATTCTATCTTTACCTAACGGAGATACCGAGTTACTGACAACTATAATGAAACATACGCAATACGTATATGTAACGTAATAATAAAACAGAAGAAGAATTCTAAAAAATGCATATTTGTTGGCAGTCTGATTTATTTTATATTTTATGATATCTAATTCACATTTTTTTTTATTAAATGTATTGCATATACTCATTTCAAATAATTATTAAGTAACCACTAACTATAATAAACAAACAAACAAAAGCTTCCAAACGTCTGTTTACATCCAGCACTTACGAGTATCGAACGATCGCCAAGCAATCACTTTTACACAGTAAGCCATAAATTTTCATTATCTCTCTTCAACTACTGAAACTACCAAACAGTATAATAACCATTCATTTCTATTCTTTATTCTATCTTTATATAATGTTCTTTTTTTTTATTAAATGTATTGCATGAATACTAAGTTTTTCAATTTACAGCAACCTTTTACCAATAGAATACTTAAAGCACAAGGGGTAGATGCTGACCAATAGGAGAGCAGGACCTTATGGGGTGACTAGCATCAGGAACCAATGGGAGAGCGGGAGGATGGTGGCGAGTTTACTCAGTTGGCGGCGTGGGAGTTTTAAAATTGTTCTCGGTGGTCCGGGCAAATCTCGGGACTTTATAGCAATAACCTTTCGTATCTTGAAAACTTTTCGTATGTAGAGCAGTAAAATTTTTCGTATTGGCTTTCGTAACTTGGATTTTTCGTAAGTTGAGCCTTTCGTATCTCGAGGTACTACTGTATAAAACTTTATATAACGGCTAATTTAAAGTGGTGCAAACATTACGACAATCGGACAAAAAAATGTATGATTTTTTCGGAAGAGTTACCGCGCAGACGTAAGGAAAAAGTTTTTTTTCATAAATTCACCATAAATTGAAATATTGTGCTAGAGACTTCAAATTTGTTGCAAACTGAAGGGAAATGATTGAATATTACTAGAATATAAGAGTTTTAGCTTACAATTGCGTTTTTTGACCATTTCAGTAGAGTCAAAGTTGACCAAAGCTTGAAATTTTGGCACTTATCGTTATTTATATGAAAATATTTCAAAACTGATAAAATCTACAACCATGAGTTGTTTTTAGTTGTATTCTACATGAAATTGTGCACATTTTCATATATAATAATCCATGTAACAGCTAATATAAAATGGTGCAAAAATTATTTCAGACTAAATAATTTCTGAGATGTGTCGCTGATACTTTTTCGTGCGAGAAGAAAGAAATTCGCACTTGCGCGCCTGAGTAACGATTGTAAATCAAGGCGCGTGATTCAAAAGTTTTCGCCTAGTAGGTCTATAACTATTTTTCTGCGAATTAAAAAAAAAAAATTTTCGTTGACGTACCATACGTCCAATTGGCACCCGACAGACAATTTTCGTCGACGTTTAATACGTCCAATCAGCGTTAAAGGGTTAAGAGGCCCAGATCCTGAGCAAGGAGAAGTCTTCTGCAATTCCTCTGTGCAGTGGGTTCTTGAAGGAGAATGTAGGAGCCAATTGTCAAGATAAAGTTATAAATTGATGTTCATCAGATGGAGCCACTTTGCCAAAGGGGTGAGAACCATAGCAGTCTGGGGGTTTATGTAATCCCATAGGATTTTTATGATTAGAACATGGCACCTACCTAGATTCTTGAATAGGTTCCAAATAACAAGAAAATCTTTGCTAGAGATTTATCAGGGGTGGCAGATGGCAGCCATCTTGCAGTTCAAAATGGCCACCATTTTGGGCACTCTTTCCAGTAAGAGTTGGTGTTTTTAGTCCAATAATCCATTTATTTTCAGTCAACTTGAACTATAACTAATTAGTTGAGTCTGGATTTTTAAAGTAAATTACCAAAACATTTAGTATTCGAAATGGCTGCTATAGGTACTGACCCACATATAGAATTCTGTTTACTTTTTAGTGATTTCTTCAACCTTCAGGAAGCAACTGGGCAATTTCTAGTTATTTCTGGTTGTGATATCACAAATTCTTAGTAATTTGTATTTTTCCTAGCTATACTTACCCCGAACTACTATCGTTGGAGAATCCTGGATGATAACCCAGTACCGACCAGAAAAAACTGGTTATTCCTTCCCCTACCCCTAGCCAGGTATGTGCCCCAGGGGTCAAAGATCATGACCCATACATGGTTGCCAGTCCTATCCATGTCTCTAATACTCCTGCCCTCAGATACATGGGGAAGGTAGGGAGGGCTTAAAAAACTTAGTAGTTCGGAGTAAGTATAGCTAGGAAAAATACAAATGACTAAGAATTTGTGATTTGTTCCGACGCTGTATACTTACCCTGAACTACTATCATAGGAGACTTATTCTTTAGTAGGCGGGAGTATCAAGGGAAGGAGAGGCCCGGTCTAAGGTTCTGAGGGCATCTGCCCCAAGGGGGACACGCTCCGCTGGATTAGGGTGCAGGGGAGGTCCGCCGACGGGGGAGAACCGACCTGGCCTGTATAGGAGGGGAGGAATCATCCACCAGTACACATAAGGCAATGGTTTGTATAATACTCTACTCGCTCACTAAGTCTCACCTGTTTAGACGAGGGGTCCTGACACGTATGCCGAAGGCCCAGGGAAGGAATGAAGGGGAGGGGGGAGGGAAGAAGGATAATCACACTTTACACACACACACCCGCTCACACTCTCGAATCACCTGGCAGGGCTAAACCTCCTGGTGCAGTCTTTGAGGTAATGGGTTGTAAAGGTGGATTGCTTTTTACAGACCCTGGCCTGGAGTACCTGACTGACCGCCAAATTCTTGGAGAAGGACAGGGAAGGTGCCTATGCCCCTGATGTCGAGGGTCTTTGCCCCCTGAGGGGGGGAGGTCCTGCTCCCTCGTAGGCCCCCTTGATGGTTTCCCTCAACCAGGAGTTGGTGTTCTTTGAAACCGCCTTCTTGTTCCAGCCGGTAGTCAGGAACAGGTTCTGAATCCTGGGGCGAAGCCTCTCCGTCCTGCCAAGGTACTTTCTCACCGCCCTGACCAGGCATAGGAGGAGGTCCTAGGGATCCTCCGACCTAGGCAGGGCCGGCCGGGATGGAGAATTCCACAAGCCTCTCATTTACTTACTACCAATGGGTTCTGGGTCCTGGCCACGAAGGATAGCACGAAACTGAAGGCGAGGTCTTTCCATACCCTCGAGTGGGATACCGCATGGGAGAGGCCGTGCAGCTCCCCCACCCTTTTTGAGGAGGCTAAGGCTAACAGGAAGACCGTCTTAAGTGTGAGCTCCCTGTCCATGATGTCCATGAGGGGCTTGAAAGGGGGCTTTTCTAGAGCGTCCAGGACCCTGGCTACATCCTAGTGAGGAACTGTCAAGGACCTGAGAGGGTACGCCTGCTCGAAGACCTACCAGGGAGTCCCCCACCTCTGGAGAGGTGGCTGGAACACCGGAGGAGGATGAGGACAGACCTATGGGGACACTGGGGAGACAGAGTGTGCTCTGGATTGGACACTCCTGCTGGGGCAATGAAATGGACTCCTCGGCCGGCAATGGACTCACCTAGGTCCCCTCGCTGGGAGGGGACGGGGGAAAACTCCCGATGCTCCGTTGAAGAATCCTGTAGAGGAACAGGAGAAGGCGAAGGCCCTCCAGGCCCTCGGCTAATACTTCTACTGTGAGGTACCTCTGAAGAAGCCTTCTTGGAGGGGATCTGGGCTTCTTTTTCCTCTTTGTCGAAGCCAGATCCCATTGGTGGTCCGTTCCACATGGAACACTAACCACACGTGGCTTCGTGCAAACAAGGACAACCCTGACACTTGTTGCATAAAGAATGGGGGTCTATCTTAACAAACGAAAGAAATGGCCAACAAGCCCTGCCCTTAGGACTGAGGCAATGCCGTTGCGAAGAAGAATCCATCTCCGAAAGGAACAATCACACATGTGGGAAACACACAACACACAGGGAAACATAAAGGGAAAACGGGCTGGTAATGGATGTCGAGCTGGAGCGTGTGACCGCTACAGCGACCAGGAAAGACTGGCAACCAGGTCATGGGTCATGACCTTCGACCCCTGGGGCAAGTGCCTGGGTAGGGGAAGGAATAACCTGCTTTTTCTAGTTGGTACCGGATTGACATCCAGGATTCTCCTACGATGGTGGTTTGGGGTAAGTATACGGCATCGGAACAAATAAGGGTTGTTGATTACGTCATTGTTGGCAGTAAAAAACCAATATGGCTGCCAAAGACCCCATATGGCTTCCATACATTTCCTAAAGAAATCTCCAATGGGTCTGATCATAATTTACCTAAATATTCACAACATTTCATTTCACTGGCTTCCTCATCATCTGATAGGGGGAGGGTAGCTTCATCCTCACATTCTGCATTATCAAATTTGTCTGATTCAGTAGAATATCTGCACAGTCCAGTACAATTAAGTTTATTCTTTCAACATTTGCACACATTGGTTGAACATCTTGACTTGGAAAAATTGTATTTGACCACATAAATTATTGCATTAGGAGCCAGTGGCAATGGTTTCATTACTGGCTTGTATTCTCCATCTATTAAATTCCACCCACAGTCATCAGGCTTTGATACCTCTGGATTCGCAATGATGTCATTGAACCAAATCATTGCCTGGTAGCATGCCCGCATTATAGCTGGTAGAAGTGCAGCTCTGGTAGGAGGGAGACCTTTAGAATGAGAATACCCCTGACAAATCTTCCAGTGACATTTGCTCCTGATAAATGCATGGAAGCCTGGGAGAGAGGCAGCCCTATTAGGACCCAAAGCATTGAAGATTGGAGCAAGTGGTACTAATCTACAATCCTCACAAACTCCTGTGATGAAACATGTACATATCTCTATAAAGAATTTGGTAATGCCTAATGACTAGTATGAGGATGCCTGTGTCTGATGAAAAAAATTTTTAAAAGATGTGGCACCATTTTGTGTGGCATTTACACAATTCAGGATAAGCACTTGGTATCTGCTTCTTGTTGAGAGCTTGAAAGGCCTTTAATTTCTTTATGTGTGACCTTTGCTTGATTAGGCCAAGTCACTAAAGACACTTGCCACTTGCTTTAACATACGGAAACATATTTGTCTGCTAGATATGTAGTAAACTCATCTTTTGTTTTTACATGGGCAAGCAGACTTTTCATGCTGGTCTTACCAATAGATGTTGTATCTGTTATGCAATATGGAATGGCTTTGGTGCTTGCTAGTCTTTTTTCATGTGTTGCTGCTTTCAAAGATGCCCCATATCATATTGATCAAAAACTACATGCACTATCGACAAGAAAAGTGAAGATACAATTTTTATTAGTTTTTGTTCATCGAATTTCCTGAAAAGACAATCTCGCTAAATCTACTCTAGAACATGAAAATACATTGCAAATTATATCATATAAGTTAAAACTGCAAAACAAAACCATTCAGATACTTAAAAACACGATATATGGCTGAAGTAATTGGAATTTCTCAGATGGATACGTTCATAGAGATTTGGTACATATTATGTGAATTTCTGATTGTAGTATACTATGTATCACGAAGACAATACTTACTCGTTTTCCTTCATGAACGGGAATATTATTGCATCATCATAAGTGGTGAATGTAATTGTTTTAGTTTCTACAAATTTATGTTTGTATTCCAAAGCGTTTAAAGTTAGCTGACATCAATGACAGCCAATGTTGCAACGGCTAAGATAGGTTGAGAAAATCTAGTTGCATCCGCAAGAGCGTTTTCTATGATGTGAGGAGGAGCCCTAGAACTTCAAGCGGGAAAGCGCAAGTCACTGGATACTGGCTTACGCAACGGATTTCACACTTTGATTACTTTGGTGTTGACATGGATCGAATGGAATCCGTTAATTTTTTTACATAAAAAATATGCTCCCATACCATCTATTAATGAAAACAATTACTAAATTAATTTACTAAAGTATTTAAGTCATATTTCAACTTAAAAACCCTACATACAGTAAAACCTCGACATATGAGCACTTCAACATATGACCATTCCGAGATACGAGCCAGCCTCTAAGCAAAATTTTGCATTGAGATACGAGCACCATATTGAGATACTAGCAGTCGAGTATTCTTACAGATGCTAACACTAGATGGCTGAGCGCTACCACGCCACTTCACTCATTCAGTTCACATGATCGTTGACTTCCGTACACCTCTCCCGAGCACCTCCCATGTTGTGTTTGCATTATTTACATGATTTTCACTATTTGTGAACATTCTTTGTAATAAGTGATGAGTCCTAAGAAAGCAAATGGTGAGGTTGGCTGTGAGAAGGAAAAAAGCATGATGACGATGGAGACGTGAGTGAGTTAGCATGCAATCACTACCAAAGTACATCGACGATATGTACAATCCTCACACAGAAAGATGCTATCAAGAGCACAAAGCCTTCCAAAACTAAGTTCAGTTAAGTTAATTTTAAGTTTAAGTGTTATGCTATGTGTAAGGAACAGTATTAAATATGGTACCATCCAACTCTCCCGCCCTCCCTCCTCCGCACACACCGCCGTTAGCCACTATAATCTGTCTCGAAGGTAAGAACTCATAATAAAACCTCATTTTATTTCATGTCACAGTAATCATTTATTATAAAATTTTGTGTGAGTGTATAGTATGTCTATACAGTACAATAGCAATTAAAAACATGTTTTTCTATTGTTATTATTTTTTATTTGGATGTTTTTCGAGGGCCGGAATGGACTAAATTTTTGTCAGTTTTTATATATGGGAAAAATTGAATTGAGATAAGAGCAAATTGACTAATGAGCTCGGTCTAGAAAAGAATTATACTTATATCTCAAGGTATTAATGGAACAAAAAATAACCTTGTTCTATATAAATAGTTTCTTGAGATTTATTTATGCTAACTGGAAGCAAGACAACTGCTCTGAATTTAGTTAAATACGTATGGTGAAATAAACTTACCTCCACCCTTAGCTGATTTTTCCACACCAAAACATTGATCGCTTTATTTGTACTATATAATACAATAGTAATATGTGACTTCATACAGTAATATTGGATACAGTGAAGTAAAGCATAACTTTTAAAAGATCCAAGGAAAAGATATATATCGTGGATCCTACGTATTTGCGTCCTCGACATTCGTGGACTCACGTATTTGCAGATTTCTCTATGGACCATATCTACCCATCCTTTGCTGGAAATTCGTGTATTCACAGTATTTTTCTATGAGAAATATCCATAAGTTACTGTACAAGCAATCCCCAGTGATCAACGGACTTGGTTAATGGCGATCCGGTTTTATGGTGCAAAATTGGCAATTTATGGCACCATATCAGGCCAAGTTTCGGTTATCGGCCCCGTAATGTGCCGATAATAGAGTTATGGTGCCATAACATAAGTACCTAATAGAGGCACCATTAACCAAAACTCATAAATTGCCGAGCTTATGTTAATGGCAGTTTTTGCTTACCAACACCCATCGAGAACTGAACCACCGCCGATAACCGAGGACTGCCTGTATTTTCATATTGATTTCATGTTAAATGCACTTTTTGTGATAAATGTATTTAAATAAACCAGGTACAAGCATTTTTAGTGAGTTTTTATTGAGTTTGAACTAATAAAAATGATATTGTTAAACTACAATAAAGTTTTGTACATTACTTACCTGCAGATATATACTTAGCTATAGTCTCCGACGTTTCCCGACAGAATTTCAAATCTCGCGGCACACGCGACAGGTAGGTCAGGTGGTCTACCTTACCCGCCGCTGGGTGGCGGATGTACGAACCACTCCCGTAAGCTTGTCAGATTTTTCTCTTCCACCTGTCTCCTGAGGGGAGGCTGGGTGGGCCATTAATCGTATATATCTGCCAGGTAAGTATGTACAAAACTTTATTGTAGTTAACAATATCATTTTTGTACATGAACTTCCCTGACAGATATATACTTAGCTGATTGGCACCCTTGGTGGAGGGTAAGAGACAGCTCAATAATACAGGTAAGACGGGAAACAACTAATGTTGTAGGATTATAAAAAAAAACCTTGGGTTCTCACCTTTTCAGGATGAAGACTTCATAGATACTATCTCTGAGTCTGCATTGCCTGGAGAGCTACAGCTAGGACGTGACCTGATGCTGAAAGACTCTCGGATCTACCACTGGGATATGTGATCCCCTATTGTGGTAGAATCCAAGTCGGATGCTGTTAGAGGGACCTTGTCCGCTTACCTAACAGATCCTTACCACTACCTCTGCAAGGAGCCAAAACCCACCAGACCACCTAACCAAAATACAAAGGTTAATATTACGACAAAAAGAGGTGCCTCCTGCAACCTCTTTCAGACAACCAAAAAACAACAATATAAAATATAGGGTAACATATAAAAAATTACACAGGATAAGTTTCAGCTCCCTGCCCCAGCACGAATCCGCCGATACGAAAGGACCCAAGGCGAAGCATTTATCATGTGATTTTTACATCACGTAGGTAGTGGTTTGCGAAAACCGATTGGCATCTCCAAAAAGTCGCCTCCATCAAGTTCCGCACAGACATATTTTTTTTCTGAATGCAAGCGAAGTTGCGATGGCTCTCACCTCGTGAGCTTTCACTTTCAGTAGTCTAAACTGATCTTCCTTACAGGCAACATTGTGCCTCTGTAATAAGGCTTCTCAGAAAAAAGGAAAGAGCATTCTTCGACATGGGCCGAGTGGGGTCCTTTACGGAGCACCAAAGTACATCTTGATTAGCCTTAAGTTGTTCCTTCCTCTTAAGGAAATACTTCATAATTCTCATAGGGCAAAGAGTTCTTTCAGGCTCTTCCCCTACTAGAAAAGATAAACTACGAACTTCAAAGCTCCTGGGCCAAGGGCGTGATGGTTTTTCATTTCTTTGCAAGGAAACTTGGAAGAAACGAACATACCATAGAATCTTTCCTTAAACCCTACATTGCCCTCAATAGCTTGGAGCTCACTCTCTTTTAGCTGTAGCTAGGGCAAAAGGAAGATAGCCTTCTTCGTCAAGTCCTTGAAAGAGGCTAAGCCAGGAGGTCGAATCTAGACGATCCAAGGAATTGTAGGACTACGTCTAGATTCCAGTTCGGTACTACAATGAGGACGCTTAATGGTTTCAAATGATCTAATAAGATCATGCAGGTCCTTATCATCGGATATATTTAAGCCTCTATGCCGAAATACCGCCGCAACATACTGCGGTATCCCTTAATAGTTGACACAACCAGATGACATTCTTCTTTGAGGAAAATAAGGAAATCCGCAATTTGGGTCACAGAGGTACTGGAAGAGGAAATGTTCTTCCTCTTGCACCAACGTCTGAAGACATCCCACTTTGACTGGTATACACGCAAGGTGGAAGGTCTCCTCGCTCTTGCGATTGCTTTAGCAGCTGCTGCTGAAAAGCCTCGCTCCTGACCCCCCCCCCCCCCCCCATAACCGACAAAACCTTTCGCTCTGACCAAAATTTGGACAGTCTGAAACCAGTCAGGACTGAGAGCGAGGAGATTTTTGTGGGTACCTGTCGAAGTGGGGGGTTGTCTGAGTAGATCGCTCCTTATTCGGGAGCGATCTTGGAAGGTCCACCCAACCATTCCAGTACCTCTGTGAACCATTCTTGGGCCGGCCAAAATGGGAGCGATTTAAGGTCATTCTCGTTGAATCGGACTCTACGAACTTCTTGATAGTTAGCCCGAGGATCTTGAAGGGGGGAAACGCGTAGACGTCGAGTCCGTTCCAGTCTAGAAGAAGAGCATCTATTGCTACTGCCTCTGGATCCGATATCGGAGAGCAGTAAGGATCCAGCCTCTTGTTCTTTGACGTGGCAAAGAGGTCTATGTGTGGCCTTGCCCCATAACTTCCAAACAGCTCTGGCATACATCCAGATGAAGGGTCCACTCTGTGGGAAGGACCTGATCTTTCCTGCTGAGGAGATCTGCTCTTACATTCCCTTTCTCCCTGCACGAAACCTGGTGAGAAGCTTGATTCCTCTTTCTTCTGCCCACAGAAGAAGGTCTCTTGCTGTCTCGTACAGGGAGAAGGAATGCGTCCCCCCCTGTTTCCTGATGTATGCCAGAGCTGTAGTGTTGTCCGCGTTGACCTGCCCACTACCGATCTTCTGACTTTGGGCTCGAAAGCCTTCAGAGCCAACCACACAGCCATCAACTCCTTTCTGTTGATGTGCCAGGCTACCTGGTCCCCCACCCAGGTACCTGACACTTCGTTGGTTCCCAGAGTTGCACCCCACCCCATGTCCGACGCGTCGGAGAACAACACCAGGTTGGGGGTCTGTGATTGAAGAGACAGTCCCTTCGCAAAGAGGTTGGGATCTGTCCACCATAAGAGATGTTTCTTGATGTCCTGGGATAACGACAGGGAGAACGTCAAATCCTGAGAACGACGACTCCAATTCCGATGAAGAAAGAATTGGAGCGGTCTCAGGTGCAACCTTCCTAGGAAACGAATTGCTCCAGAGAGGAGAGTGTCCCAGCAGACTCATCCACTCCCTCACTGTGCATACTTCTTTCCCTAAGAAGGTGTTACTCTCTCGAATCCTCGGGCTATCCTTTCCTGCGAGGGAAAAGCCCGAAAACTCAGAGAGTTCATCTGTATCCCGAGATACACACACTCTTCCTCCGCTCGGGAATTAGTGATGACTTCTTGAAATTGACGAGAAGTCCCAAAGCCTTCGTCAATTCTAAAGTTACTTGTAAGTCCTTCAAACAACGATCTTCTGAATTGGCCCTTATTAGCCAATCGTCGAGGTACATGGATATCCTCACCCCTTTCAAATGAAGCCATTGAGCCACATTCCTCAAAATCCCCGTGAACACTTGAGGGGCCGTCGAGAGGCCGAAACACAGAGCCCTGAACTGAAAAATTTTCCCCCCCATCATGAATCTGAGAAACTTCCTCGAGGAAGGATGGATCGGTACGTGGAAGTAAGCGTCCTGAAAATCCAAGGAAACCATCCAGTCCCCTGGACGAAGCGCTGCCAGCACTGATGAAGGCGTTTCCATCGTGAACTTCTTCTTTTCTACGAAGAAGTTCAGGGCGCTTACATCCAACACCGGTCTCCATCCCCCTGAGGACTTCGGAAACTAGGAAAAAAAGGCGGTTGTAGAAAGCCCGATGAATGATGGTCTGTCACTAGTTCGATAGCCCCCTTCTCCAGCATCTGATCTACTGCTAGATGGAGAGCTTGATTCATGATGGGGTCTCTGTAACCTGGCCGTCAGTTCCCTTGGGATGGTCGTCAAGGGAGGTCTTTCGACGAAAGGGATGAGGTAACCTCTCCTCAAAATAGAAAGGGTCCAAGGATCCGCCCCTTTTTGTTTTTGGCCCAGACTTCTGCAAACTCTAAGAGTCTGGCGCCCACCGTTGTTTGAAGGACTTGCAAGTTTATTTGGGGGCTTTAACAGACTTGGCGAAAGTCTTACCCCTTCTTGAAGGTCTACGACCTCTAAACGTAGAGGTTCTTGATGAAGATGCCCCTCGAAAGGGTTTCTCGAACACTTGCCTTTTCCTTCTTAGCCTTGTAGGAAAGGAAGGCGAGTTTTCTTGCCGACTGTGCCAAAAGGTCCTGGGTGGCTTTGGCCGAAAGTGACCTCGAAATGTCCTGCCACTCGATGTTTCGGGAACAACTGAGTAGACAGAGGAGCAAACAGCAAAGAAGACCTCTGAGCATGGGAGACCGACTTCGTTAAGAAGGAACAGTAAACCGACCTCTTCTTCACGATGCCGGCCCCATAAAGGGAGGCGATTTCACTCGCTCCGTCTCTTACTGACTTGGTCCATTACAAGACAAAACACACATAAGATCATCTGGTGAAATTGACTCTGGCACTTCAATTTTCTTGGCTAGGACTCCCAACGACCAATCAAGGAAGTTAAATACTTCTAGCACTCTAAACATACCTTTGAGCAAATGATCCAATTCGTTCATTGCCCAAGTCGTCTTAGCAGAGTTAAGGGCAGTTCTCCTTGTCGAATCTACCAGTGCCGAAAAATCCGAATCAGCCGAGACGGTAGACCCAATCCTAAGGGCTCTCCTGTTTCGTACCTAGAAACCAGCGCGTCCTGATAACTTCGAAGGAGGAAAAGCGAACATCGTTTTCGCTTCTTCTTTGGAAGCCATCCAGGAACCAAAACTCCTCAGTGCCTTCTTCATAGAAAGAGTTGGCTTCATCCTCACACAAGAAGAACTCTTCGCGTCTTCGCCGTTGAAAAAAAGTGAGTGAGGAGAAGGAGGAGCCGTAGGCTAAGGGAATCCCCAAAAAACTTGTAAAAGTAGCTCTGTAAGCTTCTTGTAAGAAGAGCAGCAGCAGCAAGTGTTCGGTTCCTCATCCGAACCTTCTAGGAGTCTTGTCGAGGCGAGCGCGGCCCGGAAGATCCTTAGGTGACGAAGGGATCCTAGCAGGAGTTGAGCGAGAGTTGGAGAACGCCCTCTCTTAGAAGAGTTCACATCCACTGGAGAACGATGAGAAGATCTGGGAAGTATACGATGAGACTCCCTCTTCGAGGTATACGGAATCTCAGCCGAAGGGAGAGGTAGGGCTCCTACTCCGAGAATTCTCGGAAACATCCGCAGGGCGCTTACGAGGAGGCGAGCGCCTACTATACTCTATGCACCTATCCTGGGGCGAGCGGCTGCCAGGGAGAAGAGCGCCTATCGAGAGCAGAGCGCTTGCGCTCTCCATACCGTCCAGTTGCGTACGATCGAAAGAAGTTCGACTGGAAGGCGAAATGCTCCTACTAGGAGAAGGCGCTTGCGAGACTCTTGACGTCTACAAAGTAACTCAGGAGAAGGGCGCTTCAAAACTAACGAGCGCCTTACTTGGAGAAGGGCTTCCGGGTTTCCTGGCCTACCAAGAGACAAACGGTCAGGAGAAGTGCGCCCTAGAAGCGGGAGAGCGCCTACACGGAGAGGGCGCTTGAAAGACTCTTGTTGTCTGCCTTAGGAGAATCAGGAGTATACGCCTTAAAAGAGACGAGCGCCTACTAGGAGCTAGAGCTCTGGTTGCTTAGGTTGGGGCAGTATGTGCAGTAGGCTCTTGGCGCCTACCTTGCGGGGAGCGGCTAACAGTAGGCCGTCTATCATGCCACACGACTCCTACCAGACTCTAGATGCCTGTCAGGAGAGAAGTCACGATCCGATACTCGAGGAGAGTGACATCTGGAAGAAGAACGCCTACTTGTATAAGGGCGCCTTCTATAATCTTGAGGCTGCTGAGGAGAAGTCTCACGCGAGGGAGTTGAAGAAATCGCGTGATGAGCAGGTGCAGTGCGCTTACCGGAAGCGGGGGGGGAATCCAATCTGGAGAAAAAACTTCTTTCTCCATAGAGCGTCCTACCGATGTTTGGCGCCTTGAAATTGAAACGAGAGCCAGGCGAGCGAGGGCGCTCACGCTCGAGTGAGGGCGCTCCCGCGAGCGAGCGGCTCACGCGAGCCCCCACCTTCATACGAAACCTCCCCATATGAAGGAGAAACGATCCTCTGAAGAGCGGCGCCTAGATCTCTTGATCGGAAGAGAAACGTCCTTCTTCCTACGTGATCTAACTGCTAGAGAGTCTGCTAGCGCCGTGATCTGAGCTTGAAGTCCCGCGAGTACTCTCGTAGGAGAATCTTCTAATTCTTTCCTCGGAAGCAGGCGCCGAGCGCGAGCGCGAGAGAAGAACGATCACAGGATTTCTTGTGTTTCTTCGCCTCCACCGACGATTCTTCCGGGAAAACCTCCGGGACTAGAAGCCAAAGGACTGCAGGGAGCTTCCAAGCCCTCTTCAAGGCGGGCGCGACGCATCCGGGGAGTTCCACCAAACCTCTCTTCGGAGAGGGAGACGACGAAGAGGAGAAGCATTGGCGTAGGAGCTCCTTCCTTCTGTAGCGTATCGACAGCCTGGGAGCGTACTTCAGGATCTTGCCGAGGGGACGCTGACCGGAAAGATGGGGGCTCTCCCTAGCCCTCCTGTGCGGCATTTCGGACTTCCTACTCCACTGACGAATCTGGAAAGGTCTAGGCCTAGCCACTAAGGAAGCGTCAGACGCTTACCCTTCCACAACATGGGGACACGCACTGACACTAACACTCTCCTTACCTTCCAATGACGAACTCTTCTGATCCACAGAACCGATTCTTGCTTTCAGAGCTGCCGCCTCCGAATCGAATCCGGCTTCTTCGGTGCGGGGAGCCGGGGCTGCAACTTGGGAAGAAGGTTCTAATTCTACGTTAGTACTATTAGGATCCACATCCAACTCACTCATTCTAGATCTGCTAGAACTTCTAGAGGAAGCCTTACCGGCACTCTATCACGTTTCCAAACTTCCTAACATAAGAAGAGAGAGCCTTATATTCTTCTTCATTCAAATCCCTTACATTCAACTACAAGGGTTAGCAAATACGCACAAATCATTCCCCCTGCATTTCATGCAAACCGTGTCGGGGGGTCCTACCGAAGCTTTCGGCAACCTCACCTTACATCCAATTCATTCACGCAAACCCTAAACAACACCGAAGTTTTAACTACCGATTCTAGATCAGGACATCGTTAAAGAAAATCAAACTCAAAATCAAACCGGTCCAACCAATCAGCGTATGCCAAGCCAAAACCAAGCGAATACGTCACCAAAAGAAGTCCAAATTAACTCCAGGCAAGCGAGAATCGAAAAACTATCGAGAGGAACCGACCAACAGTTGTTATCGTTCCCGCGACAGAGGAAAAATCTGACAAGCTTACGGGAGTGGTTCGTACATCGCCACCCAGCGGCGGGTAAGGTAGACCACCTGACCTACCTGTCGCGTGTGCCGCGAGATTTGACAATTCTGTCGGGAACGTCGGAGGACTATAGCTAAGTATATATCTGTCAGGGAAGTTCATGGTACAAAATAAGCAGTTTTAGACATTTTATTGGGGTTCTAAGTATGTACTGATGCTAACTATATGCAGGGTGTTGTCTGGAACACATCCCCCATGAAAAAGGCTACCACTGTATTAGTATGTTTATATTTTATGAGTCTCACAGCACTCAAGCCACCAATATCCAAACAATGGCACTGTAAACCCTAGGGAGGGTAAACCTCCGTTATAAATATTGGACAAGCACCATAAAAATGAAATGTCAATAACCGATAACCGGGGCCTGCCTGTAATGAGATTACAGTTTTTAAAAAAATCAGGACTATAAGCTGAATCCCAATGAAAAAGCAATTATATTATTATTATAAAATAGTTTTTAAAAAAACCATTGTGTGAAATAGCCACTCTGCAGGGTTGTCCAGAAGATTTGTTCCTGAAAGCTTTCCAAAATGGAACAATATTCCTACATAAATTAAAAAATGTTTCCTAGATGTATTAAAAAGTGTAACAGTGTAAAGTAAAAGAAGTTAGTCAAATTAAATGAGTACAAGAAGATTGATGAAAAGTAAAAGGTAAAAAACAATGCAGTTGGCCAAAAAGTCACTGCAAAAAAACTTGAGTGCCATCTGTAGTATGCCATGCAAGGAACACAGTAAGCAGGATGCCTTACAAGGAGAACAAAAACTAATGTATAAATTTTGAGTTCACTTATTATATTTTTACTCTCACAAAAGTCTCCATCAAGAAGAAAATAATCCCTATACAACATCTGAGTCAAGTAAAAAATACAAAGTAATAAGCAATCTATGATTTTTAATTTAAACTTTCTCCACTGGAAAACTAGTTCCTGTCATTTATTTATAATCAGTGGTTTGGTCACAACGATTCTAAATTCTCATTATAGCCATGTATTTACTTATCACAATGGTGACGCTGCTATGAATATTAGCTATAGTGTCCCATGTGTGGCATACTGTAGACATTACTAAAGGTTCTTTGCAGCATTCCTTTCTTCTCAGATTCAGTGACTTCTGCCAATAAATTTTCTGTTTTTTAAGGTCTATACACTTTCCCCAATCCAATTATTTAGCTTTGCTTTGTTCTTATTAATCTCAATCTACAGCAATGTTATCTGAAAACCCTTTAATCTATAGTAACTAAGGACAACAAGTGGCAATTAAAATGCATGATCAAACTCATTTCTGATCATACTAGCAAATTCTATAATTTGGTAGATTAAACAGACCATCATTTCAAGTTCTTGACTTTCACAGGATTGACTTTTAGCCACGAATTCAGAAGAGCTTGAATACTTACATGAATCATATATGGTTTTGCACCCATCTTGCGAATTTCAGACATATTGCGCAGCTGCTGCTGAACAAGTGTGCACTCAAATATGACAAGCATAAATAAAGTGAATAATGAATAATACCAATATTCATCCAGACACCAAAGTCCTACACAAAAGACCTGAAAAATAAGAATGTAAAAAGTTAACAGTGACTGTATGATGGTCTTAAGTAATAAGGGATATTTCAAGAACAATCAACTTTTTAAAATAAACAAATATGTATACAGTTATGGGGCAAGCATCAGGAGTATATTAAGAAACTCCAAAACATTCTTTTACATACAACAAATGGTAATACATATATCACTTCTTTTAGTTTCACTATCCAATACTTCAACCCATTTTTTACACTGTTTGAGGGTAGACAGAGTACCACCATTCCAGACTATTCCATAGTACCAGGTAGATGAAGGTGGTACACACACACCACTAAAAGTCCCAACCTTCCTCTTTTCAGCTTTAGACCTCTTATGATTCAGTTTGAAGGGTTTGGAGCAAAACAAATAGTATTGGATGTGCTTGGGAAGGTGGTATGCACTGCCAGGCATATGATGAAGCAAAATAAACACTATTGCTGGCTATCTAGATTCAGACATTTGGATATATACTGTGTATACATACATGCACACATACACACATATATCATCTTCTTTCCCATCGTTATCCCTACATTAAGGGGTTAGTTGCCTGATGCGCCTTCATCACTGCCTCCTGTCAAAGGCATCATCCTCCACCAAAACTCTTTTCTCCATATCTTCCTTCACTTTCTCTCGCCATCTAATTCTCTGTCTCCCTATCGATCTTCTTCTAACAGGTTCCTTCCAAGCCCTCTTCACTCTCTCCTCATCATCCATCATCAACACATCCCTGTAGCATCTCAATCGTGACTCTATCACCTCTGTAACCTTATAACCTTTACTAAGCCTGCCTGCCCTTCTTATTTCATAATTTTTCAATCTCTCAAGCAACAATATTCCCATAATCCACATCAGCATTCTCATCTCTGTCCTCCCAGGCTACTTCCTCTCTTACAGCCCATGTTTTTCTGTTCCATACATTAACAATGGTCTTACCACTGTGTAATATATCTTATATGTCTTGACTTTTAGCTTGATTGGCATTTTCTTATACCACTCCAGCTACCTCTCTACACTTCCTCCATGCAGCTTTTATCCTACTGTCAACTTCAACCTCTCATCCTCCCTCTTGGCTTAAAGTTGATCCTAAGTATTTAAACTTTTCTGCCCGTTTTATAATTGAGCCTCTTCTTTCTTGTACTATCACTATTCTGTCTCCACCTTCCTTACTACTCAGTAAAACCTCTATTTTATTCACATTCACCTTTCAGGGTATCAGCCCGGGGATTTGGGGGGGGGGGGGGGGGTGGGGGGGGGGGAGGGGGGGGGGGGGGGGTTGATTTTCGACTAAGTTGGCTGAGTTGTGTTTTTCACAGTTTCTCGAAGTTAATGGTGTCCTGCACCACCGGACATAAGATGATGCAGATTTAAAGCATTCTATTAGGTAAAAAAAAAAAGGGATTTTGACGTAAGGAAAAATCTATTTCTGGGGCGATTGGCTCGTGTCGCCAGCGAAATATCCTTTAATCTATTATTTCTAGGGTAAATGTACTAACACATACCAGAGAATAAATAAAATAAAGAAAAAGGTCAGTATAACTGACTCGCTCACCCTACCAAGAGGGTGTCGGTATGAACACTAGGCGAGTTGAGACCACTTACCACAAGCCAAATGCCAATAGAAATCTCCCACTACAAAACCCTCCAAGAGGAGAGCGAGCCACAGAGTGAGCAGCTTGTACTTAACTACTACTCCATCCCATTGCTGCCGACTGCTGCGCCTCTGGTGGCCATCCTGAAGTTAGCAGACAATCTTGGGCGAAGGGATGGGTATAGGGTGGGATTTCGCTGGCGACACGAGCCAATCGCCCAGAAAATGATTTTTCCTTACGTCAAAATCCTTTTCTGGGCTCAGCTCGTGTCGCTGCGCGAAATCGTACCAGAAAGAAATAGCACAAGATTGTAAACAAAATAGTAATAAAATAAATCAGAATAGGTCTCAAATAAAAGAGAAAATAAATATAAAAAAGAATATAATTGCTAAAAAGATACAAATACACAGTGATACAAAATTAGAAATATGCTTAAATTACACTTAATTCTAATCATGTTTCTTATCATAAGGTAATTTACATATGTACAGAGGTAAAATGGTTTAGGCATGTAACAAAATGGTATCTGTGTAAAGGCATGTATCAAAAAATATAATAGCAATTAAAATAATCAAATGAACAATTAATCAACAATGATAATATATAAGGAATGTATATGACTTAATATATAAATAAAAACCCGTAACCATTATAAATAAGATGTTATCCCCTAGCATAAAAATAATGGGGGTAACATCCATGAGATCAATATCTATAATCATCTGTGAGTGTCCCTAGCAAAAAAATAAGGGGCCACCCTACTCATCATCATAAAAGCAGCTAAGACACAAGGTGAATGTAAATGGAACACGGCAGGAATAGACGAACTGTTGGGTGAGGCAGGTAGAACGGAGGACTGAATCTTCTACTAGATTAACTAGAGTCAGGGGAAAACTATGTTACCCGCTGCTACTGCTGAAAATTTCAGAGCTTCCAAGGACTTAAGGTAATGACGTTTGAACACTGTCGGCGATTTCCATCCGGTATACTTTTTCAAACTCATCGAAGTTCATGTGTTGGAAATAATTAATTGAGTGGCTTACTGCCCTGAAACAATCATGTGCTTTCGGGAAAGAGTCAGGATTGGCTTGCTTAATAAAGTACAGGATTTGTTGCCTGATGCCTTGAATGGATAAAGTTCCACCTTTTTCCCTCTTAAAGGAGGGGACCCGATGAAGATGAGGAGGTCTTGGACAGAAAGGCTCGTAAGGTTGTAACTGGGCAAAGAGATACATCTTGTGGAAGGGGTAGTACCTTCCAAGGTTCCCACCTCATCAAAAGGATCTTCATTCTTTGCTAAAAAGCTACGTTCCGGAGAAAGTAGGACTTCCCCTGTGGGAAGGAATTGAATATGATCCGGATCTCTGGATAAAGCCGACAGTTCTGAAATTCTTGCTCCTGAAGCTAAGCTTAATAAAAAATAGGGTTTGTTTTTCTTAAGAGCATATAAAACGAGCATGTGTCATTATCGGTTTCTGAATCCAGTTTTATGAACATCGTTTAAGAACCATGAAACTAACGTAGGCCTTACAGAAGGTCTAAGTCTAGCAACATGCCTTAGGAATAGACGAGACGTAGGAATCCGTCAAGTCTATGTTGAACCCAAATTGAAATATCTTTTTTCAAGGCTGACTTGTTTGTCGTAATCGTGCTAAGCTGCTAAACCTTTTTCAAATAAGGATCTGAAAAAGGCTATAGCTGATTAACTGTCATGATCTAATATCTGATTCTCTCAGGAAGATTGCTAACTTTTTGACAGCAAGCATCATACTGTCTCAAAGTTGAATCCCTTTTATCGGATTCCAAGAAGAGAATATTCTGAGGGTCAATATTCGCATCTCTTTTTGCCGCAAACTTCATGAAGTCCATAAAGTTAGGGTTTTGAGAATCCCTGAGGAAGCGAACACAGTCTTCGTTTGTACTGATGGGAGAGCCTGGGATTGGGGATCCGAAGAGGACGAAGGCCAGCTCCAGAATTAGGGATACCAATTGCTTCTTCGGCCAGTCTGGGGCTACTAGAGCCAACTTGACCCTTGAATGTTCTGAGTTTGTGTTTAAAACTTTCATGAGAAAGGATTCACTGGAGGAAAGATCATAAATCTTCTTCCAGTTGTTCCAGTCTAGAGCCAGGGCGTCCGTGGGCATAGGCCAGAGGGTCCGGTTGGTTGGGGGCCACATAACACGGCAAGTTTAGTGATTCGCTTGAGATGCGAAGAGATCCACTTGTAGCCCTGGAAACTCTTTGAAGGATCCATTGGAACGAACTGTTGTCCAGTGACCATTCCGACTCTAGGGGCACTGATCGGGATAACGCGTCTGCTATGACGTTTTCTCACTCCAGCTATGTGAGTGGAGGAGAGATGCCAACTGAACTTGTCTGCCAGGGAGAAGATGGCTTTACCATGACATGATTTAGATGACGTGACTTGGAGCCTCCCCACTGTTTATACAATGTACTACCACTGCGCTGTCCAGAACTAGCTTTATGTGGGAGTACTTTGGTGGGCGTAACCTTTTTAGAGTCAAGAACACTGCCATTGCCTCCAGTACGTTTATATGGAACTGACTGAACTGAGGTGAACCAAGTTCCTTGAACCTTTTTGACCTGGGAATACCCTCCCCAACCGCTTAAGGACGGCGTCTGTGTGGATGGTGATCCCATGGTGGAGGGAACTGAAGGGGTACTGACACTGACAAATTCTTGACTTTCGCCCACGGCCGAAGTCGATTCTTTAGAATCAGAGGGACTGAGGATAGTTTGTCCCTGGACCTGACATTTGCTCGTGAGCGCCAGATTCTGGTTAGGTCTTTCAGTTTGGCTTTCATTAAGACGTTCGTCACTGATGCAAACTGGAGAGAACCCAGGATCCTCTCCTGAGCCCCTCCTTGACGCCAGTTTGTGACTTAGAAATTGCTTGACTGACTTCGCTATTTCTTTCCTTTTGGTTGATGGAATCGACAGAGTATGGGAGGATAGATTCCATTGAATGCCAAGCCACTGAAAGTTTGACTCTGGAGTGAGTCTTGACTTTGGTCCTGTTATCTTGAAGCCTAGATATTCCAGGAACTGAATCACTTTCAAGTGTAGCTCTGTTGGCATTCCTCGACTGCTGAAGCCCAGATCAACCAATCGTCGAGATACTTCTACTACCATAATCTTGGTGACCTGAGTTGTTGCAACTACCACTTCGCTAGTTCGTGAACACCCTGGGTGCCACGTTGAGTCCGAAGGAACTACCGAAAGAATGCCTGGTCTCCTATCTTGAAACCCAGATATGGACGGAAGTGTCTTGCAATAGGGATATGATAGTAGGCGTCTGTAAGATCGATAGAGGTGGTGACGGCCCCACGGGGAATTAAGGCGTCCGCACCTGCGAGATCGTGAGCATCTTTGAACTTGTCGCAGCGGATGGCTAAGTTTAAGCGAGACAAGTCTAAGATTACCCTTCTTTTTTGTGAGCCTTTTTTGGCACGCTGAACAAGCGACCTTGAAATTTTAATCTCTTGACTCTCGCTATAGCTCCTTTCTGAAGGAGGTCCTCTGCGTACTCTGTCAATTCCTTGGAAGGAAGTTGACGGAAAGGTCTGGATGGAGGTGGGTTCGTCAACCAGCTCCAACCCAGGCCTTTTGACACTATGCTCTGAGCCCATTCGCTGAAGTTCCACCGGTGGCGAAAGTGAAACAGCCTCCCTCCTACCTGAAGTTCTTCAGGGGTTGGTTCTGGTAACCGCCTCGACCTCCTCTGAAGTGCTTTCCCCTATTAAAGGGCCTCCCGACCCTCTCCCACGAAAGGAACGCTTACCTCTGCCTCCCTTACCCGAGCGGTCATACTTCTGTGAAGCTTGACTCTCGAAGGCTTGATTGTAAGTGGAGAGATGGCGTAAGAGGTGGAGGGCTGAGGCTGAGGGGATATCACATAAATTGGTTGTGATTGAGCCTTAGAAGTGGAAGGTTGGGCTGTTTGCACTAAGGGCACCGCTGGAACTTGCTGAGGAAAGCGTGGCTGCTTTTCTGGTAAGGATGGAAACGCCTAGGTTTCCTCTGTCCCTTACCTTTAGGTGTTAGGTCTTGCCTCCTCTTAGCCGTAAGGCCCAACGGTCCTTAAGGCTCTGGTTCAGCCTCGTAGCCTCTGACTGGACTTCCTTCACCATAGCTTCTGGAAGAGATCTGCTCCCCAGATGCTAGACAAGAGTAACCTATTCGGCTCATGTCGAATGGTTGCCTCTTGTAGGACATGCTTCCTACAATTCGTTCTAGCAGTGGCAACTCAAAACATATCCGACTGTACCCGTTGTTTGAGTCAGGGCTTTGGTCATGGAGTTAAAAAAGCGGTTCTGAGCCATAGCTATGGTGCTACTCGGACATAGCCATAGAGTTAATTGACCTGGCTAATCGCGATTTCGCATCAAATTCAGCCTGAATAAGGCTATCTGGGAGCCTGGGTAGCTTTTCACCAAACTGCTCCATAGCACAGTCAGGTTTGAGTTTGCCAGCTGAGAAGGTGTTCGGCAAGTCTTCCCACAATTCTCCGGCTGAGGGGAGCAACGGAGATGTGGGATCTGCTTTCCTTCAATTGGAGGCATGGGTTCCCCCTTCTGGGCCGCTGGGATGGTAGACCTCGCGATCTTTGTCAGGAACGGGAGCGGGGTACTCTCATCCATTGTGAAAATGGTAAAGGGACTCTTAAAAGGTTGTATCTTGGTATTAGAACAATCCATGTCCTCTAAACACCTGAGCCATTCTCTCTGAGCCTGGTCTCGTGAATAGAGGACTGTCTCCTTTGGTACGTCCATCATCCGAACCATGGCTGAAGCTGTAAGCCTTGCGTAGCCTATGAACGGAGGCTGGAGGTCTTCCGGGTAGAACTCGAAGTCCTCTATCCTTCGAGTTCCAAATTCCGGTATAGAAATGAGACCGTCCTGGAAGGGGGCGTATGACGCTACTCTCCATGGATTGGTTCCATACGAGAACGAGGTAGCGAGTCATACGGAGGAAGCTGAGTTCCACTCGTATTGAAAGTGGAGGAGAGGCTAGAGGGGCTTCTCTCAGTCCGGCTATAATGGAGTCCTGGGAAGTAATCCTATCAGACAAACGAGAGATCATTTGTTCCATGCTACTCTTTAGGGACCCAACCAGGTCGCCCACCTGTTGCAACAGGCCAGCATTGGAGTCCAAAGCCGGAGCTGCTGCGGAGGTGGAGGGGTGGCTCTGAATCGGAACAAGGGTAGCGGAACTGGTGACTCTGCCGGGGGGCGAGATCTCTCTCTGGAGGATTTACTCCTCGAGGACTTAGAGCCGGAGCTAGAAGCTTTAGACCTGTCTGCTCCGGGATTCCCAGCCGGAGACTTACGCGAGGAGGATGACGCCGAAGCCGTCTTCTTAGACGACGACGACGTCTTAGACAAGGATTTCACTGCTTGACCCTTGACCTTAGGTCTAACCGAAGCGTCAGGAGGAGTATACAATTCATCACCTGTAAAGCCTTGGAAGGATGGAGAGGTTGCAGGAGTAGAAGAAACAGTTACGCCCAAGGGTGACCCTTGGGTTGTCCACCATACCTACCCGCCTCGACCAACAGGTCGTCCTACACCTACCATAGGTTCCACATTAATATCTAAAGTCGCGACATCCGTGGAGATATCCTGGTCTTGGTCAGTTAATGAGGCAGCCAGCTGTTGTTGGATGAAGGCGATAGTCGGGCCGCCTCTACTGGGTCGACGTATCCTGTCGCCTTGCCTCCGGGGAAGATTAACAGCGCCAACCGCTTCTCTAAGATGTAGGGCATACCCTTGGCGGCGTTCTTCCCAAAACCGCCGACCCAGGCCCGCAGGGTTGCCAGTGCGGTATCCCTCACTGCGGCGCCTGGAAGAGAGGCGTAGATTAGATTTAAGAATCACTTAAAACTAAAACTTAAAGTATAACTTAAACTTAGATGCCTTAAGTTAAAGTGAATGATGAAAACTTAAGCACTAAAACAGAAGCGGAGCAGCTACCGGAGATGGAATACTTACCCCTTCTAAAAGCTGGCTCACCAGATCGTAACATATGGTACAGCGTCTCATGGTACCAGACCTGATGTCCCGTGCAGAGTCGCGCATGGAGGCATGGGACGGCAAACTTCGTCCACATGGGTCCTGAAGTGTGGCGGCGCATCCCGGATGCTCACAGTTGGTGGTCTGTAAGTGGGAAGACACATGAGTATCTTAAAGAACATCACTTACAGGCTAAAGGACAGAAGAACTCCGTGCATGCCGGAGCTCGGACAAAATTTTGGGCATAACCCCCCCCTGCTTTCGCCTGAATAGGCTATAAATCCCGGAGAGATCCGGTAAGACACGTAAGGGAGGGGGGGAAGGTTTAAGGTACTTAAGATAAACTTATAGTTAATCTAATAACACTTAAACCTAAAACTCAAACGAACCGGACCAAAGTTCCAGTGCGTAGCGGAGTGAGTAACTCGGCAATACGGTAAGGTTAGCAGGGACCCACTGGTATTGTTCCGGTCCACTCTACTGGGTGGCTAACATCTTTCCGCTGGATGCCAGGACTCCGATCATGAAAGGAGCCCTAGTAAGGTGGGAAAGAGTGAGAAGACATACAGGCTCGAGCGAACACGGAGCGACAAGGAAGCAACGGATGGGGGGAAAGGCCAGTACCCCCCCGTCCCCCACCACATTACCACCCGCCGACCGAGAAGCCGGAGAGGTCGAGTCCAGTCTGGGTCGTCCCGTCTCCCTGGCCCCTCCGCCTGGGGGAGAGAGGGAAGCAGGCTCGGGTATGTGGAGCGAGCATGGGCAGACCGACCCACCCTCCCCCGACTCTATGGAAGAGCGAGGGGGGGGAGGGGGGGGAAGGTGACTGGGCAGGCGTCTGGCTGACTCGTGATCGCGTAGTGACCACGAGGCGGTAAGACCAAAACAAAACAACTAAGCCTAGGACAAACCAACTGATCAGAGAGATGCTATCGGGAAGCAACTGAAACTGAAAAAAGCAGTAGCATAAAGGCCCACGGGCCAAAACCAACTGATCAGAGAGATGCTATAGGGAAGCAACCGAACTGATGAGCGGTAGTATAGGCCTCATGAGCCAGGACCATAGGCTAAGCCAGACGCCTAACTAACCTAACCATACAAAATACATGGTACAAATAAATAAAATTAAAAGAAAGAAAACAATATAGTAGGAGAAAAAATCCAGGAGTGTACGACTAACCCGAAGGAAAGTCTACCACTCAAAGCTAGTCAGAGGCCGATACTAAGAGCGGGGACTAGGGTCTGAAAGAAGAAGCTACATAAGGTAAAAGACATGCATGCATGACAAACCTGAGTAGACAGTACCCTAAGTAAAACGGATAATTAATATAGAGCGTACATAGATAAGGGGATGTTCTAGGTATGGGAGACCAAGAACGAACCCACCATGAGGCAGAACCATGCTGCCATGCTTCCGACCCAGAGTACGTATTTATACCTAAAAAACGGCAAATACTGTCTCAGGGCCGGAAAAAACCAACTAACCATAAATACTGAGTACTTAACTTAGCTGCTGCGATAGCTGCACGCTCCATTATAGATAAATCCAACGAAAGGGAAACACAAAAAACACAGAGAGAAAAATAGCACGTGTGACTCGTGTGCGCTAACTGAAAAGGATGGCCACCAGAGGCGCAGCAGTCGGCAGCATGGGATGGAGTAGTAGTAGTACGAGCTGCTCACTCTGTGGGTCGGCTCTCCTCTTGGAGGGTTTTTGTAGTGGGAGATTTCTATTGGCGCATTTGGCTCGTGGTAGTGGTCTCACTCGCCTAGTGTTCATACCGACACCCTCTTGGAGGGTGAGCGAGTCAGTTATACTGACCTTTTTCGTTTATTTTATTTATTCTCTGGTATGTGTTAGTACATTTACCCTAGAAATAATAGATAAAGGGATATTTCGCGCAGCGACACGAGCTGAGCCCAGAAATGCAATTTTGTTAGTGCAGGTGGATACTGAAAATTCTGTGGCTCAAGAGCTTAACTTCTATTTTGTTCATTATTTCCCAAAAATTTGTTTTTTATCTTTTTAATATCTTTTTAATATCCTTCTTGTACATATGTTATGTTATGTACAATATGTTTTCCCTTATAAAGACGAACTGGTTCTGAACTTTTGCCAACAACAACAAACACTATTTGGCTACACTCTAGTTTTACTTGTTATTTTATCATAAGTATGCCCTGTAAAAAGATTGGGAGTCGACGGGAAGCGAGTTCTCAAAATATTAGCAAATATAATTAAATCTAAGAAAAGCACCCAAAAAACCACTGGGAAAGGTGACAAACACAAAAAGATGCAATAATAAAACTCCCCCTACAAAAGCTACTGTATTGTTTTTGTAGTTTCGGACAAAAGTTCAGAACAAGCTAGTCTTTTATTTCATATTAAGATATTAGATGGGATAATATCTGTGAAAAAAATAGAGAGGACCAGGTGTCAGCTATGCTTTTCAAGACACCTTTGAGTGTGACAGTAGGACAAACTTTTACTCTGTTTTTCTCAAAACATTAGTTTTGCAAAATCAAATCTCTATAACTCAGCTATTTATGAATGAATCTGAATACATTAAAAAGCATTATATTCAGTATTTATTTGGGGATAATTTCACATTTTCATTTTTCATTTTTTTTATATTCTTTTTACATATATTTATTTTTTTTTTGCTATTTACTATTTTATTCTTTCAGAGTAAACAAAACCTAACTTAATAATTTTATTCATATATTTCCGCGTATAAGACGACCTTTAGATATCTGTAGTATAGGACAACTTCTAACTTAAAAAAACTGAAATGGTTTTTGGAAAAAAATTATTATTAAACAGTACAAATATATTAATAATAATGATGTTTTAAATAAAGGTAGTTTTGCTTGTTGTATCCAATAACAGTATTACTATTATCATATCGTTACTGTATTACAGAATATAAACAGTGTCATGTACATCATTTGCATTAAATATTGTTTACACTGTCAAAATCTCGGGTGATTTGAGTATTGTTGATATTTTCATTGCCCTTGTTTGTTAGAAGAGATATAATTCGGAGATACTTTTTATCATAAATTAACAA
This sequence comes from Macrobrachium nipponense, assembly GCF_015104395.2. Lineage (NCBI taxonomy): Eukaryota > Metazoa > Arthropoda > Malacostraca > Decapoda > Palaemonidae > Macrobrachium > Macrobrachium nipponense. Next base: position 112,779,990 of record NC_087201.1, read on the forward strand.
AGTTTGGTTGAAAACGTTCACATATTACTTTACTTCAATGTATAATTATTAAGTAGGTGTGACTTCTCCAGTTCCAAACATCACTAGGCGTTATTTGTTTTATTGATCCTCGGCTATAACCTTCAGCTTTACTTTACTAGTATTCTTTCTAGAGATCTCCATTGCATGAGAGATGAACAAAAATGAATTTCATTTTTACTTATGGAAGCCACCATTGAGAATCGGCAGGTTTTAACAATTTTAATGGAGCTCTTAACAAATGCTTGATAGTTACGTTAAATAACGTCAACAATTATGCCAATAAATGTTTACAATAATTGCCTCATTGAGAATTCTAAAAACTGGAATTATTTAGTGGAGGATGGAGGAGTATCATTAGTATTACAATTGATGAGAGAGAGAGAGAGAGAGAGAGAGAGAGAGAGAGAGAGAGAGAGAGAGAGAGAGAGAGAGAGAGAGAGAGAGAGAGAGAGAGAGAGATATTGCCTCTGTCAGGTTGTTACACTGATAGATATCCACTTGCAAAAGTCAAATAATAGTTGTATTGAGAATAATGATAATTTAAATAAAACATGTTTTACTGTAATCATTGCATGTACTATTGTATTATATTATAAGCGATGACACGCCATTTGCATTCTAGGTTTGTTTACTGCCTCAGCTGATCATGTTTTACCGATATCATCACAGTCTTTAGTTGTTGAATGAAACTTAATTCAGATACATACATTCCTTTTGTAAATTATAAAAGTTAGGTTTAACAAAATAGAGTCTATATGTTTTTCATACAGAAGGTTGAGGTAAAGGGAAACCATTGTTTTGTTTAAGTTTTGTTGCCATTCTCAAACAACTGCTAATAATAATACAATAATGAACGATAATTATCGTACACAATTATCGTTCATATGACTGAATTGTTTGAAACAGTTACAAACAGCTTTACGTGCTGCCTCACTTGATGTTCGCTGTGTTTTCTTATGTAAGAATGGGGGAATGTGAAAATAGAAAGTGTCATAAAATATTATTTGTATGATATCAACGACAAAGCCAAAGCCGACTCACCAGAACCAGACTGGAATCCCTGTGATGGTGGCACATGTGACCAATCTTATGATGTGTGTGAGAAACTTTTAACAAAAAATGAATATTATGTTATCCTAAATGTTATTACTACTGTAATTACACTACCATTGAATCTAAAAGGTTACCGAAAGACGAAGGTTGCTGTGAGCCAACCGTAACTCAATGTTTACATTTTCTCAGCTGGGATCGCAGAGGGCTAGATAAAAGTCTGTTTCATTGATTTTGAATTATTCTTCAAATACGCTATTTGTTATGAAGATATGCCAATAATATATATGAAACAAGGAGTAATTGACAATATAATTAAGACACCGTTGTGAATGCGATTTGTATCTTTTCTTTCTGAATGTGATGATGTGATAGGCAGTGACATTTTTAGAATGTAGAGATCATCAATTTGATTCTCCATGGAAACAGTGGTCCCGAAGTGACAAGACAGCTCAGCATCGTTGGCGCTGTCACATCTTCCTTGGGTGGCACGATGTTGAAAGTCGCTGCCTAAAGCAGAACAGACCACGTCCTGTGTCTCCATGCGGGGCGGATGCAGATATGCTTTCTAAATCCGGTTTAGGGCTGTTTCTTGGGCGTGAACAATGATCTGTATAATGACGTCATGAACTTGTGACGACACTTATCTGGGAGAGTCTTGCGTGTTAATTCATGCAAGCTATTTCCCTACATAATGGGAGAGTAAGTTAGCCAAAATGGGAGATCGCTACAGAGTTGGCAAAGGGGCAAGATGGCTCCTTTGATAGTGTTTTTGGTAAAGTGTGTATAATCTGTGTTGAATGGGTAAGCATACTTATTTTCTAGCCCAAAGTGTGGCTCGACTGTATATTGAATATTTGCTTCAAAGATGTTCTATTTTATTTGACCTTTTTATTTTGCTTTTTAATCTTTGCTTATCGATATGTTCTCCTGTCTTCTTATAGGCGGATCTGGAACAAAGGGGAACTGATCTGATATTTAGAAATGGGAACTTAACTGATGTTCCATGGTGCTACTAGACTGTTATGACTTTTCTAGTTTTATGAATAAACTAATGTTGGTTATTGTAGAAGAGGGATGGACAGGTTTAGTTCGATTCCCAGGGCTATCTGAGTTATTTGTGTTTTGAATTCAATCTTTTATTTAATCATTTTGTTAGGAACCTGAATTATTTAGTTAGCGCTTTGCTCTTACATAAATCTAATTTTGTAGTTCACAAGTCTGATTTGATTGCCTTAGGTAATAGAGAGAGAGAGAACGGATGCCTTGCTGCTACACGGCCATTGCTACCAAATGTACCGAAGTTGGAACTTCAGTAAAATATAAGGTAAAAATGGTTTTATTACCTTTATTATCCCTTTATTTCATAAAATGAATCTTCATGTATGTTGGTGGCTAGGCTATAGCACCAAGGCCAAGGCTAGCCTACGATACACATCTTGGAATTTAAGGTTTGATCTTTAGTATTACGTTATAAGACGACCCCCAATTTTTAGGGGGTGAATTTTAGAATTTAAAGGTCCTCTTATACGCAGAAATATATGGTAAACTTTAATTTGACTTTGAATATTTAAAATTGATTGATAAATAATGGTGGAGAAGGTTTTCAAAATTTGCAAAATGTATAAAAAAACAAAACAATATTCACAAAAAATACATTTTTGCTCCCAATAAAGAAAACTTTTGTGTACACATCCCTAAGAACTATAAATCAGCACAGTAATTTTCATTACGATAGCTTATAATAACCCAACCCCCTGGCTGATACCCTTAAGCCACTCCTCTATAAGACTCCTGCCACTCTCCAACCCTTTTCCGTAGGTTCTCCTCATTTTCAGCAGTAATCACCAGATCATTGGCATACAACAACTCCCACAGCTCTCCATTCCTCATCTCTTCACTTAACACATCCATAACCAGCACAAACAAAAATGGGCTTAATGCTGACCCCTGGTGTAATCCAACACTAACTTCAAAGATTTCTGTTTCCCCAACTCCTGTTATCACTTTTGTGCTCATTTATATATCATCTCAACCAGCCTATCCAACTTTTCTGGGACATTCCTTCTCCTTAAACACTGAAACAACACTTCTCTTTGGATTCTATCATATGCTTTCTCTAGGTCTATAATGCACAACAGAGTTCCTGGTTTCTCTCTAGCCTCTACTCATGTCTAAGAAGATGGCATCCACCAGCCCTCTTCCTCTCATGAATCCATAATGCCATTTCCTGATCTTTACATGCATACTGCCGTTTCCCGATATTTACAATCTCTCTTAATCTCTCATCCAGTATTCTCTTTAAAACTTTCAATCCATGCTCTGTTAGTTTAATTCCCCTGTAGTTACCACAATCCATGACATCCATCTGCTCGTATAAATATATCTGGGCTCAGCCCGTGTCGCTACGTGAAATGTCCCTTTAGCACACATTTCTAAGGTAAATTATTGCTAACATACCAGAGAAAAAAGCTAAAATGGAAATGCCAGAATATTCTGGCTCGCTCACCTTATTTAAAGGTGTCGGTAAGGTTTCTGGGGCGAGTGAAACCACTACGAGGGGTCTTTTACCATTTAGATTCATCCTTCTTCAAAATCCCTCTACCAGAGAGGAGCCGATCTAAGGCCCACTCCCCGCTACCGTTACTGCTAGCGCCCCTGACGTCATCCTTTTCGTTAGCACGATCCAGACCGCACGCATTTTTTCTTGCTCTGTGTTGTGCTCGCTCTGGATTTATTCCCTTTTATCATGGAACGTCAAGCTATTTGCTGTCAATTCCAATCTTAAGTACTAGTAAAAGCTAATGAACAATTTACACCTTTGATGCATTTTTAGCCGGGCAAGGGCCCGTTTAACCATTTTATTTTGGTTATTGAAGACGGCGTCCCGGACGGCTTTGTCGCTCCCACATGTTTCATTGTTTCGTGCTACTCTCGGTCTTCTATACCGTTTGTGCTCGAATGATTTAGCAGTACATTTTTATTCCTATGGTTATGCATTATTGACGTATTATTGTGATATTTATTCATTTATTTACACGGGGGTTGTTTAAGAGTTCGCACGAGCTCGTAGCCTACATCGCTCCCTTCAGCTCAGAGTTCATGCATGCATGTTCTTTTAGTGTTCAGGTCTCTATGATAGGCTCCCTATAAGACTTAGGTCCTTTCTTTTTTGTCCTGAGCTACCCTGGTCACCGCCCTACGTTTCTACGTATCAGCATAGGCCAGCTGCTTTGAGTCGCTAGGTCGCCCTCCCTTCTTGGTTGGTCCGACCCAGCTTCTCCAGGACTCTTCTTTCTCTTATCCATCAATTTTCTTCCTTCTCCCCCGTGTTTTGTTAGGATGTTATTGATATTCATGCTTTTTGAGATGGTTCGAGCTGGCCTAGGCCACCTCTGATCGCATGGTCTTTCTCACCGTGTAGCTCACCCCACGACCGAGAAGAGTCCAGGCGATCGCCATGAGCCACCCAGCGTCAGTCCCCCACGCTTACTTCCCCCTCCAGGGGGGGGAGATACGCTCGTTCACGTTGTGGGAGGGAAGAAGGGAGCTCCCTCCCTTCTTCCCCCCCACCACGCGGGGGATACGGGAGTTAGCTGGAGGACACGCGGAGCTGGCTCGGCTCACACAGCTCTCATTATAGAGTACAGGGGGGGGATCCCTGCCTGGCCGAGCCTCGTTTGGCCACCAGGCTCGGTTACACTCGGCTCTCCTATATGCTCCGGCATATAGGTTAGGTACTACTGTCTCGGTAATATTTTGTCCTCCGGTAACGCCGGAGACACACTGATTCAAGTTTTACCAACCCTATCGGACACTCACCACGTTACAAGGCAGAAGAGCAGGTAGAGACTAAGCCTTAAAATTGTCTATGAACTCCGGTGCACTTGGTGCACTCCGGTGTTATGATATATCACATCATGGACTTAGTCCACAAAGTTAGTGTTGATACTCATGTATCATTTCACTTACAGGTCACCCACTGTATGGAGTCAGGCTGCAACGCCGTACTCCAAGACCCATGTGGGCACGAGGTCTGCCGGACCCACACTACCTGTGCGATCCGGTACAGTGAATTGTCGGTTTGGCACCACGAGAGCTGCACTATCTGCTACGAGCTAGTGGATCAGGTCTCCTCCGGAGTAAGTACGCCTCTGGATACTAAACCTTGTCATATTTAACTCATTGACCAATATAATTCGTGATATATCATTTAGCATACGTATTTTAAGTAAATCTTAAGTAGCCTTAAATATTAATACTAACCCTCTCTTTCAGGGTGCTCAGGCGGTCAGGGACGCTGCTCAAACTACTACTTTTAAGGCCTGGGTTGGTGGCTTCGGACGAAATGTCTCCAAGGGGCAACCATACATTTTGTCCAAGGAGATGGCCACCCTCATCTTCCCCGGCGGAAAGCCAGCCTCCTATGTGGACCTGGAAGCGGCGGCTCCTCTGATCGCCACCATTCAGGAACAGGTCGCTCTGGCTTCGGAGGAACCTGTGAACCAGGAGGTCCTGCAGGAAGTAGCAGCGCTTGATCTTGACCTCGAGCCCATGACGGTAAACGCCGCAGGTAGGGATGTAAGTGAGGCAGGTTTAGTAGGGGCTCAAGGTCTCCCCTTGAGCCCATCTAGAGCTTCTTCCCCTACTACTAATTCTACTTCTTTTCAGGGATTCACTGGGGATGGGCAGTCGGTCAGACCGAAGTCCGCCCAGGTGATCCCTAAAGTCAAAGGCAAGCGTGACTAAAAACGCTTCAAAAGACTGTCTAAGAAGTCAAGTTCTAGTGGCACTCAGAAATCTTCGGCTCACCATCCCGGAGTGGAGAAGCCTAGAATGACTTCGTACTTGACGGGCTCCAAGTCCAAGTCTTCTAGGGACAAGGCTCAGCTCTTCTCCGACCCTGAGCCTTCGACCTCTACAGGAGCCCGTCCTAGTACCCCCAAAGAAAAGGTGGAACCTGCACCTTTCGACCCAAACACCTTTACTGCTAATATTTCAGCCAATATTATGCAGCAAATGGGTAGTCTGGTCGGGAACTTGGTCCAAAACAAGTTCCAAGAGATGTTCACTCAAATCTCATCTTCTTTGGAGGAGTCAGGCCAGTCAATCCGAGCCATTTCGGAGAGACTGGTCACTCAGGAGAACCTCATCGCAGGTCTCCGAGAGAATCCCGCGACAGGTCTTTTGCAGCCTGGCATGGTAGTCCAAAACATGCCGGACTCAATGACTCTCCCCACTTTCACGGCAAGTATTCCCTGGAGGATTTCTTCCCACGCTCCCTTCAAGGACGGGATGCTGACGGAGGGCTGTGGAACTCGAAGGCTTGAGGACTTCGAGTTCCATCCGGCAGGTCTGCAACCTCCCTTCATCGGCTATGCCCGCCTTACGGAAGCGGCCATGAGGAGAGAGGACAAGATCCCAAAGGAGACGGTCATCCTCTCCCGGGATCAAGCCCAACGTGAATGGCTTACCAGCCTGGAGGAATGGGAATGCATCAACACCAGGGTCTAAGCCTTTAAAAGTGCATTCACAATCTTCACAGTGGACGCAGAAACGCCCATCCCGTTCACTACGAAGGTAGCAGAGCTCACTATTCAGGCCGTGATGAAAGATGAGCCAATGCCGCAGCTCAGGGATACGGAACCTACATCGCTCCTGCTCCCCGGAACAGATCTATGGTTGGATCTCCCGGCCACCTTTTCAGTCGGGAAGCTCAAACCAGACTGTGCCATCTCGCAGTTTAGCGAGAGACTACCCAGGCTTCCGGACAGCCTCATCCAGGCTGAATTTGGCGCCCGAATGAGATTGTCCAGGTCCCTCAATACGCTTGTTATGACGGAGGTATCGGCTCTGATCTATAGAGATGAGCTGTTATTTAAGATCATAGCAAAGTCACAATTGCATACAATGCAATGTGACTTATATGATTTTGTCATAGTAAGACGGAATTGTCGGAAACATGTCCTGGCGGAGGCCACCATCCGACACGAGCCCAATAAGCTCTTGGGTGCTTCAATCTGGGGTGCTGATCTCTTCCCAGAGTCGGTAGTGAACTCAGTTCACTGTGAGGCAACCAGATTCAACCAGAGTCTGAAATTTCGCTGGGGATTGACCAGCAAGAGAAAATCGGAGTAGGCCTCATCAACTAAGAAATCCAAGAAGCCTAGGAAATTCCAGCCTTTCCAGGCTCCTCAGCAACAGGCAGTGATGCAGGCGGTTCAGGTATCACAAGTACCGCAACTGTCTACCGCCAAGGCACAACCACAACAACAGTTTCTGCTGGTGGCGTAACCACAACACGCGCAGGCTTCAACCTCCTACGCTGTCTCCCCGGCTTTCAACCCAGTGTTTGAAAGCCAGTCCTTTCAGCCTTTTAACAGGTTCGGCAGGGGTAGCAGAGCTAGAGGTGCCTTCCGCCAGAGAGGCGGCGGAAGAGCATCCAGCCGAGGTAAGCACTTACAAGGAGGGCGCGGGACACGCCCTTCCCCGAACCAGTGAGAACCCTCAGGTAGGAGCGAGACTGTTCCTCTTTCGACACAGATGGAGGTTCAGCAATTGGGCACAGAGCATTGTGTCCAAAGGTCTAGGCTGGAGCTGGATCAAAGGTCCTCCTCCATCCAAAACCTTCCATCAACAACCAACAGCGGAATTGATAGAGTACGCACAAGAACTCCTTTAGAAAGGAGTAGTGTCAAGAGTCAAGCACTTAAAAGTTTCAAGGTCGCTTGTTCAGCATGCCAAAGAAAGGCTCAAACAAACGAAGAATAATTCTAGACTTGTCCCGTCTAAACTTATTCATTCGTTGCGACAAGTTCAGAATGCTGACCATCTCACAGGTGCGGACCTTACTACCCCGTGGAGCCGTCACCACCTCTATCGATCTTACAGACGCATACTATCATGTTCCAGGTGCAAGACACTTCCGCCCGTTCCTGGGCTTCAGGCTAGGGAACCAGGCATTCTCCTTCAAGGTAATGCCTTTCGGGCTCAACGTAGCCCCCAGAATATTTACAAAATTGGCGGAGACAGTCGTTCAAGAACTCAGGTCTCAAGGAATAATGCTAGTTGCGTATCTGGACGATTGGCTCATTTGGGCCACAAGCATTGAGGAATGCCACAAAGCAACGGTCAAAGTAATCCAGTTTCTGGAACACCAAGGGTTCCAGATAAACAGGACCAAGTCCCGGCTAACACCGGAGTCTCGCTTTCAGTGCTTAGGCATTCAATGGGACTTGAGCTCCCACACTCTATCAATTCCGTCGTTGAAGAAGAGAGAAATAGCCAAGGCAACCAGACAATTTCTCAAGTGCAAGCAAACGTCTCGGAGGAACCAGGAAAGGATCCTAGGCTCTCTCCAATTTGCTTCGATAACAGACGTTCTGTTAAAAGCAAAACTCGAAGATATAAACTGAGTCTGGCGCTCAAGGGCAAACAGCAGATCCCGAGACAAACTATCCACTGTCCCTGCGATCTTACGCAAACACCTCCGTCCCTGGACGGAGGTCAAGAATTTGTCGAAGTCAATTCCTCTTCAGTTCCCTCCGCCGGCACTAGTTATCCACACACATGCGTCACTAAGCGGCTGGGGAAGATACTCTCAGTACAAGAAGGTACAAGGAACCTGGTCCCTTCCATTCCGCCAGCTCCATATCAGTGTACTGGAAGCTTTGGCAGTGTTCCTCACCCTGAAAAAGCTTCATCCAGCCAAGAAATCTCACATCAAACTGGTGCTGGACAGTGCAGTGGTAGTACACTGCATCAACAGGGGAGGCTCCAAGTCAAGCCATGTGAACCATGTCATGATAAGCCATATTTTCATTGGCAGCCAAGAACAAATGGCACCTGTCCGCCACACACCTAGCGGGAGTAAGGAACGTAATAGTGGATGAATTATCTCGCTCAGTCCCACTGGAGTCAGAGTGGTCCCTAGACAGGCAGTCATTCAATTGGATCTGTCAACAAGTCCCGGGGCTTCAGGTGGATCTCTTCCCCACGGAGTCGAATCACAAACTCCTTTGTTACGTGGCTCCCAACCTGGACCCTCTGGCTTATGCCACGGACGCCATGGCTTAGACTGGAATCAATGGAAGAAGATTTGCACCTTTCCCCCAGTGAATCTTCTTTTGAAGGTTCTGAACAAACTCAGAACGTTCAAGGGACACATTGCTCTAATAGCCAGCCCCCAATTGGCCCAAGAGCAATTGGTTCCCACTACTACTGGAATTGGGACTCCGACCTCAACGGATTCCCAATCCCAAGCTATCACAACTAGTACAAACGAAGACTGTGTACGCTTCCTCAGGGATTCAGAAAACCCTAACTTTATGGACTTCATGAAGTTTGCGGCAAAAAGGGATACCAACATCGACCCTCAGAACATCCTATTCTTAGAATCGGATAAACGGGAATCAACCCTACGTCAGTATGACTCAGCAGTTAAAAAACTAGCTATTTTCCTGAGGAATTCTGAAACCCAAACCATGACAACCAATCTGGCCATATCCTTCTTTAGGACACAGTTTGAAAAAGGTTTAGCAGCAAGAACTATTACTACTACTAAGTCTCCACTCAAGAAAATCTTCCAGTTTGGTTTCAAAATAGACCTAACAGACTTATTTTTCATCTATCCCCAGGGCCTGTGCTAGACTCAGGCCATCAGAGAGGCCTAAGTCTGTGTCATGGTTCTTAAATGATGTTCTCAAACTGGCCTCAGACACTGATAATGAATCATGTGACTTTTTACCCCTCCTGAGGAAAACATTATTCCTTTTAAGTCTAGCTTCAGGAGCCAGGGTATCTGAACTGTCGGCTCTATCTAGAGACTCAGGTCATATAGAGTTTCTCCCTTCAGGAGAAGTATTACTTTCTCCAGATCGTCAATTTCTAGCTAAAAATGAGGACCCACTAGATAGGTGGGCCCGTGGAAAATTCTCCCACTTCCTCAGGACCCATCCTTATGTCCAGTTACTGCCCTAAGAGCATACCTAGATAGAATGGCCCTAAGATCTTCAGGCCCTTTATTTATGAGGGAAAAGGGTGGCACTATTTCCTTAAATGGAATAAGGCAACAAATATTATATTTCATTAAACAAGCCAACCCAGAATCCTTCCCTCGTGTACATGACATTAGGGCAGTGGCTACCTCCGTTAACTACTTTCAGCATATGAATTTTGATGATCTGAAAAAGTATACAAGCTGGAAATCTCCGACAGTATTCAAACACCATTACCTCAAGTCCTTAGAAGCACTTAAATTTCCAGCAGTGGCAGCGGGAAACACAGTTTCTCCTGATACTGCTTAACTAGTAGTAAGTAGCTTACATCTAGATCTCTCCTTTCTACCTGCCTCACTGACATTCTTGCCATGGCTCTGCCACCATGTAGCCTTTGTCGTACCTTGGATGCCAAATGTTGTACATAGTTGTGATGTTTCCTTGTATTTAACTTTAGGATTAATCACACTTTCAGTTATATTGTATCTAAATTTAAGGTTAATCATAGTTTACTGTATTTACTCTTAAGTTTTCAGTACCCTTGTTACCTAGTTCGTAATTTTATTTTTAGATTATACTAATTAACCTTAATTGTTTTTCCTTTTTCCTACAATATTCTTTTGTACTCCATTGTTCCAAGCTTTTGTGGCCATTTCTCTGGTACTATTTTACGTAGCGACACAGGCTGAGCCTAGAAAAGGGATTTTGACGAAGGAAAAATCTATTTCTGGGCAAGGGCCCGTGTCGCCCAGTGAAATCCCACCCTTCTCTTGTACCCCCCCCCCCCTTTTTTTTTTGGCCCAAGCTGGGGGCTAACTCCAAGGATGACGTCAGAGGCGCTAGCAGTAACGGTAGCGAGGAGTGGGCCTTAGATCGGCTCCTCTCTGGTAGAGGGATTTTGAAGAAGGATGAATCTAAATGGCAAAAGACCCCTCGTAGTGGTTTCACTCGCCCCAGAAACCATACCGACACCTTTAAATAAGGTGAGCGAGCCAGAATATTCTGGCATTTCCATTTTAGCTTTTTTCTCTGGTATGTTAGCAATAATTTACCTTAGAAATGTGAGCTAAAGGGACATTTCACTGGGCGACATGGGCCCTTGCCCAGAAATAGATTTTTCCTTCGTCAAAATCCCTTATATATACAGTAGAACCTCTACATAGGTAAGTCCCTACGTACGAAAAATTCAGGTTACGAAAGCAAAGACGAAGATTTTTTTGCTTCTGCGTACAAAAATAATTCAGGTTACGAAAGGGTGTACTGTAAAGTCCGAGATTCACAGCTAACAAACCTGAGGTCTTAACAATAGGATAATCTTCTAGCATTAGCTGGAAAACCGGTAAAAACAATCAAAGATTGTAAAACAAGGAATCTGTGGCATCTGGCATCTCATGCATAATATATAGAGTGGATGCTTGGTCATCGACCAACATCGTACCCCAGCATAACATCAGTCTTTCTTCTACCGTCTAGGAGACAGGAGTTTCGCTTCGCTCTCCTTTTCCACACCGGTTTTTTAATCGTAGCCTGTGCTTTTTTATTTTCATTCAGGACTGAAGTTCTGTGGAGGTCAACAATTTTAGTCACGCCTTTGTTTGCCTTGTTGACCTTCCTTTGGACAGATGCTTTTGCTGTAGTTACAACTTTTACTCTGCATCGGCATCGCTGGCATTGTGTGATAGGCTGTCTGTCTCCTTAGAGAGCATTGCCTTCAGAGAGACAGGACCCCTTACTTTGGTTTAGCGTTTAATTTAGAACATGTGTATTGACATTTTGTGTTTATGTATCTTTTCACACATGTCTAAGGACTGTAACGTTTTAGTCTTTCAGAATGTATGTGTTTTGGATGTTGAGACAACTTTTAATGGCAGACAATTGCAATCTTTCTTTCTATGTGCAGGGCCAGTTGTCATGGCCTTCCCATCTCTTTCCATCATTTTAGCAGGATTGGGGCATAAGCCTTACGGCTCTCGGCCGTATTTCCCTCCATTCTCACATATTTTAATAATTTTAGTCACTCTCAGGATGCACTCTTCTTCTAGAAGGATTCTAGAGGGAGAGAGAAGTTTGGTTTATTTACAGTCTCTGAAGTTGTCAGCCCTGTTTCTTGGCTGGAATGTGGCAGGGGCGGGTTCCAGAACTTTGGAGGACCCTCTTCTTCGTGTCCATTTGACAGAGATACCAATTCACTAATTTTAACCTGTGTGTTTTTGCCGTGAAGAAGTGAGGATTTGTAGCAATCCATACTGTCGGCAGTGGGTTCCTTGCTGTTTTGGAGCCCCTTCCTGCCAGACTATTCGTTGTTGTCGTCTAGCGGGAATACCAACATTATGGTTTGCTTTGAACATCGTTTACCTATGATGTTCACCTGGGCATGATATAATTGTACATAATACAATTGTAATACTATGTTGTTTTACATTTCCTACTTAAATGTTCTCTCGCTCTTTATGACAGTGATATGCTCGTGATGTCGTGAATGGGCTGTGACGTCGTGAATGGACTAGTGACGTCATGGGTTCTGCCGACTGCTTAGTTGTTGCTGCCCTGTGGGTCGACTTTCCAGATTTCTCCGATAGTGGTTTTTCGCCGAAGTTCGTTGCTATCCACCACGTTTACGTATCCTGGAAGGCCATTGTCCAGTCGTGACATCATATTCTTACTTTTCTGCCTGTGATGTCTGCTTAGGTTGCATCTCTCCTACATCTGTTGAGCAGTGATGCGCCTTCAACTTCATCCATGACGTCATCGCGGTCTGTTGTACCATCATTATGGACTTCCTGGAGCTGGTTATTTGGATGGGCTATTGTGTTTGGTAGTAGCTGTCCCGGAGTTTCTACTTCCGAGAGGAGTGCATTGCCGTTTTCTCCACAGTAGCACATTTGTGTTTGTGAGTTTGGAAGGGAGGTTCATGGAACGTACACATCTATATCTTCATTTTGGGTGCCGCTTGGTCTACGGGGTTCACCCTCATTGGAGGATTTGCTGACGTATTTCAGGCCTCCCCAGTTCTGCCTCCTCCCCCTGGCCTCCTCTATGTTGGCGCCCGCAGTCAGCCATTTTGCAGTGTGCTGCCTGATTATCATCTTATCACTCCGCTAGTGAGGCTTGCTGCTAGCTCAGGTCAGGGGGAGGCCGTGATGTCTCTCTCAGCGTTGTTGGTGATGTTACTCCCAGTTCCATCGGTGACGTCACTCCCAGTTTCTTCAGTGACTTCTCTCCCTGCTACATCAGTGTCATTGGCTGGGGCTGCTGCGCTGCCTCGCTCCTCTGTGTTGTTGTTGTTTGCTCCCATTGACGTCATTGCTGCCACCCAGGACGTATTCTCTTCCTTCCGTGTTGTCTGCGTCCTCTCTTGCGGGACTGTCCGAGGCTTTATGTCAGGTGGTTCTCAAGAGATTGGAATCTCTTTTGGAGGATAGGTTTGCTGCCTTCTCTCTGCTGAGAAGGCTGTGAGCAAACATGTTGTGTTGCCTCCCCCCTCACCTGTCATGAGGGTGTATAAGGAAGGAGTGCTTTCTTCCTCCCCTCCATTGCCTCCATCTCCACCCCGTCAACATAGCAAGCATTGTGAAGGGTTAAGGGCTTTGTTATTTCTTCGTCAACGAGTGAAGAGCGGCACGTCCGTGTTCCTGAGTGTTAATGTTTCGTCTCCTTTCCCTGTGCAATCTGCTGTTGCTGTGTCATCTTCTTCAGGACATGAGTGTGTTGCAGCCTCACATGTACGTGTGCATGTTGGCGATTTACCTGCTGTTTCTGGTGCCTATTTATCATCGTAAGGATCTTAAGGTGCCTGTGAAAAGATCGAAGTTGTGAATGCAGAAATGGTGCAGCCAGGGCGTTTGCCTTCCCCTCCCATTGATGCTGTTTGTATATCGACTCCAAGGAACTCTCGTTCTGAGTCAAGAGGTCGAGATGCTTCTCCGTCACACATACGTGTGTCTGCTCTGCACGGAAATGTACGTGGACACGTACGTGAGTCATCTATTGTGCGAGTGTTTGTAGTAGTGTTCCTAGTGTTGTGAAAGGGTGAATTGGGATCTGGAAGTATGCATCCTTCAAGTCTAATGACAAAAACTGTCCAGGGCATCTACATTCTGACCTCGGCTTCCTGACAAAGAGGTTTAGCGTGGAAAGATCTATCACTGGTTTCCAATTGCCTGTAGCCTTTGGAACAAGGAAGATCCAACTGTAGAACCACAGTGAAGGATGATGAACTTCCTCCACTGCACCCTTGTCCAACATCTTCAACTTCCTCCCTGAGAGCTAAATGCTTCAGAGAGCCTTGAATATAAGTCAGGTTGTGGAGGGGACGATCCGAGAGGGGGGAGGGAAGTTGAAAGATAGTAGATATCCCACCCAAAGGATATCCACTACCCACTTCTCTGCTCCGTGGAATTGCCATTTGGCCCAATGGCCTGCCAGGCTTCCCCAACACGTGGCATTGGGTCAAGCTCTGCCCTAGGACCCTTTCCTGGCTTGGAGGAACAGGACTGAAAGAGACGCTGCTGCTGCTTTGACTTAGTTGGAGTTGTAGGCTGAGGAGTCGTAACAGACGCTAACTGCCTGGCAGACTTCCTTGGAGGAGACAGCCTACTCTGCCTTGGAGCAGGAGGAGGAGGGCGAGAATGAGCCTCCAACTTCGTGACTGCCTGCTGAACAAGCCTATCCTTGCTATCAGCATGCTGTCAAGTCTATTGTATCCTCTATCTGCATCACGGTAAAGAGAAGTTGCAATTCCAGGAGGTCCCCATTTTAAAAAGAAAACAAGGACTCGTGGTCCACTGAACTTGTCACCTTCAACAGAGCGAAATCCCTCCTAATCAGGAGTAGGATGGCCCACAAATTAGCAATGAAATTGCCCAGGTAAGAAATGGCCTAAGCACCACTCTGAAGAAACCTGATGAAGGAAGGAGAGCTGACGGAACCTCCTTCAGGATGACACAAAGTTACCCTGGCAACCGCAGACGACCAAAAGTCCACCCACAACACAGCCTGAAAGGCAGCAGAAGCAGTCACCTCCAAAGTCGATGCCTCTTGAAAGGACAACGAATGGCCCTCAGCCCTTGTCTGATACAGAGTTAAGGCAGGCTCTAAATGGATCATGTCTGAATTAACTCGATGAGACATCAACTGAGCCACTTCATCGAGTAGTATTTCCTATGCCGCACAAGAGGGGAGAGGCTTAAATGACCTTTTTGAACGCAGAGAGCCCTCCCATCCAGAGAGCAAAGCGTTAACATGCTGCAAAATCAATTGAGCATGACCCGAACTTGGGAGCTCAAATGATGCTTAGGCATCCTGTCTCAAGCCAAGCAAGGCCTTTATGCCCAAGGGGGTCATAGAGACAGAGCCTGTGTCCTCCTAGCAAGATTACTCAACTCACAAATGAGATCAATAACCTCCAATAAAGAAGACAGAAACTGTTGACTCTCCCCTCCTCTGGATCCGGCACAGGAGAACAACGATGTGACAAAGACAGCCGAGAAAGATCCTAATCCCTCCCGGCAGCCACTGGAGAACCTACCCTCGGAGTCTGGGAGACACCCCTTCCTCCAGAAGGACTACACCTGATGAACCATGCACACGGTCATGCAACGGAGCATGTACAGTGGGGCCTCGCTTAGTCACGGATCAGCAATCACGGATTCAGTTAATCACGGGTTTTTCCTTGGACCACTTAGTCTATATATCGCTGGTATGAATCACAGCATCGCGGGCTTGTCGGTGGTAGGCTAAGCCTCGTCCGGTTCCGATAACCAACAAATGCATGAACAGATTCACATTATGATATTAACTGACAATAAAGGTAATAAAACCATTCTCACCTTATATATTATCTTCATAATATATAGCCTATTCATGGAATAATTCCACATCATTGACATCAACTTGTAGTTGAGCGGCCAGCAGAAATGTAAACATTGAGTTACACTTCACAGCACCTTTGTCATTCTTAACATTTTAGAAATGTTAATAGTAGTAGTTTAATTACAGTAGTAATAAAATTTAGGAAAACATAAATTTTCAATTCGAACTTCATTATTGTTTTGGTATAACGTAATCAACTTCTCTGAACACTGCAGTCATACAAACGATAATTGTCATAGATTATCGTATGTTGTTTGCAATCGGCGACGAAGCGTAAACGTAATAAAACCATTTTTACCTTATATATTATTGTCATATATTCATAATAAAACGCAAATCTTATATATTATTGGCATATCTTCATAATAAAAAGCCTCTTCAAGGAATAATTCCTTGGGGAATCCATTTTTCAAAAGACAAAAATACACTTTAAATGTTTACAGTATACAATGAACAATGATTACTTTATTTTGATGTGATTACATTAATATTACAGTATGGTACTC
Source organism: Macrobrachium nipponense (assembly GCF_015104395.2). Classification (NCBI taxonomy): domain Eukaryota; kingdom Metazoa; phylum Arthropoda; class Malacostraca; order Decapoda; family Palaemonidae; genus Macrobrachium; species Macrobrachium nipponense. The sequence continues at coordinate 112,796,434 of NC_087201.1, forward strand.
TAAGCAGTACAGTAACTTTTTTATCATAAATGTATATTCATTCACAAAAAAAATACATATGACCACCGTGACGTCACCGTTCTACAAAGTACCGATGTATTTTTACGTTTTTACTAAGTTATCCTCTAAACTCTGTCATAAATCACTTTACTTACTTTTTTTGTGAAGCCCAAATGCTACGTATATTCCGGAAAATTAACGAAATCACGAATCTTATCATAGGGCAAGATTCGCTAATTACTGTTTTCTTCTTCTTTTCATGACTAAATGCATTTTTAGACTAAAACTCATTCACAAATTTTCAAATACTATGAAAGTAAATAGCAAAATCTCTCTCTCTCTCTCTCTCTCTCTCAGCTCACTCTCAAATCTCTCTCTCTCGTCTCTCTCTCCTTCTCTTCTCTCATCTCTCTCTCTCTCTCTCTCACTCTCTCTCGTCTCATCTCTCTTCTCCTCTCTCTCTCTTCTCTTCACTTACAGAAAAAAAACTATAATACTGATCTATTATTATCGTAATAAAAGAACAAGATGGTCCCCGAAAGAATAGAAATATGTGTTGCCATATTTTTATTCTTTCTGTGATTTACGAAACTGTGCTTCAATACAACTTTTATAGTTGACTCAATGATTATCACATATTATAACAGTATACAAGAGAATATCTTATCACTATCCATGTTTCATTTCTTATCATCATAAAATATTTAAAATACAAATTTCATTGTTATTCTCGAGCTAAGATAGTCATGGTCTAGTCCCAAGCTGCTCTCTCAAGCTATTCTCGTCCTAAGCTGCTATCTCAAGCTATTCAAGTTACTCTCGTCACAAGCTGCTCTCTCTCCCTCTCTCTCTCTCTCTCTCTCTCTCTCTCTCTCTCTCAATGAAATATGAATTACTGTATCATAATATCATAAACTATTATGTACAAAGTTAATAATAATAATAATTCCATTAATAAATTCGTTTCTTTTAGCAACAATTGTTTTCCAAAATAATTCTTTCGGTAATAAACGTCCATCAGCTGATTCTAAACGTAAACAAAAGACAAAACTAGATTTGTATTGCTGTATTTTGCTGTTTATACATTAATATTATAGTTGGGTGCTGTAATCATTACAGTAAATCATGTTTTTTTTATCATAAATATGTTCATTCACGAAATAGATATACTATGTACTTTTAGTTTGGGGCAGCAGCCAAATCATGAAAATAGAAAGGAATTGTTAGGTAATTATAATTTTGTTTGCTGATCTGATGCAGGGGAAATTGAAGATAGGAAAGAAAACTTGGAAACTGTCTTGAATTTAGTTTAAGGTGATAGTTGAAGAAATATTTGGTGCTTGAACTAAAGTAGGCAGTTATAAACATTGAAATAGTGGTCTTGGGTGGGTTAATTATTAAAGTAGGCAGTTTAAAGCAATTTTCAGGGGGGGTACCAGGATAACACGGGTATTTACTTATCACGGGGGGTTCTGGGCCCTATCTCCCGTGATTAACGAGGCCCTACTGTACACGGTTGTACGATGGAGCATGTACATGGCCGTGCGATGGAGCATGTACATGGCCATGCGATAGACCACGCACACGGACATGTGATGGATTATGTACACGCCTGTGCAATGGAGCTTGCAACGAAGGACATATGACAAATTTTCTAAGACAATTTGTATTTTTCATAGCCACAAACCTGAGGTCTTAACAATAGGATAATTTCTAGCGCTTAGCTGGATCCTGTAAAAAAGTAGATGAAAGCAAGGAATCTTGTGGTATCTGACGCGCATGACGTAGGTCGGGTGAAGAGTGGTCAAACGCCGAACATCTACGCCAGTCTTTCCCAACTCAGGATGACTTCAACAAAAAGAGGAGCGGCTAGAGGTGGGCAGTATAACGTTAAGACCTCAGGTTTGTAGCTATGAAAAATACAATTGTCTTAGAAAATTTGTCATTTGTTCATACGCGAACAAACCCTCGGTCTTAACATTACAATAGACTCATACTTGGAGGGAGGTATAAGACATCCTAGACCGGCTGGGGGCCTACCCGCCAGTCCAGCTCTCAAAAGAAATAGTTCTTAGGAGAGGGACTGAAGCCCCGTGAGAAGCTAGATACACTAAAATCTAACCACTCAGAACCTGAGTGACGTACAATGATATATGGGATAACCATTGTATAGGGAACCAAAGAAAAACTGTGACTATCCAAAAAACAAACCAGGGCACTAGGGTTTGTAATACTCCCAACTCCTTGCCCAGGAGCGGAGCCTATGCTACTAAATAGTGGGTAAGATATTGAATACTGCACGACCACACTACCAGTATGACTACCTCACTCACCTGTATCAGACCAGTCCAGCAAATGACGTGTCAATTCCTTAAACTGCCCGAAAGAAGAAGGAAAGGTACAAGAGAAAGGAGGCGGCCAGCCAACTCACTCATTCTCTCATCCACAAAATCATCTTAGGTAAGATACAAAGGTGGCCCGTTAAGGGCAACTATGAGTTATACAACCTGTTGGGCAGCCACCACAGGACCCAGGGAAAATGTGTCCATAGATCTGTGTGCAACATCCTTAAGATAGAGGGAGGTGAACGTGGACTGGTGTAACCAAGTGCCAGAGCTCAGCACTCTATGTACAGCCAAGTTTTTTTTTAAAGCCAGAGAGGGACCGATACCCCTAATGTCATGTGCTCTAGCCTGCACACGCGTGGCGATGGAATCATCAAGAGTCAAGTATGCCTGTCTGATGGCTTCCTGTATCCAAAAAGAGATAGCATTCTTAGACACCTCTTTCTTCGTACGGCCTGTACTGACAAAAAGTCTGCGGCAGCCTGTTCTAAGGTGCCGAGTCCTTTTAAGATAGTAACGCAGGGACCGGACAGGGCACAACGAAAGCTCTTGAGCATCACCACCCACAAAGTCAGTCAGTGAGGGAATGGAGAATGAAGCGAACCTGTCATCATGCACCGAGAGATTATGGGTCTTGGCCACGAATTCCGGAACAAATTCGGACACTGACTTCCAACCCCTGGTGTGCTTCACCTCATAACTCAGACCGTGGAGCTCTCCTACCCTTTTGGAAGATGCCAAAACCAAGAGGAAAACTGTCTTAAGCGTCAGGTTCCTATCAGATGAGCAGCGCAAGGGCTCATATGGACTCTTAGTCAAGCTCTTAAACACCAAGGAAACATCCCACGTTGAGGGTTTGAGCTCTCTAGGAGACGACGACTGCTCAAACCCCTTAACTAGCAGGGAAAGTTCCCAGGAAGAGGAGACGTCAATACCCTTCAGGCGTAACACCAAACTCAGAGCCACCCTGTAGCCTCTAATAGCAGACTCAGACAAAAGTTTCTCGTCTCTGAGGAAGGTTAAAAAGTCTGCTATTCGCTGAATAGAGGTCGCGAGAGGAGAAAAACCCCGTTTACGACACCAATCACAGTAGATCGCCCATTTGCCTTGGTAAACTGCGGAGGTTGACTTCCTAAGACTGCTGGACATGTGCCCAGCTGATTTCTGAGAAAAGCCTCTCTCTTGGAGGAGATAGTTGATAGCCTCCAACTGTGAAGAGACAGGGATTCTACTGACTGGTGGAACCTTTCTACATGGGGCTGACACAGGAGATGCCGCCAAGGCAGAATCTCCCTCGGAATCTCCAACAACGATAGCAGATCTGAAAACCATTCCGCCTGAGGCCACAGAGGGGCCACCAGTCATTCTGAGACCCTGTGAACCCAATAGCCTGTTCAGAACCTAACAGATCAAACAAAACGGAGGGAAGGCATACACCTCCAAGTTGTCCCAGGGATGTTGGAATGCGTCTTCTGCCAATGCCAAGGGATCTGGGACCACTGAACAGAACACTTCAAGCTTCCTGTTGTAACGTGTCGCGAAAAGGTCCAGCATGGGTCTCCCCCAAATCTGGAAAAGCCTGTCTGCCACCACTTGATGAAGGGACCACTCTGTGCCTAACATCTGATCCCAGCGACTAAGTTTGTCTGCGACCACGTTCCGTTTCCCTGGGATATACCTGGCTGAAAGCTCTACCGAATTGCTGATTGCCCACTGGTGAAGCTCGACGGTCAAGGCATGAAGCTGTTGAGAAACTAAGCCTCCCTGTTAGTTCACTTAGGCTACCACCGTGGTGTTGTCCGACAAGAGAACGACAGAGTGACCCTCTACCATCCCCCGAAACTCCTTCAGACCCAGGAAAGCCGCCTTCAACTCCAAGACGTTGATATGCTGCTGCTTGTCCTCTAAACCCCAAACGCCCGAAGCGATGAGGTCGCCTAAGTGCGCGCCCCAACCTGCGAGGGAGGCGTCCGAGAACAGAAGGAAGTCCGGAGGGAGAGAATGCAGAGGGACGCCCTTCAATAGATTCTGGTTATCCAACCACCAACGAAGGTCTTCTCTCACTTCCAAAGACAGTCCAGATAACTCACAATCAATCAATCAATTCCAAAGACAGTGGGACCATAAAACAGGGGAGAGTCCCCACCGCGAGACCCCAGAAATCCCCCAGTCTCCATTGCAGAGACCAAAGATGAAATCGCCTTCCCTCACGGCTGCCAACACCAAGCGCGGGGTCTCCATCTTGAACCGTGTCTTCCTGATGAAGCGATACAAAGTCGATAAGTCGATCACAGGCCTCCATCCTCCCAATGCCTTGGGCACCAAGAAGATGTGACTGGAAAACCCTGGGGACGGATGCACTACTTCTGCTATCGCATCCTTGTCCAGGCATTTTCTGCACTTCCTCCTGAAGAGCCAAGAACTTCAGAGAATCTGGGGGATACGTCTTCCTGAGGTGCAGCTTGTCCGAAAGAGGAGGAGGGAAATCGAATGGCATCAAGTATCCCACCCGAAGGACATCTACCACCCACTTCTCCTCCCCGTAACACTGCCACTTGGCCCAATGGCCAGCCAGGCAGCCCCGCCCCACCACCCCGTGGCGCAGGAGAGGAGAGGCGCCCAACCTACCAACGCGCCCCCCTTGACCTTTGCTTCTAGGGCCTCTTCTTGGTTTAAAGGAACGAGAGCGAAAGGGGCGTTGATCCTGAGACTTGGGCTGTGTCGAACGGGAAGGCCCTGCCAAACTCGAGGTCCTCGATGGCCTACCAGGGGGCAATCTCCTCAATTGCTGCTGGACCAGGGAGGAGGGGGGGCCAAACGTCTCCAAGGGCGGGGCTCTGATTTAGACATGGTTTGGTACACCAGTCGGTCCTTGGTGTCAGCCCGACGTCAGTCTATCGCACTGTCAAGTTCGGTCCATGGAAAAAAAAATTGCAATTCTAACAGGCCAGCAAAGACTCGGTGTCGAGCGACCTCTCCATCCTAGATAATGCCGCGTCCCTCCTAACCTGAAGAAGATCAGCCCATAAATTGGCACTGAGGCAAGCCAAATAAGAAAACGCCTTGCCCCCGGATTGCAAAAGACTGGCAAGCGAGGCGGCACTCACCAACCCATCAGGGGATCTGTCAGAAGCTATCTTGGCAATCACCACAGACCAGAGGTCCAGCCAAGAAACCGTCTGTAACATGGAGGCCGCCATAGATTCCAAAGCTAAGGCATCTTGCGGAGATAAGGACGGAGCCATTGACCTCACCTGTTCCAAAGTCAAACCCGGCTTCAGGCGAATGACGTCTGGGTTAAGGTGGCATGACAACAAAAATGCAGAGCTCGTAGCATAGTACTTCCTATGTCTTGTGAGAGGTGGGGTTAGGAGTTTGGTAGAGCCTCTAGAGCGAAGTGAACCGTCCCGGTCAGAAACAGAGGCGTTAACCTTCTGCAATACCGACTGAACGTGCCCTGAAAATGGCAGCTGGAGAGATGATTTGGGGTCCTGAGCAGCTCCCACCAAGGCTTCCAAGCAAGAAGGAGTGTAAGATGACAGATCCTGAGTCCTACTTTCTAAATTGTTGAACCCATGAATGAGATCAACAACCTCCGAAAAGGAAGACAGAAACTCCTGTGTGTCCCCTTCTTCCTGCTCTGGCACCAGCGACCGACGACGAGAAGGATGTGTAGGCTCCTCTAACGTGTTTTCTTCACCGAAATTCACAGAAGGGTTAGTAGGCAAACAGTCTGAAACCCCTACTAGCCTATCTGGGCTGAGTCCAAGCGTCAGCCTCCGAGACAGACCCACTGTAACATTAGGCACATCATTTACCTCAACAGGTGACTCCAGACGACCATGAACAGACCAGGGCGTGGCGGCCGTACGTACGTGAGATGGGGGGGAAACTGGAGCACTCGAGATTGACGGAGAATCCCTTATAGAGGAAGACTTGGAATCAAGCAAACACTCCGGCCTGGGAGAAGAAGGAGCACTAACATCACGTGCACGGACGGGGGAGGTTGCAACACGTTCACGATGTGCAAGGACGGGGTGGGGGGGTGGGGTGGTTGCACGTACGAGATTTGGCAGCGAAGCAACCCCTGCAGAACACACATCACTAACACTGCCCGAAACCACAGCACTCTCGGGAACACATCCGTGCTGTTCCTCCCTCGGTGGCAAAGGAAGGGCAAAGTCCTTAGCCTTCCAATGCCTAATACGCCACGAGGAGTAGAGGGGGAAGAGGGAGAGGGAGACAGCACTAGCTTCTTATGCGCACTCTTCTCGGAAGGCGGGGACGAAGCAACGCATTTCCTACCAGTCCTCCCAACCGATAAGGCAGCCAACTTCACATCTAGAACAGAGTCCAGCTTCTGAAGCACCGCCTGGCATATGAGTTCGGACTGATGTGCCAGAGAAGGCTCCGAAGACAAGGAAGGGAGATGTTTGAACTGGGCGGCAGAGATGATGTCACGGCTAAGAGAGGCGGCTGGAAGATACGTCATCGATGAGTGACGTCAAAAGCGGTGGTGACGTCACGACCTCCCATCTGAGCGAGGGAGAAAGAGACGCCACGGGCGGAGGAATACACAAAGATGGGCCCCGTGACGACAACAATGGGGCTGACGCCGCAGCATCACTCAGAGACAAGGCGGCAGCAGACACCGGCGGAACAATACAAGATGGCCGACTGCTCCCACCCATGGAGACAAGACCGGGAGGGGGGGATGGCCTGGCTGGACTGGGGAGGGGGGGAGTGAGCCTCCTCAAAATGCGCTAACAACCCCCCCAAAGGACGGGGTACCCCCTAGCCCAAGTCTTCCAAATCGCTGCCATTTTGGACGCCTCCGACTCTGGAAGAGAAGAGAATGATGAAAAAACCTTACCCTTCTCAGGAACCGAAAAAACTCCCGAGGAAGAGGGGGCTACATTACTAATAATACCCTGATGACCTCCCGATACTTTCATCGACGAATCAATGGAAGAAAAGGAAGGAGAAGCAGGGGCAACGCTACTACGGGGGTTGACTACTGCGCAAGATGAAACATCGGGAATAGTAGCAAAGCCCTCCCAAGAAGGAAGAGTGGAGACTCTCCGATGTTCCCTCTTACCATAAAACTTCCTCTACTGCTCCAAAGGCCATGCCTGGCATTCCGTACAAGGATTCGTAATCGTACAAAAATTGGAACGACACCTACTGCAAGTGATGTGAGGGTCCATCGCTGACGAAGCCAAACAACGAGAACACGGGAATCCAGGAATTCTGGGGCACCAACGCTGACGTCGAGAGGGAGCAGAAGCCATAATATTAGGTAAAAACACACATAAACACACTAAAGGAACGAAACAGGCAAAAACCGGGGAAAAGGCCAAGAGAGGAAAAACCCAACTCTCATCCCAAGGCGGTAAAGAAAGAGACTGGCGTAGATGTTCGGCGTTTGACCACTCTCCACCCGATCTACGCATGCGTTGCCAGACACCACAAGATTCCTTGCTTTCATCTACTTTTTTACCGGATCCAGCTAGGCGCTAGAAATGATCCTATTGTTAAGACCGAGGGTTTGTTCGCGTATGAACAAATGTACACTGTCCTGAGAAGTCGACTGACAAAAGGGGAGAATGTCCTGGAGGAGACTGCACTTTACGCCTTGAAAAACCATGATCCTTGACTCTGGAAGGCGAACAACGCAAGTAGGAACTCTTGGAGAACAAGAGCGCCTAGGATTCTTGGACACAGGGGAAAGGCGGTCCTTTCTGGCATGCAAAGGAAAAGATCTACTACAACGACAGACATGTCCACAGCCGACAACAGTTTCCCTTCCACGGCCCAAAACAGCCTCAAATCTAACACTAGCATGTCTGTGGGGAAGAGGAACAGGCAAAGAAGCTGCAGGCTCTGAGGAGAACTCCTGGAAGGACCTGGATCAGCAACCTGAGAGGGAAGCAAAGAACTTGAACAGGTTGAGGTGGCAATGAACTAGCCTAAGAACTCTGATAAGAAGAGATTTCATCACAAACTGGAACGTATCCATGTACATGAAGGGGGGGAGACATGTCTGTGCTGGGAATATGGCAAAACACACCTCTCAATCTCAGAAGCAGCAACGATGCTTCTTGCTAGAAACTCTGGAATACCTCTTGCTAAACACAGAGTCCAACCTTTCAACCATCCATGAAAAGAATGCCTCTGAAAGGTGGACAAAATTACCCTTATCATTTCCTTGTAATTTCTAGTTTTAAAATGAACACTTCAGCTCATGGAAACATTAAATAGTAAAAACTCTATACAGTTTGGTTACCAATTAGTCAAACTTACCTGGAATACAAAGAAAGGAGCAGTTGCTCTCTCTTTAAACAGTTCTACAAACTCTGGCACGTCCATCTGAAGGCTGGAAACAAGAAGGTTTTGAAAATTAATTGAAACCTAAAAGGGAAAGAAATGGAAGTTTTTTCATTTCCAGTACAACCGGTGGTAGCTAATAACTGTATTGTAAAAATGTATTAAGAATGGTAAATATCAGTTAAGACAAAATATAAAACAAAAACACCCTCTTGAAAACTTTAAAAACATTGTCATTAAACAAGTTTTGTGGGATAATCTTATCAGGTAACAAAACTTCAAGTTCTCAGATGCCTGAAGATATAAAATAGCTTAATAACTTTCCAAGACTGGCACCACACACCTTAGTTGTGCATATAGTCACAAGTAAATTCTCCCCTTCTGGTATCATGTAGGGATATTTGTTCTCACCATATTCCTTGAAAACAAAGTTATTTGTTTTTCTACACCCTCCCACTGTACTGTCATCAGATATGCACATCTAATTGGTTTTGATGCCCAATCGCTCCCTTTTTAGAGTATGTAATACTATTACAAGATCTGGAATCTTTTTCCTCTTCAGTTAGCATCAAATGACATTTTTGTTTTTTACAAATTCATAAAATGTATATATATTTTTTTTTTTTTACAAATCATGAAATGTGACAAGTGTTTTTCTACCTACTCATTGCACAGTTGCAAAGGGTTACATCCATTATTGACTTTGATATCAAGTTGCTCACTTCTTATAACATTAGAATAGAAAATAAATGAAAATAATTCATTCTATTTCTGCTTTTATCCTTTCACCAATGGAACATGTAAAAAAGAATGTTAAATTCTTAGATGCTACACCACAAAAAGAGAAAGAGAAAGAGAGAGACAGACTTACTCATTTTTCCCATATATTCTCTCTGCGCTTGCCAAATCGGAATCTTCTTGATAGCCCCGCCATTCTGCATATGTCCGTAACTGGAGATCTATAGGAAAATGCAATCCTATAAACTGTTTCTTTTCTTCACCATCCCAAATGTATTTAGTTTTCTGGAATGTGAACCATATACTTTCTGCTTCATCCTGTTTACCAGTCTGTAGAAAAAAATATATAAATGAGTACAAGCAGCCCCTTTTTTCTGTGATGCTCTATTTGAGAATGTGTGGCACTTGTTTCTAAGAAATTACAGTGAAGCCTGTAAATGTAGTCTATACTTTATTTGTAAATATGGTTATATTGACTATAATTATCCTATAAACTTTATTGAAATCACCAAATGCTGTACAGTGGTCCCCCCATATTCGCGGGGGATGCGTACCAGACTCCCCCGTGAATAGTTAGAACCCGCGAATGTTTGGAACCCCTATAAAAATGCTAAAAACAGCCTATTTTGTTAGTTAAAACTCAAGAAAAACCCACTAAAAATTTTCCTACATGGTTTTTTTAATAGTTTTACCACAAAAAGTGCATTTTATGATGAAATTCATCAAATAAAACAGGAATTTGTGGATATTTATCATAGAAAAATACCGCGAATGCGCGAATTTTCCGCGAATAATGCAGGAAAACGTCCCCGAGAGAAATCCGCGAATGTGTGAGTCCGCGAATCTGGAGAACGCGAATACGGGGGTCCACTGTATATCCATAAGAAGCAAATTAATCAAATATTTCAAGTTACATGCTCCATAGCAAATAAAAAAACAAATTTAAAGCATTATAAACACCCTTCCACATCACATGTTCAGTACAAAAGCAGTAAAATACAGCAAGGCAGATTACAATTTACAAATAAAAAATATGATTGTAATAAATATATAAATTAAAAATGACAGAAAGGGGGATTCACTGCGCCCCCGTCCAACACTGAATAATCTAACTTTCCATATTTCTATTATAATACTTAATCATTCTCAGGGACAGATGTGTGACACTTCTTTACTTAGTGAGAGCATCTTGTTTTTGTGTGTATCCTGGGGAACCTTATCACTTGTTAGCAAATAATTAAGCTAGAATACTGCTTAAATCCAATGACTGTGATATACTGACCACTGATTAAAACTGGGAGATGACTTGGGGTGAATTTGTCTGTCATCTTCCTAAGTTTCAGTCATGCTACAGATGGTGGTGGTGTTCTCTTCAGAGAGACTAATCTCAACCAAAGCCTGTTGAAAGAAGAGTGTAGACAGACAGTCATGTTTTCTCAAAACAAAGTCTGCCCACAGCTTAGTATTCTGATGAGAGAGTAAAGTCAATGTCTTTCCTTCTAACACCAACAGCCTCTGAAACTTTGCCTTCTTACCCTCAGATGAGACAACTGTAATACCAAAGTCAACGAAGATGTTAAAGGTCAAGCCACCATGTTTTCTTGAACAAGGCTATGATTCTTGATTCTGGATTTCAGGAAGCAGTCCATAAGCCCACATACATGTTCAGACCATGGCAGTCTGAGTGATAGTTGTCTCCAAGGTGCACCCAAAAGTATTCCCAATCAAGATAAGTTTCAGCAATGGTACCAGGGTAGCCTACACCAGATCACTGTACTCATGGATAAGGTCAATTATCTCATAAAAGTACTATTCCAACTTAGCCTGGAAGGGTTTTGAAGTAAGAGGATCCTCAAATTCTAACAGATCCCATAAGGCATGTACTGGATCCTCTCCTGAAAGAGAGGATAACACACCAACTGGACTGCAGACATGAATGATCAGACATGGCAAACAATCTCTGAACCATGAACCAAGGATGACTTGATAACAGAACAACCACGCATCCAAATTAGTAGAAATTGTACTGGCAAATGCTTGCAGCACTATCAAGCATTCGCACATCAAGAAGAGGGTCTTGAGGGTCAGATCCCTATCTGACGACTCTCGGAGTAGCTTGAAGGGTCTTCGAGTCAAACTCCTAAGGACGAGAGTAACGTCTCACTCAGGGGGCCTGAGTTCCCTGGGTGGGCAAGACCTTTCGAAGCTCCTCATAAGCAAGGAGATCTCGAACGAGTTCGAGATATCCAATCCCCTCAGTTTCAGGACTAGTGCCAGGGCGGCTCTATATCCTTTGACTGTGGGGACTGAGAGGAGCTTCTCTCGGCGAAGAAAAACGAGGAAATCCGCTACCTGCTGAAGAGTGGCTCTGAGAGGAGATATACCCCGTCTACGACACCAACCACAGAAGACAGCCCACTTCCCCTGGTACACAGCTGCAGAGGACTGACGGACGTTTCCAGCCATCTCTGTTGCTGCGCTGCGAGAAAAGCCTCTCGTTCGCAAGAGATGGTGGATAACAGCCAGCGAGAAGGTTGTGCCAAGGGGGAATCTCTTGGTTCTCCTGCGAGAGGAGCCAGCAGGTCCGGATACCAAATGGCCTGGGGCCATTTGGGAGCCACCAGGATCATCCTGAGGTTCGGGGTGACCATTACTCGACTGATCACCTTGCGAATCAGGCTGAACGGGGGAAAGGCAGACGCGAAGAGGTTGTCCCACGGATGTTGAAGAGCGTCCTCTGCAGCTGCCCATGGGTCCGGAACGGCTGAAAAGAAAACCTGAAGTTTCCAGTTGTGCCGGGTGGCAAACAGATCCACTACTGGTCGCCCCCACAGGTCGAAGAGCCTTTCCGCCACGTCCTGGTGTAGGGACCATTCAGTTCCTATCACCTGATCCCGACGGCTGAGCTTGCCCACTACTACATTCCTCTTCCCTGGAATGTAGCGTGCTGACAGCTCTATTGAGTGAGCCTCGGCCCACTCGTACACCTGCCGAGTCAACTGGTACAACGGGAAAGACACTAGGCCCCCCTGTTTGTTGACGTAGGCCACTACCGTAGTGTTGTCGCACATCAACACCACTGAATGTCCCATCAAGCGGTCCTGGAACTCTTGGAGCGCGAGAAAAGCTGCCTTGAGCTCCAGTACATTGATGTGAAGGTGCTTGTCGCGATCATCCCACACACCTGAAGTCAGCAACTCCTCCAGGTGTGCGCCCCATCCCTCGGTCGATGCATCTGAGAACAGCTGCATCTCCGGGGAGGGGGGGGGGGGGGGGGTGGGAGTGCGTAGGGGCACTCCTCTTAAGAGGTTCCTGTCGTCCAGCCACCAGGCTAGGTCCTGCCTCACCTCCAGTGTGAGAGACACTGGGAAGTTTGGAGGATCTGTTGCCTGTGACCAACTCTCCTTTAGTCTCCACTGAAGAGACCGCAGGTGAAGACACCCGTGAGGGAATAACTTCTCGAGTGACGACAGGTGTCCGATCATGACTTGCCATTGCTGAGCTGCCTGTTTCTGCCGAGACAGGAAAAGGTTGGCTGCCTCCCTGAATCTGCTGATCCGCGAGTCTGCGGGAAAGACTCGCCCTGCTACCGTGTCGATCAGCGTACCCAGGTACTTCATCCTCTGCTTGGGTTCGAGATCGGACTTCTCGAAGTTCACCACAATCCCCAGATCGCGACAAAACTCGAGTAGTCGATCCCTGTCCAGCAGCAACTGCAAGCAGGAGCTCCCAGGACTAACCAATCGTCGAGATACCTCATCAGACGTATCCCATGCGAGTGGGCCCAAGCAGACACCAGAGTGAACACTCGCGTGAACACCTGTGGGGCGGTTGAGAGACCGAAGCAAAGTGCCCTGAATTGGTACACCGTCCCGTCGAGGATGAAGCGGAGGTATTTCCTGGAGGATTGATGGATGAGTATCTGGAAATACGCATCCTTAAGATCCACTGAAAGCATGAAATCGTTCTCCCTGATGGAGTCGAGCACGGAACGTGCCGTCTCCATCGTGAACCGAGTCTGGCAAACGAATCGGTTCAGGGGAGAGAGATCTATCACCGGGCGCCAGCCCCCCATAGACTTTTCCACTAGGAAAAGACGACTGTAGAAGCCCGGTGACTGATCCGTGACGATCTCTACAGCTCGTTTGCTCAGCATGGACTGGATCTCCTGTCTTAGTCCTATGTCCTTCGAAGAACCTGGAACATACGTTTGCTGTTGGACCGGGTTGGAGGTGAGGGGTGGCCGAGATTCGAAGGGTAATAGATATCCCTCCCGAAGGACATCTACTATCCAGGTCTCGGCGCCGTAGCGCTGCCAAGTTGCCCAATGGCTGGCCAGGCACCCCCCCACTTCTGGCAGCAGGTGAGGGGGAACGCCGTCCCTAGCGTTTCCCCCCTTTCTTCGACTTCTTCCCTGACCCTCCTCACGAGAAGGAAGGCTGGGAGGAGGGCTGGTTATGGCCCCCCTTGGCAGAAGTCGAAGAAGACAGTGTCTTTCCACGGGGCTTCGACGAGGCTATCGTCTTAGCGGCCGAGGAAGCGCTAACCGAGCTCTGTGGCTTGGTCGCAGTTCGAGGCTGCCCAGCCTTCGAAACTGCCTGGTGTACGAGACAGTCACTGTCATCAGTGCGCCGTCTGTCCACCGCAGCGTCCACCATCTCTCCTGGGAAGAGAGAGGAGGAACTCCGTACAGGTCCATTCCGAATAGCCTAATGCCGCCTCACGCCCAGCCGCCCTGGATACTCGTGTAAGGACTGCGTCCCTACGTCGAAGTACCAGGTTGGCCCACAAGTTTGCCGTCTGGTGGGCGAGGAAGGAGATGGCTCTTCCTCCAGACTGGCAAAGCCTCCTGAAAGCAGAGTCTTCTTCGGGAGAAATTCCCCCGGAGTTGGCTGCGACCTTAAGACACTGTGAAGGACCACAGGTATATCCAGCAGACGGCCTGGAAAGCTGCCATGGCGGTGGATTCCAGGCCCAGTGCCTCTTGCTGCGAGAACCAACAGGAGCTGCTGCAGACACACACCCGGTGTTAGCCTGGCTAACTTCGGGTTTACCTGTTTGGGCAGCATCGGATCTTCTGACGGCACGTAGAATTGCCGCTGTCACAGTAGAGGAGGTGGAAGCAGCTTGCTCGATCTGCTTGACCTGAGAGAGCCTTCCTGTCCGGAGACAAGAGAGACAACCTGGTTCAAGACAGAGTCGGCCAGCTCTGATCGTGGCAACCACACCGTCGGTTTGGGTTCCCTCTTCGGGCCCCAAAACGACTCGAGCCAGGACGTGGGCTCAGAAGGTGGGAGCGGCCACCCTTCCCCGAGGTCGTTGTGCTGACGAATCAGCGCAATAACCTCGGCAAAGTTCCTCTGGATCTCGGGAGTCACTGCATCCTGAGGAGTAGGACCGTCCAGTCCCTCGAACAGGAGCACCTCCCGAGACCCTTCCCCCTCAAGGGGGGGAACGGCGACAGACCCCTCTCGGTCTCCTCCAGCCACTTGCGTGTACGTCCTGGCCGGTCCAAGAGCCATGCCTGGCATGTACGGCGTCGTGACGGGATCATGAGGGGCGCACCCCTCACGATCACTCCGCAATACCTCGCTCCTCCCGGTGTAACCCGAGGAGGTTGAAGGTATGGGAGAGGCAGACCTGACGCTCCCCCCTCGCTCGCTGGCAGGACCAGCAGGCGATCGCCAACCCGCGGTGGCGATCGAGCTGCAGGCCTGGTCGAGCCGTCTCCTTGCGGAGAACAGCTGGACTGAGCACAGCGGCCCCGGTCTCGTGTGTCAGATGAACTGCTGCTGGTTGCCGCACCCGCATGCTCCCTGTGAGAGCAACGGTCGGACGACCTGCAGAGCTCACTGTCACGGTGAGACCGGTGCTTGTCCTCATGGCGCATCACACCGCACGGCTGGCACCGGCGATCGAGGGGACCTCTTCCTAGCCTCGGCACATGGACGGTCAGAGACCGTCACGGCAGCTCGGGTAGCCAGCTGGTCGCCGCGAAAGTGAGAGCTAGCCTGGTGAGAGTCGCCTGAGCGGCTGTCACCAGTCTTCCACTCCGTGCCATGAACCTGACGTCGAGCGAGCTCTGGCGTCTGGTTCTTGGCTGCACGGTCGCTGGCAGGCGACCGTACACTCGGTACTTCTCGCGAACGAGAGGCCGAGACGGAACCTGACGCAGTGGCAGAGCCTCTGGCACCAGGCGAGGAAGTACCGGTGTTAGCCGGTACTCCTCTGGTCCCCGTAGTCTTCTTCCTTGCGGAAGAAGAGACGGGCCCTGCTCCCGAAGGAGCAGGAGGACCAACGGAAGCACCCCCCGTCTCACCGGAGCGAGACGGGCCCTGAGAAGCTCCCGAAGGAGACTTCTTAGGAGGGGAGGAGGCAACCTTCTTCTTCTTCGGCTTAGAAGCCTTAGAAGTCGAATGGGGAGAGGCGGCAGACGACGACGACGAAGAAGATGACGAAGACGACGACGACACCTTCCTCTTCTTCCTCTTCTTCTTCGTCAGCTTCCTCAGGACCGACGTTAAGTATACCATCCAGGGCGGAGCCGGGGCTGCTGTTGCCGAAGCAACAGGGCCCGGACGCACCTGTCCAGAAAGACCAACATTGGGTGCAGCAACGCCACGAGCATGAACAACCTCGGCAGGAGCAGGCATCACAGGAACAGCAGGCACAGTCACGGCAGGAACAGTAGGCAACGTCTCAGTCACGGCAGGCACAGTCATCGGCATCTGGGTAGGTACGGCAGGAGGCACGTCCAACACAGGAGGACGGACCAGCGACACCGACATCCTTGGCACCGGCAGCAGGTCCAGGGGCGAGCTCTTCGGGCACTGGAAATCAGGTCTCGGCAGCACGGCAAACCCGGGCGGCGGGATGTTGGGGAGCAGCATAACCTGGAGTGGTCAACATAGTGGTGGTGGTGGTCACCGTGGCATGAGTGACCGCGGCAAGATGATATAAGAGCCCCTGGACACTGGGCACGCCCTGCAACCCCAATGATGCCCACACCAGGCCAAGGTCGTCCCTCGCAGCAGAAGCACCTGGGGAAGCAAAGGTCGGGTTAGTATGGGGGGTCTACCCGCTCACGGGGAGTGGACGAACGGATAGAGGACCCTGAATACAACTCAATGTCGGGGTACCGAGCGCCCTCCTCCACACTCGACAGATCGGGTGAGGAGAAGGACCTGGAAACCCCCCCCGAGGGGGAAGGTGCTGCCATACGTGGGAGCTGAGCAGGGGGCAGGAAAGACGACGAAGTGTCCGTTACCAAAGGAGTCGGGGGAGAGCTTTCCGACGACTCCTTTGCAGGCCTTCGCTTCTTCCTGCCCTCGTACAAGCCCCACTGCACCTCTGACCAATTAATACACACTTCACAGGGCTCGGCGCGCGAGCACTTGCGCCCCCGACACCGAGCACACAATACATGGGGGTCGATCCCAGGAAAACTGCGGAACTTACCGCACTTACGCCCCTCAGTCCCAGGGCACAGTCGCCGGACAATTGGAGGGCGAGGAGAATCCATGATCGACGATTTAATTCACTTGCAATGTAATGTAATGTAATGAAAGAAAATGATTTGTACTTACAGTCAGTTTCGCTACCAAAACAGAACAAGAAAACACAACCATACAAAAGCAAACGACAGTGAAGCGGGCGAGAGCAAAGAAACACACATCCACACGCTGTGAGGCCGAAAGCAAAAGTGATTGTTTACCTCCCAGTCGCGCGGCGCGCGCATGTCGGACAAGCAGTTAACTACCGAACCCCTTGTTCGAAAGCTTACGACCTATCCAGCTGCCGCTAGTAACCTTCCTATTGTAAAAGGACCAAAGGTTTGTATTCCGTGTTGGAACAAAACTTTTGTTCAAGTTGTACGGCACAAAATCTTGAACATATGTGTAAGTTTCGCGGACTCTACCACAAAGATATATATAAATATAGTATATGTACGTGACCCATCCAGAGGGTAATTAACCCTCTTACGCCGACTGGACGTATTTTACGTCGACATTTTTTGTCTCCCGTGTGCCGACTGGACGTATTTTACGTCAACTTACAAAAGTTTTTTTTTAAATTCGCGGAAAAATACTTATAGGCCTACCAGCCTAAAACTTTTGAATCACGCGCCTTGGGGGATGCTGGGAGTTTACGGATCAAGGTGTTGTTTTGTTTACAATCTTTAAGCAGGCGCGCAAGCGCGAATTTCTTTCTTGCCGCACTAAAAAGTATCTGTGACACATCTAGGAAATTATTTCATCACTTTGACATAATTTTTGTACCATTGTTAATTAGCGGTTACATGAAGTATTATATATGAAAATGTGCTCATTTTTTTGTAGAATACAACAAAAAAATACTCATGATTTTAGCTTTTATCAGTTTTGAGATATTTTCATATAAATAACGATAATTGCAAAAATTTCAACCTTCGGTCAACCTTGACTCTACCGAAATGGTCGAAAAACGCAATTGTAAGCTAAAACTCTTATATTTTAGTAATATTCAATCATTTACCTTAATTTTGCAACTAATTGGAAGTCTCTAGCCACAATATTTCGATTTATGGTGAATTTATGAAAAAAACTTTTCTTACGTCCGCGCTGTAAACTCTTCCAAAAAAAAATCATACATGCGATTGTGGTAATGTTTGCACCATTTTAAAATTAGCCGTTATATAAAGTTTTATATATGGAAATGTGTGCAATTTCATGCACAATACAACTAAAAACAACCCATGGTTGTAGCTTTTATCAGTTTTGAGATATTTTCATATAAATAACGATAACTACCAAAATTTCAACCTTTGGTCAACTTTGACTCTACCGAAATGGTCGAAAAACGCAATTGTAAGCTAAAACGCTTATATTCTAGTAATATTCAAGCATTTACCTTCATTTTGCAACAAATTGGAAGTCTCTAGCACAATATTTCGATTTATGGTGAATTTATGAAAAAAATAAAATGGTCTTTACGTCCGAAGCGGTAACTTCCGAAAAAATCACATGTGCGATTGTTGGTAATGTTTCCACCATTTTAAATTAGCGTTACATAAAGTTTTATATATGAAAATGTGCGCAATTTCATGTAGAATACAACAATAAATAATTGAAGGTTGTAGCTTTTCTCATTTTTGAAATATTTGCATATAAATCATGATAAATAGAAAAAAAAACACATTCGGCCAACTTTGACTCTACCGAAATGGTCAAAAAACGCAATTGTAAGCTAAAACTCTTACAGTCTAGTAATATTCAGTCATTTATCTTCATCTTGAAACAAACAAATCAAAGTCTCTGGAGAAAATATTTAGATTTATGGTGAATTTAAAAAAAAATCTTTCCTTCCCTCCGCGCACGGATTCTCCGCCACAAATCTCCGAAATGCGTACGTACCATTCTCGGAATATTTGCTCCGTTTCATATTAGGCATTTCATAGAGTTTTATATATGAAAATGTGCGCAATTTCATGTAGAATAAAACTAAAAATATTTGAAGGTTGTAGCTTTTCTTATTTTTGAAATAATTGCATATAAAATAAATATATATAAAAAAATTCAACATTTGGTCAACTTTAACTCGTCAGATATGGTCGAAAACTGCAATTGTAAGCTAATACTCTTACAGTATAGTAATATTCAATCATTTGTCTTCATTTTGAAAGAAATTGGAAGTCTCTAGGACAATATTTAGATTTATGGTGAATTTTTGAAAAAAATATTTCCACGTGTTACGAATTCATGCATTATTTTGTGATATTTTCTCTGTGTTGCTTTTATTGTTTTACAATGAGTTATATACCAAAATGAACGCAATTTAGTGTACATTACAACGAAAACAAAAGTAACGTGTTACCTTTAACCGTTTTGCGCACAGCGCGATTTGAATACAATTATATCTGAAATTTCGTTTTTGCGCTATCATATATCGCATTACATATTTATATATGATAATGATAATTTTTTTTTATTTCTGATGGTTGCATACTAAACTTCAGCCAATGACAAAAAAAGGAGCCAAAAATGAACTCTTAATCTTGAAAACTAAGCGCGCTGTGATTTTTTGAAAAAAATATTTTTTCCGCTTCCGCGCTCACTCCGAAACACCTCCGGCACACGGGAGACAATTTTTTTTCACCGCTTCGGCGTAAGAGGGTTAAGATGGATGTGAGTGTTGAAATCATAAAATCTGAAAAACAAGTTGAAGATGTGTTATGAACATCAGATATCCAAAAGAAATTAATTGTTCCACACCACTAGAAGTCCTCAAAAGATCTAGATACACATTCAGACAAGTGTAAAAAGGCATCTCTCCTTTAGTGGATTATTAGTAAATTGCACTGATACATATTTGTTAACATAGAGTAGGCTTGTGTTTAAACAACTTCAGTTTTTACTTACAAACATTTTGTGCACTTTAACAAGTTCAGCTGATCCATTATTGGGTGTTGGCACAACTTTGGCTAAACTTGCGATCTTGGGGTTGTTCTCCTGAAAAGTAAAGTACAGGTGAAGAATGAGTCAATACCTACTAGTACTTGAAACATCAGAAGATAATACTGTAGTCTTATACTTTCTTCAAGTGCAACACACTTTTTTGGCTAATAAATTTCTTAGTTTTTATTCAAATTACCATTCTTAATCTTCTTTGCAAAGAACACACTTTTCTAAAACTTTGTCTTACATGTTACCAGCTTGCTTTCAATGAATTTAAATACCAAAATCTTCAATAAACATGGAGGGAAACCAATATCTAATGTATGCTTCATCAAGAGCTGTGGCATGTGATTTAAGTCCAGTTAAAACTATTGTAAGTCATTAAGTTAAGGGAAATGAAGCAGTCTCAAGGAGAAATCCACTGTCTCTTTTTAACTCTTTCATTTCCCATATGCACCAGCCAGAAAAAATATCAGTATTTGCAATGGAACTAAGGCATAATGGAAACAAAAGAGTTTTCTCTGCACCAATCACATAAAATGGTCTGCCTGAGTTAAGGTCCACTCTTAATGATTGACAAGATCTGGAAATAATTTTTGCTCAAGTTAGAAAAAAGTTCTCACTTAATGAGGAACAGCTGGATAACCTAAGAATGTATGTTTAGGACCCCAAGGATGTGATTAAACTTCTTAATTTGTAACCACTTCAAAAGGTTGAATCATGTTTAGTAGTCCTCTGCTTATGTCTAAGAAAAGAACAAGGAAGGTCAAGGACACCTGGATTACAACATTTGGTTATGAAGAGAGAAATGAAGTAAAGCTATCCCAGCTACACACCTTGCCAAGGGGATTGAGGTCTGAAAAACAATTTCTTTTTGCAAATAGTTTTCTACCTGTATCTGTTGGAAATAGAGTAGCTTTCAATTAATATAGTTGTTTCAACTCCACTATATCTAATGTAGTATAGTATGCATAAAGCGGAATGTACATGTATAAGCAAGAGCACATACACATACATGCGTGAATGGCCATAGTAACTGTTACACCAATTATACAACAGAGACTAAATGTAAACCTTGTGATTGTGTAGCTGATAGCAACCTTAGGACTGTCTCAGCCTTACACATAACTACTGCTCTCAATGAAATATAATGAAAATATATTTACTAAAGGTATAACAAATTATATTACTGTGTTGAGTAAATATAAGGTTGCTGTAGCATTTCTATGAAAATGAAAGTTATAGTAGGAAGGCATCATATGATACTTAATGAAATAAGAAAAATATATAATAACCAAAAAGTTAGGTATGAGATAGTCCAAACCAGCTTGCAAGTAGCCCATGAATAACTTGGTTTTGGGGACATTTTTTTAGATTACAGGCAGTCCCCAGGTTACGACGGGTGTTCCATTCTTGAGACGCGTTGTAAGCCGGAACATCGTAAAAAATCCTAAGAAAACCTTACTTTTAATGCTTTGGGTGCATTGAAAACTATGTAAACTGCATTCTTATTGCATTTTTCATAAAAAAAACCTTCAAATATTGATTATTTTGCATTTTTGGTGTCATATTTCATCTGCCAGATGAGTGTTGCAGGCATCGTAACCCTGGAAATAATGTCTGATGAATATAATTGAGAAGCGCCTTAACCTAGGAACGTCGTTACCCGGGGACTGCCTACCCTATTGGACAAAAGGAGACATAAGAACCAGTCTCTCTCTCTCTCTCTCTCTCTCTCTCTCTCTCTCTCTGTTGTTAAGAGAATATTCTAGCGGAGACTATATTTATAAAGAGCTTCATTACTTTCAATCTAAAAAATGACTAAATTTCAGTTAACAAGAGTAGGCAGATAAATCTTTACACCGGTACTTAATGAATAGGTCTATGTTTATTCTGCAATGTTTGGATAACATATGAAAAATTTTTGAAGGCACTACAAGCACCATAACAGCAGCAACAAAAATCAGAATAACCACAACAAGAACCAAAATAAAGGGGGCTGAATATAAGATAGGCCTATAATCCAAATGTCATAAGCTGTTATTTTGAAAGGATATAATGTCCATAAGCAAATTCTCAGCAATTTATATCCAATATCACTTGCATAGCCAATCATACAGTAACTTTTTGTTGACCCACGACAGATGACATCACCATAGGACAGTTGTGTACGTATTGACTTTTATAAAATAAAAATGTAAAAACTGTAAAAATGATATTGTTATTGTACAATAAAGTTTCATACATACTTACCTGGCAGATATATACTTAGCTATAGACTCCGTCGTCCCCGACAGAAATTCAAATTTCACGGCACACACTACAGGTAGGTCAGGTGATCCCGCCGCCTGCCGCTGGGTGGCAGGAATAGGAACTATTACCATTTTGAGCCAGATTTTCTCTTCCACCTGTCTCCTGAGGGGAGGCTGGGTGGGCCATACAATCGTATATATCTGCCAGGTAAGTAGTATGAAACTTTATTGTACAATAACAATATCATTCATACATTCAACTTCCCTGTCAGATATATACTTAGCTGACTGGCACCTTTGGCGGAGGGCAAGAGACAGCTAATTACTGACCTGATAGGTAAACAACATATGTTGTAGGTAATGCAAGTTAATTAACAATACCCTAGTTCCTACCTGTTTAGGCAGAAGATTTCATAGCTTGTGCTTAAAAGTCTGCTTCGCCTCAAAAGCTTCAGCGAGGGTGTGCCCTATGGCTGAGAACTCTTGAAAGGACTGTCAATGGGGTCTTATCCACTTACTCAAACAGAACCTAATGGCAATTGTCACTGGAGTCTTATTCACTTACATGACAATATACCTATGCCTCTTGGCATATAAAGGAGTAAAATACTGATCCCGATCACCCGATCCTAACCGTGGATTAGTATATATGATTGAAAGGCGTTATCCCAAAACACCTTTCAAACAACCTAAAAACTCAACACCAACTAATTTGAAAACCACACTATATAAAATATAAGGACAAAAATTAATATTAAGGATCAGTCTTCTCTCCTTTCCCCAGCACTGTATCCGCTGATACATAAGGTCCGAGAGAGAAGCATCTCTCATATGTACCCTCACATCTTCAAGTAATGCGAGGCGAACACTGAGTTACATCTCCAATACGTGGCGCTAAGATATTCTTCATTGACATGTTCTTGTTGAACGACAATGATGTAGAGACTGCACGTACTTCGTGTTCTTTTACCCTTAAGGTCTTATATGCTTCACTATCACAACTCATGTGGGCTTCAGTTATAATGTTTCTAACAAAAAATGCCTCGCTCTTTTAGGGTCTTTAACCGCACACCATAAACTTTGATTGCAACATGCAACTGCTTCTTCTTCTGCAGGTAAAAACTTCAAAGTTCTCACAGGGCATAATGTTCTTCCATTCATTCCCAACTAATTGAGAAAGCCCTTTTACTTCGAAAGTCCTAGGCCAAGGTCTCGAGGGGTTTTCACTTTTTGCTAAAAATAAAGGCTTAAAGGACAATACAGCCGAATCCTTCTTAAAACACACTCTCGAGTCAAGCGCTTGCAGCTCACTCACTCTTTTCGCAGTGGCGAGAGCTATTAAGAAAATACATTTTCTAGTTAAGTCCCGGAAAGTAGCTTTATCGGGAGGTTCGAATCTCTCCGACATAAGATATTTGAGAACCACATCCAGATTCCAACTAGAGGTAGAGAAGTTCTTAATTTTGTAGTTTCAAATGATCTAATTAAGTCATGCAGATCTTTGTCATTCTCTATGTTCAGGCCCTATTCCTGAACACAGCTGATAACATGCTCCTATAACCTTTAATGGTTGACACTGCCAGATGAGATTCTTCTCGTAAAAACAAAAGAAAATCAGCGATTTCGGTCACAGAGGTATCGGAGGAGGACAGCTTCTTCGCCTTACACCATCTACGGAAAACTTCCCACTTCGATTGGTATATCAGCATGGTTGAGAACCTTCTTGCTCCAGCAATTGCTTTTGCCGCTTTGCGAGAAAAGCCTCTCGCTCTGACCAATCTTTCGATAGTCGAAAGGCAGTCAGAGCGAGAGAACGTGAATATTCTTGTGGTACCTCTCGAAGTGGGGTTGTTTGAGCAGATCTGTCCTTTCGGGAAGAGACTGGGGAAGTCCACTATCCATTCCTGTACCTCTGTGAACCATTCTCTTGCAGGCCAATAAGAGCAATCAATGTCATCCTCATTCCTTCCGAGGACACGAACTTCTCATTATTTCCCCAGCATCTTGAATGGGGGAAACACATAAGCGTCTATGCCCTTCCAATCCATGAGCATGGCATCTATGGATAGGGCTCTGGGATCGTCCCCACAACGCAACAAAAGTTCTCCATCCTTCTGGATAGGAATGTTGCAAAAAGGTCTACTTGAGGCTTCCCCCAAAGAGACCATAGTTGCTGGCAGACTTGCGAATGAAGGGTCCATTCTGTTGGAAGGACCTGGTTCTTTCTGCTTAATCTGTCCGCTCTTATGTTCTTTCCTCCTTGAACGAACCTCGTCAGGAGTCGTATCCCTCTTTCTTCTGTCCAGATCAACAGATCCCTTGCTAGTTGGTAAAGGGAGAAAGAGTGTGTCCCCCCTTGTTTTTATATATATGCCAGAGCCGTGGTGTTGTCCGAGTTGACCTGGACCACCACGCCTCTGACCTCGTTCTCGAAAAATTGCAGTGCCAAGTGTACTGCTAAGAGTTCCTTTGCATTTATGTGTCAGGGCCTTTGGCCTCTGTTCTTCTGTCCAAACTGCCTGACACCTCCTTCGTCCCTAGTGTTGCTCCCCACCCCGTGTCCGAAGTGTCTGAGAACAACACTAGGTGAGGGTTCTGAAGAGACAAGGACACTCCTTCGTTCCTTCTCAACGGTTCTAACCACCATCGTAAGTGGTTTTTGATACTCTCTCCTATGGGAAAAGTATCCAAAAGATCTCCCTTTCTTCTGTTCCAACTCCTTCTTAGATGGAACTGCAAGGGTCTCATATTCAGCCTCCCTAGAGAGATGAACTGCTCCAGCGAGGAAAGGGTGCCCAGAAGACTGAGCCATTCCCTCGCTGAGCTTCGCTCCTTCTCTAGGAAGACCGAGATTTTTTCCAACCTTTTGAAATTCTTTCCTGGGATGGATACGCTCGAAAACCCGAGAATCCATCGAATCCCCAGATAGACGATAGTCTGACTGGGGATCGTGTGAGATTTCTCGAGGTTTACGAGGCAATCCGAGAGATCTGATCAATTGAAGAGTTATCTCTAAGTCCTCCAAGCAACTTTTGTTTTGTCTGTGCTCTTATAAGCCAGTCGTCTAAGTAAAGAGATGTCCTCACCCCTTTAGATGCAGCCATCTTGCTACGTTCCAAATCAACGCCGTAAACACTGAGGAGCCGTTGAGAGGCCGAAACACAAAGCTCTGAACTGATAAATCCTTCCCTGTACCATAAACCGAAGATATTTCTTCGACGAATGATGCAGGGGGACGTGAAAGTACGCATCTTGTAGGTCGAGGGAGACCATCCAATCTCCTGGACAAAGAGCAGAGAGAACCGAATTGGATGTCTCCATGGAGAACTTTGTCTTCTCCACGAAGCGATTCAATGCACTCACGTCCAGGACGGCCTCCACCCCCCCAGGCTTTCGGCACCAAAAATAGGCGATTGTAAAAACCCCAGGAGTGCGGATCCTGTACTATCGATGGCCTCCTTCTCCAACCATTTGCTGAACCAACCCAAGAAGGGTCTCTCTCTTACAGGGTCTTTGTATCTCGCTGACAGCTCCCTCGGTGTCGTCGTCAATGGAGGTCTGTTTTGAAGGGGATGAGGTAAAGGCCTTTCCTTAGAACTTGTAGGGACCAAGAATCTGCTTTCCTTGAAGCCCATGCTTCTGAGAATTTCAGAAAGCCTGGCCCCTACTGGTGTTTGGAGGACTGGAAACCTCATTTAGCGTTCTTCCTCGGAACTCTGATGGAAGATCTTCCTCTTTTCTCTCCTCCTCTCTTCCTTGGGGCTCGGCTAAAAGAAAAAGTTCTACCTCGAAAGGCTGTTGGGCAGGTCTTGGCTCCCTCTTCGAGACAGAAGCAGCTGGTCTAGGCTTCTTAGCAGAGTGTACCAGCAAATCCTGTGTTGCCTTCTCAGTAAGCATATGGGAAATGTCCTTTACCAACTGAGAAGGAAACAGCTGTTTAGACAGAGGTGGGGCATATAAAAGAGAAGCCCTCTGTACTGGAGAGACTGCTTGGTAAAAAATGAACCAAAGACAGACCTCTTCTTCAATACTCCTGTCCCGAACAGGGATGCCACTTCAGCCGATCCATCCTGCACTGCCTTATCCATACATGCCAAAACACTATGCAAGACTTCTGGTTCCAAAAACTGAGGGTCTTGCGTCTTCTTGGCCAAAGCCCCAAGGGACCAATCTAAGAAGTTAAAAAACTTCCAAGACATGGAATATTCCCTTGAGGAGATGGTCCATTCTGACATTGTCCAGCTTGTTTTGGCCGATAGAAGTGCAGTCTCCTTGCCGAATCCACCAAGGTCGAGAAGTCCGCTTCAGCGATGAGGGAAGAGAAAGTTCCCGTAGACTCTCCTGTGCTATACCAAATCCCTCTCCTTCCTGATAGCCTGGAAGGGGGACAGGGTAAACACAGTCTTTCCCGCTCCTCCTTGGTTTAAGCCAATTTCCGACCGACTGCAAAGCCCTCTTCATTGATATGGTCGGTTGCATCTTCAAGAAAGAGGAGACTTTGCAGCCTTCGTACTCGAAAAATAAAGACCGAGGAGAAGGAGGGGCAGCAGGACTCAGAGACTCTCCAAATTCTTTTAACAAGAGGGCTGTTAATGTCTTATAATCTGTAAGACCTGCCCCCTTGTTTTCTTCAGAGTCGAGACATCTTCCAATTCTGGTTGAGTTCTATTCGGAGATGAGTGTGCGACCGGAGGGACTCCTCTCTCGGAATGTAAAGGGCTTGTAGCAACACCGACTGCAACCTGACAAGGGCTACGGCCCGCCTGTGCGGCCCACCTTGAGTCTCTGCCAGGAGAGCCGATGTTGTTCTTTTACACTAAGGCCTTCCTGACAAGGACGACGGTCACCTGTGCGACACCTTTCGTCTTACCAGGAGAAGTCCTTGTAAATGTCTTTCATTTTTCCATGATCAATTCCTTCCCGACAGGGGCTACGATCGCCTGTGCGACACCTAGAGGACCCTGTCAGGGGAAAATTGATCTTGAGGAAAAATCAAACAGGAGCCTCCAAGTCTGCTTCAAATTCCGATAACTCGTCGAATCATATCCTGGATTGTATAAATCCTTGCGCCTCCCCTGTATATGATGGATGTCAGGCGCTCGATATTTGGAAACAGGCTTAGGCTCTTCAGGCGCTTTATGCCTGGCTTCAGGCGCTCCAGGCGCTTTGTTTCTTATTTCAGGCGCTCTAGGCGCTTTGCGTCTTGTTTCAGGATCCTCAGGCTTTCCAGGCGCCTTGCGCCTCCATTCAGGCGCTTCAGGCTCTTCAGGCACTTTGCGCCTTGTTTCAGGCGCCTCAGGCTCTCCAGGCGCTTTGCTTCTCCTTTCAGAAGCTTGAGGCTCTCATTTCAGGCGCCTCAGGCTCTCCAGGCGCTCTACTTCTCCTATCAGACGCTCCAGGCTCTCCAGGAGTTTTAAGTTTCTTTTCAGCCGCTTCAGGCTCTTCAGGCACCTTGCGCCTCATTTCCGTTATTTGAGGAGCCTTACGCCTCATTTCAGGCGCTCCAGGCGCTTTGCGCCTCGCTCCAGAAGTTTCAGGAGCTTCAGCCACTTTGCGCCTCACTTCAGGCGCTTCAGGCGCTCCAGGTGCTTTGCGCCTCATTTCAGGAGTTCGTCCGATTTCGGGAGTTCCAAAATTTACCGCCTCGATTCAGACGCCTCAGGCGCTTTCGCTTAGTAGGAGATTTAGTAGATATCTATATGTATCTTCTCGCCTTGACGGTGTTTTGCGCCTGACAGTAGCCTGACGTCTGGCTGGCGCCAGGCTTCTGGCAGGCGCCTCGTCCGAGCTCTCAGAGAGTTCTAAAGGACGGGATCTTTTAATCGGAAGAAATCTATCCTTCCTTCTAGGAGGATCCGATTTAAGAACTCCTACTAGCGAAGATATCTGTTTTGCATATCCTCCAAAATCTTCGTACGCTACATTCCTTACTTTCCAATCTCCGACGAAGGAGAAGGAGCTTCTGAAT
Organism: Macrobrachium nipponense; assembly: GCF_015104395.2. Taxonomy (NCBI): domain Eukaryota; kingdom Metazoa; phylum Arthropoda; class Malacostraca; order Decapoda; family Palaemonidae; genus Macrobrachium; species Macrobrachium nipponense. Next base: position 112,824,497 of record NC_087201.1, read on the forward strand.
AAACCTCCTTCCTTCTCTTTTCCGGAGGATATTCTTCCAGGAAATTCTTCAGGGCTTGAATAAAATGTGACGGAGACTTCCAAGATCTCTTCGAAAGTCTCGACAATCTATCTGAACTCCATCCTTTTTTAGATGATGAATCAGACGAAGAAAAATGTTATTGTTATAATACAATTAAGTTTGTTCATACTTACCTGGCAGATATATATATAGCTGTATTCTCCGAAGTCCGACAGAATTTCAAAATTCGCGGCACACGCAGTGGGCGGCCAGGTGGTAGTACCCATTCCGCGCTGGGAGGCGGATATCAGGAACTATTCCCATTTTCTATTTCATAATTTTATCAGTGCCACTGTCTCCTGAGTGGGGAGGTGGGTGGGCACTTTAATTATATATATCTGCCAGGTAAGTATGAACAAACTTAATTGTATTTATAACAATAACATTTTGTTCATGAAAACTTACCTGACAGATATATATATAGCTGAATCCCTCCTTCGGATGGTGGGAAGAGACAGAATAGGATTTTTTGGGAAACTAAATTAGTAGATGATATACATCTTGGTTCCTCACCTGTTAGCATAGCCGACTTCGTGATTACTGTCACCAAAGTCTGCTTCTGCGTACTAGAGTTGCCAGCGAGGTAGAGACCTGTAATGCTGGTGCGCTCTAGATGATCTGTCAAACGGGGGCGTGACCACAATGTGACTAGACCATATGACCATACTTCTGAGGGCAACGAAGCTAAAACCACCACCTGACCTAACCTATCAAAGTTAGTTCCATAACTTCTAGGCTAAAGAAAAGGAATGCGCCTCAAGCGACCAACCCTTCAAACAGTAAAAGCACACCTATCCCTTTCTATAGGATAGGATTCGTGTTGCTTGCTGCCCCCAATAATATCTATGGATATGTATGGTCCTAGCGACTTACAGATCTCAAATGCGTCTTCACATCCCGTCGGGAGTGTGAAGCGAACACAGAGTTGCTCCGCTAAAGCGTGGCACTCAGGATGTTACTGAGTGTCATGCTTTGTTGAAATGCTTACCGAGGCCGCGCCCCTCACCTCTTGAGCATTTCATATTAAGAAAAAATCTCAAATCTTTATGCAAACATAATGAATGAGACTTCTTAAAAGAACTCCTCGACTATAATGCCAGGGTGTTCTTGGACATGAACTAGTCTGGTCTTTTACGGAACACTGCAGAGTGTCCGTTGACCTCGACTTTCTATAGTTTTATCAAGATAAAACTTGAGAGACCCGACAGGGCACAGGACTTCTAATGCCCTTGCCCAATAATTTGTGCCATACCCTTGGTCTCCAAGCCTTCGGGTCAAGGGTTAGACAGGTTTTCGTTCTTATCAAGAACGGAAGGCTTAGAGGACAGACCGCATATGTCCTTTAAAGCTAAAACTCCTTGATGATGGCTAAAACTCACTAACCCTCTTTGCCGTGGCTAGAGCGGTTAGAATGTTAGCCTTTCTGGTCACGTGTATTAAGTTCGCAGAAAGGAAAGGAATGGTTCGAAATGCTTTTGGCATCAGAAACTCAGACTACGTCTAAGTTCCATGCCGGAACCTGCGATCCAGAGATTTCAAGATCTCCCCAGACCCTCAAAGATCGTGAAGCTTTGTTGTTTGACAGAACCGAATCTCTGAGCCTAGAGGCCGTCAACAACATATTTGCATATTCTACAATAGTTAGGACTTCTAGCTTATCTCATACTTCATACGGAAAGATAGAACCATAAAGAAATTCACAGAGGTCGAGGTGGAGGAACAGTCATTTCCCTTCACTATCTCTAGAAACGGCCCCCTCCGATTGAACACTGAAAATAGGCAGCCACTGCTTTGCCTTGGGGCCAAGAGACTGCCATTAATCTAGAAGATCTTATCGCTTCTCGATAGTCTGAACGCCTTCAGACTCAGAGAGGAGAGATATCAGATACTTCACTAAGTGACGATGTTAGATTATACACCGATTCTCTCGGGAAGGGTCTTTGGACAATTCTCTGAATTACATGACTCTGTGAATCCAACCTCTTAGAGGCCAACATGTGGCGACTAAAGCTAATCCTCTAGGATCATGAATAAGGGAACAACTTAAGAGGAAGCTCCTTCGTCTTCAATATACGAAAAACTTAACGAAAGGGACGCCCTCAGTCTCTCCTCAACTTTTGACATACTTCTAAGTGAGGATTACTCAGACGTCAGTAGTTGTTGCCTTCGATCGAGAAGACCCGCATGGACGTGCACTAGTTTAACGAACCTCTTGAGGATCGTTACGTTCCGTGCCCAAGCCCATAACCAACTCTCTCTTCTTGAGCTATGAGAGAGCTGAGAAATTATCCGAGATGATTTGGGCCACTCGATCCAAACTATCACCCTTCGAGGAACTGGAGGAGCCGACCAATTTGGCTTCCAATTCTTTCAGACAATGTGCCAGAACATCTGTTCCTCTGTTCGGATGTCTGGCATCCTCTCGCTATCACCCGAGTGATCCTCAAAGCCATTGAGAGAAAATTAGAATTATTACTAGATCTTTGATGCTATCCCAATTTCTTCGTGAGGAAAAATTAGTAGAGGGTCTGAATTGCTGTTTATTCAGGGAAAACAAGCTTCTCCAGCGAGGAAATGGTCCCCAGCAAACTCATCCATTCCCTCACTCAGCCTGCTTCCTTCCCTAAATAAGGCTGCGCTTTGCATAAGCAGGAGAGCATTATTATAGTGCTATGCCGCGGTAGATTCGTACAGAATTCTGTTACCGTGCGGTAAACCCGCACCGAACAAGTATAAGAGATATCTTGTTGAAATTTTCTAAGTAAACGGAAGGCATGCTCATTCATGATTACTAGAAATTTCCTCAACCCGAGCTAAAATCCATGATTGTAGGGCAGAGAGA